>NW_024412439.1:9726738-9733696 GCF_014898765.1 Herpailurus yagouaroundi | reverse complement strand
GAGGAATTTATCTGTCCCCATCGGCTGGAGCTATTTCATAGGCTGGCTGGTGTTTGTCCTGTATGTCACCTGCGGTGAGTGGCCTGGCGGCCCTGGGAAGGAGGTGGCTCAGGGCGGAAGGAGTGTGGAGGGAGGGAGGGGCTGGTAAGGCCCGGAGGTAGGGAGGTAGGTTCTTAGGATTCACGTCCCCTTGGGCCTCACCTCGCCTGGCCTGCCGCTTGCTTTCCTCCGTTCTCCACATTTCCTGTCCCCCATCCCTTTGTCCTTTGCCAGCGGCCCTCTGCCACTTCAACCACAAGCACTTCTGGAGCGTGATTATGAACTGTCCCAGCCGGGCCGCGTCCTGCAGCAATGGCTCCAGCTCAGTACAGAACTTTCCGAGTGAGCCGGGGGGTCTCACACGCCTCGGTCAAGCAGGAGGAAATCCTGGATCCGGAGCGAAGGAAGGCATCTCCGTAACCTTTTCCGAAATCCTGGCGCCAACTTCGGCCGCCCCCCGTCCGAACCCCTCTCCTCATCCTTTCTCGAAGCCCTGGGTAGGTTGGCTCTCCTCACCTCGAGGACTTAGAGAGGGAGGATTTTAGGTCAGCCTCGCACTCGCCCTCCTTGTTCCTGCCGGCTGACGGCGGGGCCGATGGGGAATAAATTGTCTCTTGCTTACCGTGTCTGGGAGTGGTTGAGACAAGACGACAGCTTGAAGAAGGCGAGGAAGGGAGAGAGGACGACTTCGTTTCCCGACTCTTCCTGCCTAGGAGCCTTTGGGCTCGTCCCGTTTCTCCCACAGCACACTTGTGCCCCGGTGAAAGGCGTCTGGAGAGCTACGCCCTTCCACACTTCGTTACCCGCATCCCAACATTTGCTAGGAGGCGGGGGGGCGTGAGGAGGAGAGATCACTTATGACCAGTTGGTTTATAGGGAGTGAACGACTCAAGAGCAAACTGGCCACAAGGTGAGAGGCAGGTTACCTGGGCTGTGGCTGTACCGTGTGTGCTGGGCAGCCATCCCACCTCCTGTGTCCTCAGGTGACCAAGAGGTCCCAGCGCCCTGGGCCAGGGTACCACTGGCACCAACTCCAACTCCAATTCCACCCCGACCTCCGTCCACACCTTCTCCTCCGCCCTTCCATCACCACCGCTCTCAACTCCACCAGTTCTGACACCCCTTTGGGCTGCTCCTGCTCTCCGACCAAGCTTCCCGTGTAACGGCAGGAATAAAACCGTGAGAGTCAGGCCCTACGACCGAGACACAGCGTGTCCTTTTGGATTACGAACTTCGTCTAGCCTCACGAACACGTGCGGCACCTGCCTGGGGCAGCACCGGCAATGACCACTGGCGTTCGGACATCCCGCACGGAGAGGCTGGTCTCCCAGGAGAGCCGCTGTGGCCGATCTGTCGAATCCTTCCAGATGCAGCCGCCACGCCAGCCAGCTAGAGGAGAGAAGGCACAAAATCCGAGTGGGGTGGGTAGATGAAAGCTGTATGTCTTAGCGGGTCGAGCCGTCCGATACTGCTGTTTCCGCAGTTAAATGCTGCCAGTTTCATAAGGTTCAACCTAATACGTCTGACTGGTTTCTATTTGATTTTTTTTTTTTTTTTTTTGGCTCTTTTGAGATTCTTGTCCCTAACCGTACCTGACGAGCGGTGTGCAGCTCCTTGGCTCCAGGCAAACGGTCTGAGCAAAGAATATGTGGGCTTGAAATCTGGGCCGAGCAGCACCCCACAAATTCAGACTCATCGTCTCCCTCGTGCTTCTTCCCCCCGGTAGCCAGGATTTATTGATTTGGTCATCCTTGGGGAAGAAACAACAAGCAAATGTAGGTCATGATCGGAGAAAGGGATTTGGTAATTTGAAAGAGGTCATAAACGCAAATGCCTACAGGGATGAGACTATCTGCCTCCTACATAAATAAAGGGGGCTATGCTTCCAGTCTCTGTATAATTTTCCTCTTTTGATAAAGGCCTAATATAATCTTTTGCTGGATAACAAATTACCCCAAGCTTGGTGGCTTAAAATAATAAACGTTATCTCACGTAGTTTCCGGGATCAGGAATCTGGGAGCAGCTTAGCTGAATGGTTCTTGCTCAGGGTCTCTCACGAGGTCATAGACAAGATGTCAGCTGGGGCTGCAGTCATCTGAAGGCTTGACTGGGGCTGGAGGATCTACTTCCAGTGTGGTTCACTCGTATGACTGCCGACGGTTCCTTGCCACAGGGGCCTCTTTCATGGGCTGCTAGGTTGTCGAGAGCTCGTGTCCCCCAGAGTGAGTGATCTAAGAGAGAACGAGGAAGGAGGAAGAGGAGGAAGTGTCCGTGCCCTTTATGACTTAGTCTTGGAAGAAATACACTGTTACTTTCACCACATAAATCAGCTGAAATTTCAGAATTGCACTGTGTTGCAAGGGAGGAACTAAGTCCTCCTCATGGGGCCTTTAAGGATTATTCCAACAAAGCTGTGGAAATTGCACTCAGAGAGGCATTTGAAATTGGAGGATTCATTATATCCACAGGTCCTAGAAGAGGTCCACATTCCACATGGAGGCCACATGGAAGGAAAGCCCAGAGAGCAGGCTCAACCACCCAGATGGGGAGCTGAGAGAGTGAGGACCCGTGGCCAAGTGCCTTTACTGGGGTCAAGCAAACGTCTGAGGGATTTTCATTGGTGCATTTGGATGTCACTAGGTTATAGTCAGGGGAGGGCCAAAAGAGGAACTTGTGGCAGGAGCCAGCCTTGTCACACTTGGTGCACCTGTCACCTGGTAAGGTGCTCACAGTCTCATCGTGGAGCTGTTGAGGCATCCGGCAGAGATGAAGTTTTAAGCATTCGTGACACACTGGCCGTCTGTTATGGGCTGAGTTGTGTCTCCCCCAGAATTCATACGTTGGAGCCCTAACCCCCAGTACCTCAGAATGTAACTAGCTGGAGATAGGGTCTTACGAGGTGCACAGGAAAGACCAGGTGAGAAGGTGTGCATCTACAAGCAGCGTAAGAGAGGTCTCAGAAAGAGACCGAACCTATTACACTTGACCTTGGACTTCCAGCCTCTAGAATTGGGAGAAAATAAGTTTCTGTTGTTTAAAGGACCTAGTCTGTGGCGCTTTGTTACGGCTGCCACTAGGCTTCCTAGGTGGGAGGGGGAAGGGCGCCCTGATACTCCTACCCATGTGGCCTCTCTGTGATGTGGGCTGGAGGCCTTTTTTGCTCACTGGATGATAGTGAAAGTTCCAGCTTCCCACTCAGCCTCCTCTGACAGAGGCGGGCGGCTGGTGAAGTCCAGGATTCCCATGTGGTCCCCGTTCTTCCTGTGTGTATGTGTGTGAGGGGGGGTTGTTACCTCTTGGTTGGAATATAAGTCTTGGTTGCCCCCCGGGTCTTGTCTGCTACCACCCCGGCAGGAGGTGGGGGTGGCGGGGGTGCTAGGAGAGGTGTCTTGTTATAGTCTGTTGAGGGTGGAGGCCCAGGCTCCCCCACTCAGCCTCTGCTGACCAACATGGCAGAAGGCCCATGGTGTTCTCCATGGTGTTGGCTGGATTAATGAAGTATTTTCTATAAGTTCTCGGTCTTGTCAGGTTGCCTCTCTCCTGGTTTTTTGGCTAGAGAGAGCAGATCTTTTCTGTGTGTGTGTGTGTGTGTGTGTGGTTTTGGTCTGCTCCCACTGGCATTTCCAAGTTACTGGCTTGTCCAGCACCCAGTCTGCGATACTGTGAGGCAAACAGTATTGCACCACTCACCGTGGTGTTGTTCTAAGCATCCAAGATGTCTAGCCAGACCTTCTTGACTCCACCTTTCAGAACTTTCTTGTATTTGTTCTTTTAATGTTTATTTATTTTGAGAGAGAGACAGAGAGTGAGCAGGGGAGGGGCAGAGAGGGAGACGCAGAATCCGAAGCAGGCTTCAGGCTCTGAGCTGTCAGCACAGAGCCCGACGTGGGGCTTGAATTCATGAACTGCAAGATCATGACCTGAGCCGAAGGTGGACATTCAACCGACTGAGCCACCCAGGCGCCCCTCGTAGATGTAATTTTAAACCAAAGAGTCTGCTGGATTCAGGAGGAGCCGTTGATTTTCCTGTGGTGGTTATTTGCACTGTTCACCAAGTACTTCTAGGTTTTGCCTTCTGGGGATATGCTAAGATTGCACCTTCTGGCTCCGGACGGAGTCACGTGACTAGTTCTGGCCACCAAATTGTGCAACATGCTCCTACCTCTGGACCAGAGCATTTACTTACCAGCGTGAACCCCCCTGGAGACCTCATTGCCTCTGCGCATTCAAGATGGTGGCTGATCTGTCACCCTCAGTGCTAGAATGAGGACACCTGGTGGAGAGGCCATAGCCAGCCCTTGAGGGACTTCACCAAGGGCTTCTCCCTCCCTCGAGGGAGGAGAAGGCAAGCTGACAGGCCCCAGGTTGGATGTGTGTGCTATTCCTCGGGCACTCCCGGCTGCCCAAGAACAAAGGAAAGGGGGGTAACGAAGGGTTAACCGATAGAGCTCACAGTCGTGCAGGACCCGAGTCTCCATCTATTTACAAAGATCTTAGTCAATCACAAGAGAAAGGCAGTCTTATCAATAGCCTCATCTCCAGAAATTTGTAGACTCAGTTTCCTGGAGCCCCAACATCACCCTCCCCTCCATAGTGATGTGGGAAACAGAGACAGAAGGAAATGGCAGATAGAACTCAATTTCCGTATAACCTGCAGCCCATTGACGAATACTTGAGCCCGGCAAGAGCCAAACACTTCTCTAGGAACTCCCTATGTCTTAATGTTAATATTTTGCTGGGGGGGGAGGGGAAACCCTTAGCTCGGCAATAGCTAGGCCTCCACCATCTTGGGAGTGTTCTTTAGCATATGAAGATCTCACTGGAAACTTCCTCCTGATTTTACCTCCCCCCACCCCATAGTATATAACTAGTCTCTCCTCGTGGTCCGGGCAGCTGTTTCTGTCCATGGGTTGCGTCCCCGTGCTTTTTTTTTTTTTTTTTTTTTAATTTTTTTCCATGTTTTTTATTTATTTTTGGGACAGAGAAAGACAGAGCATGAACGGGGGAGGGGCAGAGAGAGAGGGAGACACAGAATCAGAAACAGGCTCCAGGCTCCGAGCCATCAGCCCAGAGCCTGACGCGGGGCTCGAACTCATGGATCGCGAGATCGTGACCCGGCTGAAGTCGGACGCTTAACCGACTGCACCACCCAGGCGCCCCAAATAAAATCACCTTTTTGCACCAGAGACATCTTTAAGAATTCGTTCTTGGCCGTCGTCTCTGGACCCCCTGAGCCCCACTATCACCCCAAAAACCTCATCCGACTGAATTGTGTCCCCCTGCCACCCTCCCCCCAATTCATGTTGAAGCCCTGACCCCAGTGTGGCTGTATCTAGAGATGGGCTTTGGGGAGGCAATCAGTTTACATGTGGTCATGAGTGGGGGCCCTGATCGGATAGGGTGAGTGGTTTTACAAGAACAGATGCCAGAGAGCCACTGGCTCTCTTCATGTCCGTGCACGTGCAGTAAGGAAGGGCCACATGAGGACATGGCCAGATGGCAGCTGCCCGCAGGCCAGGAAGACAGCTCTTGCCACAGACCCGATTGGCCGGCACCTTGGTCTTAGACTACCGGCCTCCAGCACTGTGAGAAAATGAGTTTCTGTTGTTTAAGCCGCCCGGTCTGTGGAAATTCCTTATGGCGGCCCGTGAGGACAAAGATATGCAGAGTGAATGGGGGTGCAGCTTGGTTGCTATGAGATTGTGCGACTTGAAGATTTTGGGGTTCTCTGGGGCGCCTGCGGGGCTCTGTCGGTGAAGCGTCCGGCTTCGGCTCAGGTCACGATCTCGCGGTCCGTGGGTTCGAGCCCCGCGTCGGGCTCTGTGCTGATGGCTCAGAGCCTGGAGCCTGCTTCCGATTCTGTGTCTCCCTCTCTCTCTGCCCCTCCCAGCTCGTGCTCTCTCTCAAAAATAAATATTTAAAAAGTTAAAAAAAAAAAGATTTTAGGGTTCTTTATTCCCTCAGCATAACTGAGGCTCTTCTGGGTGACACAACCCTCTTGGCTAAAAGGGAGAGAGAGAGAGCTGCGGAGAAGCTAAAGTCACCCCATCCCACAAAGACAACTGCATTTTCCATAGAGCTGGGATTTGCGGACCTTGGCTCCAATGACGACCAGATGGCAAGGCTTGGAGAAGCTGCAGGTTTTGCACAAGAGATAACAATAAATGTCTGATGTCAGAATCACTAGAGAAACTTTATTTTCACAATTTTATTTCCTTAAAAAATTTTTTAGTGTTTATTTTTGAGAGAGAGAGAGAGAGAGACAGACAGACAGACAGACAGAGTGGGAGCAAGAGAGGGGCAGAGAGAGACACACACACAGAATCCAAAGCAGGCTCCAGGCTCCGAGCTGTCAGCACAAGGGCCCGACACGGGGCTTGAACTCACGAAACCGTGAGATTATGACCTGAGCCAAAACCGAGAGCTGGATGCTTCACCAAGCGAACCCCCCAGGCACCACCCTGGAAATTCTTTTTTAGACATCATTTCAGACTTACAGGAAAGTTGCAAGAACAGTACAAGGAATTCCTATATACTCTTCAACTAGATTTCCCTGCACGTTAACATTATTACATTGTCTTTATCTCCCCCAGCCTCCTCTCCACACACACACAACTTTTTCTCTACCATTTGAGAATAAATTACAGACACGATGCCCTTTTACCCTCAGATACTCTAGTGTGTATTTCCTAGAGACTCTTACATAACCATAGTACAATTCTCAAGATCAGGAGATTAACCCTGATAAAACACTATAACCTTCAGACAATGGTCAGATCTGGCCAGTTGTCCCAGTGATGTCCATGATAGCAAAAGAAGGTCCTGGAACTGGGACAGTTCCTTGGTCTTCCTTCCTTCCTTCCTTCCTTCCTTCCTTCCTTCCTTCCTTCCTTCCTTCCTCCCTCCCTCCCTCCCTCCC
>NW_024412439.1:9661372-9726638 GCF_014898765.1 Herpailurus yagouaroundi | reverse complement strand
TGGGTAGAAACAGCATGGAAATGGTGTTGTGCTGTACGAATATGGGGGTGGGGGCGGGGGTGTTAACTTGATCACTGGGTGAAGGTGGCCTCCGGCCAATCTTATTTCTCCTGTAAGAAGTCCTCTGATCCAAAGTGGGCGGAACGGAGAACATTGGTGAGCGAGCTGCAAACCATCTTTTCCACACTCCGCTTACATGGCCTCTGTGCCGGGCGTGCACTGAGCAACCCTTCACAGACCCAGACGTCTTTGCCGGGTCTCCATTTTGGCACTGGGCACATTACCATGACCGCTTACGGGATGGTGCCTCCGAAGACGAGCATGAGCCCGGCACACAGTTGTGTCTCTAGACACTGGAGAGATGGATGAAAGCGACAGGCCAGGGAAGTAGAGGGTGTGAGAGGAGGGTGGAAGAGGACAAGCTGAGCCTGACGACAGATTTCGGGGAGGCCCTCTTCCTGCCACAGAAAGTGGCTGCATCTGGAGAAGCTTCCCGGTGTCCGGCCCGGCCCAATCCCGGTTCGGGCAGAGGGGCAGTGTTTCAGGACTGGGTTATTCCTGGTGATCTGGGTTGTGCATGGAGGCCAGATCCTAGGGTCCCTACATTTAAGGCAGCCATTTCCGGGGTTCCTGCCGTCGCATCAGGAGGAAGGCGGAAAGAGAGGTGATGTCCTTCAGAGAACTGGGTACTGCTGTACTCAGTGCTGACGTGGAAGGGAGGGGAGGGGAGGGGAGGGGAGGGGAGAGGGGGCCACTGAATGACTCACCAAAGCTAGGGGTGACCCATCTGTGCGAAACCCCAAGAGGCAAGGCTCACAGGAGCTCACCTGCTGATCGCTTATGTTGTCACGTCAAGGGAAGTGGCTCAAAGTGACCAGAAATCTGAGGCCAAAGTTCTAGGTGTGGAGAAGCTATTTTGAGCAAGGAGCTCGTCAACAGAGCCGGTGTCGTGGTTCAAATTCAACACAACGGTGGATGCTACGAAGGAGACTCAGGGAAGCAAAGGGCAAAATATTAAGACTAAATTTTAAATGGAAAAAGGTAAAATCTAACTAGATCCAAATTTAAAAAAAATTGTTTTTTATCAATTAGAAATAACAAAAGTAGACACAAAATAAACAAGTTTCTAAAAGACCAAGCCTCCGACTAAAACAGAAAGCCAATTTGCTCAGGAAACTCATACTTCCTGCCCACTTTGTTTGCTTGGAAAACACGGGAGAGTAGACCATCTGGGGTAATTAATTCTGGAGTAAAAATGTCAGAACCTGGGTAAACAAAGATTAGCGCCAAGATAAAAACAATAAAAGGAACCAGGAACTAAAAGAGAAATCACATTTCAATAAATTCAAAGGGGTAGAGTTCCGGACAAAATTCAGAAGACGATTCCCGGGATTCTGCCATCGGTTAACGTTCTGAACAAGACTCTTCTCAGGATTCTTGCTCCTTCATATCTAAAAGCATCTCAGGTTTTAAACGGACTTCTGTAAAATGTCCGCAAATCGAGCGGAAAGGTGTGTAAATAACATTTAAAAACAAACCCTTCGAAACCTCCCCCTTAAAATTCTACAACCCGAAGCCACGGAACAGGAAAAGGTTAAGGTAACTGTGCAGAGGTAATAGCCTACGCAGTGACCGAACTTGGCTTTGGCAAACCCTGCTTTCAGGGTCTGTTGCACTGATGTCCAAAAACCATGCAGAAGAGCTGGAAAGCAAGTGTGTGAGTCAGGTTCTCAGGCTCCTTCCCTTCCTCCTCCAAAGCTTAGCTTCACAAAACCACTGGGAACAGTGTCTTCTCTGAGAGCTGCAGAAAAGATTTTATTCCCCGACCTAAAGCTAGTTCCGGTAAAGTGGTACATGGAGAACATTCGCTAAAGCATCTGTCTCTGAGTCTGCCATCTTCCCAGAAGTGGGGACATGAGCCCCGACGGGGAGCTCAGGGGTTGGGGTTCTCGGAGAGGCAGGAAGCACAAACGTACAAGAGGCCAGTTTCCACATTACACAGAGTCAGAGCTGGAAGAGAACTCTAATATGAGCTGGTTCAATTGTCTCTTTTATGTTTTTTTAATGTTTATTTATTTGAGAGAGAGAGCAAGCGCGAGTGTGTGTGTTTGTGTGTGTGTGCGCGCGCGCACGCGTGCGCGCGCAGGGGAAGAGAGAGAGAATCCCAAGTAGGCTCCACGCTGTCAGCACAGAGACAGACACGCGGCTCGAACTCACGAACCGTCAGATCGTAACCTGAGGTGAAATCGAGAGTCGGACACTTAACCAACTGAGCCATCCAGGTGCCCCTAGTCTCTCTCTGGTTGAGGAAACCAAGTCCTGGCAAATGTAAGTGACTAGGGCCAGTGCCTAGACTGGCCGCCAGCCTTTCTTCCCACCATCCCGCATACGACAAGTGCAATGGGAAAATTCACAGGCCACAGCACCAAAGCTACACGTTGTGTACAAGTTAGGACCACACCCTTTCCCAACTTGCACACCAAGTTTAGAGTCAGGTTTAAGTCATTTTCCCAGAAGCAACGGGTGCCGCTAGCCAGTTGTGAGCAAGGCAGGTGGATTTAAGACCTGACCTTGGACTTGGAAAGACTTGGGTTTGAATTTGGGGCTAGTTCTTAACCTTTCTGAGCATCATTTCCTCCTCTATAAAAGAAAGGAATTAGGTCCTTAAGTTACTTTGCTACTTAAACTTATTCCTTCAGCTTCAAAGCACTTGGTAGAATTGTAAGGATTAAATAACATAATATATTCAAAGCGCTTAGCGTTGCAGCTAAATTGGCATTCAGTCGTGCTTACTATTATTGTAAGCAGGCCTTTACTTCCACAGATTCGTTAGGCAGATTGTCTCTTAATTAAGGAGGTGATGGGGGCCTGACCTGTGGGAATGGAGAGGCGGTAACGGAATTAAGAGACATTTCAGGGTTAGTACACCAGCTATCCACCACTATGTAACAGGCCACCTGCAAATTTAGTAGCTTAAAAATTCATATTTTTCGTATGAATCCGCAATTTGGCCAGGGCCTGTCTCTGTTCCATACGGCGTCATCTGGAGGAAGATCAGTGAGGGGCTGGAGGGTCCTCTTTCCAAGGTGGCTTACTCACACGGTTGGAAAGTTTGTTCTGGCTATTGACTAAGCTTAGCCGGGGCTGAAGGCTGGGGACGCTGGTTCCTTTCCAAGTGAGCCTTTCCACAGGAAGAGCTTGGGCTTCCTTACGGCATAGCGATTGGGATCCAAGAATGAGCATTCCAAAACAATGAGGTGGTATTTTTGTGACTTCATCTCAGAAGACAAATACCACTACCCCTTCTCTATTTTCTCGGTCAAGGCAGGAAGGCAGGTCTATCTAGGCTCTCTCTCTCTCTTTTAAATGTTTATACAGTTTTGAGAGAGAGAGAGAGAGAGAGAGAGCGCAAGCAGGGGAGCAGCAGAGAGAGAGGGAGACACAGAATCCCAAGCAGGCTCCGGGCTCCAAGCTGTCAGCACAGGACCCGACGTGGGGCTTGAGTTCATGAACCGTGAGATCATGACCTGAGCCGAAGACTCAACCAACTGGGCCACCCAGGCGCCCCGACAAAATCTATCTCTTGACGGGGGTCTAGAAGGGCAAGCATTATAGATATAGGTTGCATCCATGTCTGGAAAACATGACCTGCCAACGATTGACGATGGGCAGTGAGGAAGAATGAGTTCCTGGGGAGACTGCAGTTTCTACCTTAGGTGACCCCATGGCGTCATTAATAGAATTCAGGAACGCAGAGGGTATTGCTGAAAGTGTCCAAACAAGGAGGCCATTAGACTGGGGATGGCTCTAACACCTTGGTAGCCCACATAAGCAAACCAAACTTAAGCCAGAGCCAAAGCGCTCAAATCCGGGAAAGTGAAACTTAAGAGCAACCCATCACACGGAGCCCAAATAAGGCAACTGCTTAAGCCCTAACCAATGAAATAACTGTTTCCCTTTGCTTTGGTGACTTCCCTGGAAAAACCTTGCCCCAGCTCCTGTCAGGTGAGCACTTTGGGGTCGGCACTGCTCCACTGAAATCCACGTTTGTGCCAACAAGCTCTTCCCAGTGTATCTTTAACAGCATTTTGGAGCACACGATCTCAGTGGGGATAGGAGCGTAGCAGCGAGGGAGGAATGAATGAGTGACCCCAAGTAGGACAAAACCCACTAGAGTTCCACTTCATGGAAACCAAAAAGAAGGTGGGATGAGAGCCGAAGTGGATTTAACGTCCCAAAGAAGTCAAGATGGTTTGGACTGCGAAGGAGACACGGGCTAGGAAATGGGGGTACCCTGGTGACCTTTGGGAGGGTAAAACATAGCACATACCATTTAGCAGCTGTGATGCTTTCTAGAAACCCTTTCTAATGTTTAAAGCATTTCCACACATGGGAGGAATGCCTTGCTGGAAAATAAGCTTTTGTGTTTTTTTTTTTTTTTTCTCTGTTAAGAGCAGAAGTGAGCGGGGCCCCTCGGTGGCTCAGTCATTTGAGTGTCTGACTCTTGATTTGGGTCCAAGTCATGATCCCAGGGTTGGGCTCTGTGTTGAGTGTGGAGCCTGCTTAATAATTCTTTCTCTCCCTCTGCCCCTCTCTCCTGCTTACTCTCTCTCTCAAAAAAATACATATATAGCAGAAACGAATGGATTAAATATGTAAATGTTCAGACCCGGGACTAGAAAGCTCCCAGAAGAACACACAGAAGAAGTGCTTCGTGACATTGGACTTGGCAGTGATTTCTTGGGTATGACACCAAAAGCACAGACAACGAAAGCAAAAAATAGACAAGGGAGACTACATCAAACTCGTAAGTGTCTGCAGAGCGGAGGACTGAGAAAAAAGGCAAACTACAGAATGGAAGAAAATATCTGATAAAGGGTTAATATCCAAACAATGTAAGCAGCGCCTTCAACTCGAAGCAAAAAAAAAAAAAACCTCCCTAATAGCCCAATTAAAAAAACAGGCCAAGGACTTGAATAGGCATTTCTCCAGAAAGACATACAAATGGTCAACAGGTATATGAGACGATGCCCAACATCACTGGTCACCAGGGAAACGCAGCTGAAGGCCACAAGCAGGTATCACCACACCCCTGTCAGGAATGTTATTATCGATAAAGCCCAAAAGGTAACAAGTGTTGGTGAGCATGCGGAGAAGCTGGAACTCTAGCACACTGCTGGCAGAAATGTAGGACGGTGTAGCCGCCGTGGAAGACAGCATGCAGGTTCCTAAAAAAATTAAATACAGATATAGCATATGCCCAGCAATCCCACTTCTACAGATTTTCTTTTAAATGCTTATTTTTCAGAGACAGAGAGAGAGAGACAGAGAGAGAGAGAGAGAGAGAATGAGAGAGAGACAGAGAAGCAGGGGAGGGGCGGAGAGAGAGGACACAGGATCTGAAGCAGGCTCCAGGCTCTGAGCTGTCAGCACAGGCTGGTCCACCCAGGCGCCCTCACTCCTACAAATTTAACCAAGAGTTGAAATCACGATCTGGAAAAGAGATCTGCACGCCCACGTTCACTGCAGTATTATTCACAACAGCCAAGATGTGGAGACAACTCAAATGTCCACCGATGGATGAATGATAAAGAGAAATGTACTATATACCCGCGGTGGTTTATTCTGCCTCAAAAAGAAGGATCCTGCCATAGGTGACAATGCGGATGAACCTTGAGGGCATTAAGTTTAAATAAGCCAGTCACACAAAGGCAAATACTGCACGATTCTGCTTATGTGAGGTACCCGAAATGGTCACACACAGAGAAGCAGAGGGCAGCACGGTGGTCGCCAGGGATTGGGGGGAGGGGGAGTGGGGGCTGCTATTCAGTGGGGGGATAAAGTTTCAGTTATGCAAGATGATTACATTCTAGAGATCTGTATATCTTGCGTCTAGTTAACGATAGCATATCGCGTGCTTACAAATTTTGTCAAGAGGGTAGATCTCATGTTAAATATTCTTGCTGCCAAAAACAAACCAAAAAAGCTTGCCAAAAAAAAAACCCTAAAAACCCACAAAAAGGCAGAAGTGTACTTGAGCAGAATAGCTTTTGCCACCACACTTCTGAACTCGAGGGTAGGCGAGCTGCAGGGGTGCGCTCGACCTCGAAGGGTGAAGGAGATCCCGAGCCAGTGTTCCAGGGCCAACTGTGGCTTGAGAATGTGGCCACGCATGCCAACAGGCAGAGGGACAGTGGCCAAGGGCTGGGCACTGAGCCCTGTGCCGACAAATACCCATAATGCCCTCTTATAAACCTCATCACAGCTCTGTGAGGTGCGGATTATCGTTCAACAAATACTTAAAAAAATTTTTTTCCAATGTTTATTTTTGAGACACAGAAAGTGAGCGGGGGAGGGGCCGAGAGAGAGGGAGACGGTAGGGTCCGGGCTCTGAGCTGTCAGCACAGAGCTCGATGTGGGGCTCGAACTCACGGACTGTGAGATCATGACCTGAGCTGAAGTCGGACGCTTAACTAAGCCACCCAGGCACCCCCACAAATACTTTTTTAATTGAAGCATCACCAACTTACAATGTGACACTCGTTTCAGGTGTATGACATACTGATTCAGCAATTCTATACGGGACTTGGTGCTCGCCATGGTGGTACCAGGGGCAGTGAGCACCTAGGATTGGGATTATTACCTGCTCCGTTTCACAGCTAAGCTTGGAGTTCAAGAGGCTGTTAAGTGAAATTGTTTTTAGCCCACTCTCCATTGTATTTTCTAGTAAAATGGAATTTCACTGGCCTCTTAACAGAATTCTAGAGATGAGCCTGAAAAATGCAAGTCTTCGTAAGTAACGAAGAGTCTCCGAAAGATACATTCCCTCCCTCCACTAGGTGTGGAGGTAGGTGCCGTGTTGCATCAGAAAACTGAGCCAAGGGGCGCCTGGGTGGCGCAGTCGGTTAAGCGTCCGACTTCAACCAGGTCACGATCTCACGGTCCGTGAGTTCGAGCCCCGCGTCGGGCTCTGGGCTGATGGCTCAGAGCCTGGAGCCTGTTTCCGATTCTGTGGCTCCCTCTCTCTCTGCCCCTCGCCCGTTCATGCTCTGTCTCTCTCTGTCCCCCAAAAAATAAATAAACGTTGAAAAAAAAAAAACAAAAACAAAAAACTGGGCCAAATAATCCAGTTGGACAAGGTATCTTCCCTAAGAATCTCCATCGGCTTCTCCTGTGCAAAACCAAGACTTGCGTGAACGTTGGTAACTGGTTGTCAACTTTTTTCTGTTTTCTGCTAAAATAATCTGCTCTTGCAAGTGTTATTTGAACACAGGGACTTTGTAAGCCTTCCGAGACTTAAGAAATCGTTGCTACATCTCCTAAAAATTACCTCTGAAATCGACAGTCCTTCTGATTGGTTGCTGCTACAGGCTGAACTCTGTCCCCCTCACCCCTCCCAAAAAGGCTGCAGTCATACCTCCCAGTACTTTTGAATGTGACCTTATTTCCAAATAAGGAGGCAGAAGATGGAGTTAAAAGGACATCACTAGGGTGGGCCCTCATCCTACACAACAACAGGGTCCTCGTGTAGGATGTAGGACGGGGGCTCTTAGACACGGAGGGAGACAGACACATACAAATGCGAAGGCACAGAGAGAATGTCATCTGCAAGTCAAGGAACACCCGAGTCTACCAGAAGCTAGGAGAGACGCGAAGTCTCCCTCCCGGCCCTGGGAAGGAACCAAACCTGCTGGCACCTCGATCTTGGGACTTCTGGCTTCCAGAACTGTGACACGATACATTTCTGTTGTTGAAGCACCCCCCTGCCCCCGTTTGTTAGGGCAGCCCCAGGAAACGAATACAGCTGCCTTGAAAATAATGGAGCAATTACTAGATCTCCTTACCAGTCAGGTTTCTTAAATATAGAAGCACCAGGCACTTCTCCCGTGTGCACAATGGAAAAAGTAAAAACCCTCAAATAACTGGAGTCTGTTGCATCTAAACAGACAGCCAGGGGCGCCTGGGTGGCTCAGTCGGTTGAGCGTCTGACTCTTGATTTCGGCTCAGGTCGTGATCTCACGGTTGTGGGATCGAACCCCAGATCGAATCCCCCTGCCTGAGATTCTCTCTGCCTGTCCCCCGTGGCACTTTCTCTCTCAAAATAAACATTAAGCTGACAGCCCGGATCTGATTCCAAGCCGCGGGGTCTCCCATCACACCACAGCCACACGCAGGCACGGCATTAAGCAGAACTAACCGCTGATTTTTCTTCCGTGGTTAGCTTTTGCTCGCTTTCTATTGGCTGCTCTTTTCACTAATAATTTCTAAGTACGCTTTTAAAAATTAATGCCTTACGTGTTTTAAGTGTTGCAAATTTTTTCTCCCGATGTCATTTATCTTTTCATGTTTCAAATGGCATTATTTTCCATAGCCATTTGAACTGTTCATTAGGGCAAGTAGGTTAACTTTCTTTTGTGGTGTTTGAAGTTCATGCGTTGCTCGCAAAGGCTTTCTCCAACCCCAAATCACAAAAACCCTCCATTTCCCCCTCCCCCATATTTTTATAGTTTTGTGTTTTGCTGAAGAATCAGGCTTCACATTTCCCTGATGGATAGCTAATTGATCCAGCACCATTAACTGGATAGAACTCCTCCCCACAGATGTGGAATGTCGCTTTTATCACAAATTCTTTTTTTCCTTTTTTTTTTTTTGCATGTTAAATTTTTTTTCAACGTTCACTTATTTTTGAGAGAGAGCCAGTGTGATGCTGGCTTGAACCCACGAACTGCGCTGAACCGTGAGATCACGACCTGAGCCAAAGTCAGAGGCTCAACCAATGGAGCCACCCAGGTGCCCCATCACACATTCTTAAAGACACAGAGGTCGGTTTCCGGCCTGGATTCATCTTCTGACTTCACGGGCCAGTCTTTAGCAATGGGCCGGAAATGCACGTGCACGTATTCTGGGGCGCCCTCCCCACCACCCCAGGAAGACAGCGATGCCGTGGCTCACCTCACCTCTCACCCACACGAGTTGACCATGTGGCTCCTGGCTTGCGGGCAACTAGGAGGTAGTCGGTCGGTATGGGGGAGGGGCGGTAACATTAGAAAGCTCGGCCTCCCAGACGCCCCGGACAGGACAGGCCGAGTGACAAAGGGGCAACGGAGAGTGAGGTCCTGGCCAAAGACAGAGCAAGATCCCCCTCCCACCAAACATGCTGCAAAATGGTATCACCTCCTTTCTAGGGATAACGTGGCCTCCCTGGACACCCATCGCGGCAATGTTTAACCAGCAAAGGAACTGGGGAGGTCTCCGGCTTTCACATGAGGGGTGGGATCTGCTGGGGGACAACTCCCCCAGGGACAACTCCCACTTCGGTGTTCAGAGAAAGCCCCTTCACGCACATTGTCTCACGGGCTCTCACAAGCACCCAGTGTCTCCCCTCCTGCAGGCGGCGGTTGGTGCCGCCCCTCACGGAGGAACCTGGCACTAGGGGGTGAGCAGAATGGGCTTCGTTCGGATGGCTCCAGGCCATGCAGGAAGGGTGCCCGGGAGAATGACGACTTCAGGCCCCTCCTTCCCGGTACCCGTCTCTGCAGAATCTCCTGTTCCCACAACAAATCCTTACCGAACACCTCTGATGGGCTAGGGATTCGTCTGGGCCTTGGGAATACAGCAGAACACACATCCAGGGGATCTTCATTCTCTTCTGCCAGGCTGGCGATTCCTATTCTGAACCGTGACCCAGACTGGCCTTTGCTCCATTTTCTGGGTGGAGCCGTGACCTCCGGCCAACGTCTGCACTTTGCTCCCGTCTCCGGTTGCTTCCCTGGCTACTGGTCACTTCCTAGAACGCACTGACCTGCTCCAGACAGACACGCTTTTCTATTCTTGAGGCAGAGACCACTGGCAGATTCAGACCCAAATCCCAGCCATGCCTTAATTCTGACCTCTTAAAATAGGTTTCAGGCAGGTCACGGTTGCCTGCGCATGCCACTGTGACAGCAGGGGTGGCACACACAGTTCTTCTTGAAGCAGGAAATAGAGCTCAGATGCCGACGTGGCCGCTCTCCTCTTTTCTCACTACACCTTTTCCTCCGATGCCCCCACCTTTCGGGATGTTGTCTGAGGAGGGGGGCTCGGCAGAAGGAATACGTACTAGATGTTACGTAGGGCACCACACTTAAGACCCCATCGGTTCAGGTTCTGCAGGCAGAAATACTCTCCTACTGGCTGCTGTTGGTAGAACTGTGTCCCAAGAAAGGTATGTCCAAGTCCCAATCCCCAACACCCGTGAATTGGACCTCACTTGGACAAGGGGTCTTTGCAGATACAATTAAGGTGAGGATGTCGAGAGGAGATCATCCCTGATAGGGGAGGACCTGAAATCCAACGGCATGGGGTTGGTATGCCATGGTGTCCTCTTAAGAGACAGAAAAGGAGATCACAGAGAGACAGAGGGGGAAAGGCCAGGCGGAGCTCCACGTGGAGATGAGGCAGAGACTCGAGGAAGCCAAGGAACACGGAGGACTGCCAGTGGCCACCAGGGAGAGGAGAAAGGCACGGGACGGATTCTCTCCAAGCTTCGAAAAGCAACAAGCCCTGCCGACACCTTGATCTTGAACTTCTGGCCTCCGGAGTTGCCAAAGTGTATACTCCTGTTAAGCCGCTAAGTTTGTGGTCATTTGTTACGGACCCGGCCCGCTTTCCCCCTCGTTGCAAGCACTGCCGTGGACAACATGAGCGACTGTGGAGAGCGCAGCCTCCATGTTCCTTTCCCCGGGGAATTTGGTGACAGTTCTCAGATGGCTGGACAGCACCCAGCAGGCGCCCGTTCACCAGCAGAAGAGGCCTGGGGCCCCCTGTGAGGTGCTGGGCTCTGTAGGTTCCGGAGGCGTGGGATCGATGTCCTCATCCATATCAGATCTGTCTGCTCCCATCTCAGTCCTTTCTTCCTGCCTGATCCAAAGGCTGCTTTCTAGCTGTTTTTCCGCAATTTCCAGCTCTTCCTCTGTCTGTAAGACGGCCACGGTTTCGCGGGGTAAGTGTGAGGAGTACAGGCCGAGTTTGGCCTTACAGCCAAACATTGCTTCGTATGGACTTTGCTGCAAGGAAACGTCGAACACCTGATTCCTCGTCAGCTGCACAAATCGCAGGCCTTCGGCCCAGCGGCGTGAGCGGTGACTCTGCATCCAGGCACGTATCATGTTCTTGACGTCACGGCTTGCTCGCTCCAGGGAGCCCTGGCCTTGGCCAGGGCGGTGCTGACCACAGACGATCTTCAGCTCCGGCCATACCTCATTGAGCTCATTAACAACCTGGTTTGTGAACTCTACGCCGCTGTCAGATTCTAACACGCCAGGGGTACCGAGAATTGTGAAAATATCCAACAGGACACTGACCACCTCGTGGGCCTGTTTAGCTCTTAACGGTCGTAAGATGATAAACTTGGTCAAGTGGTCCTGGTAATACAAAATAAACTTGAACTCACCATCGGCATTTGACTGCATGTCAAGTACTTCAACTTGGCATCTGGAGTCGATGTCCTTAAAAGGCATGGGCTTGGGCGCAAGACCTCTCTTGGGCACTGGGTTCTTCTGGTGGCACTGTTTACAGAGTGTCAGATACAAGACAATGACTTCTTTGGTGACATTCCCATATTTTCCTTGTAGCTCCTTGAGCATCCGTGTCCGCCCACCGTGTCCAATATTGAGATGTGTGTCGTGAAGAATGTCAAACAACTCTTCCTTATGTACGTAATACCGTATTCGATCACGTTCCCTGTGAGCGGCCTCTATTAGCTTCTCCGTGCCTTGCACGGAGATCACGTCATATTTTGCTGCGCGGCGGTAGTCACGTGATGACTTCTTCCCCTTTTCCTTGGCTTCTTTGACTTCCTTTATTGTTTGAAAGTACTTTTCTTTGGAAAATACTTTGCTGTTATAACTTTTGCTTTCTACTAACTTTGTCACACTTGTAAGAAACTTTTCTCTCATGTTACTTATCTCCATTTCCGTTTCACTTGTGCTGGAAACACCAGGGGAGTCATTTCCAGCTTTCTGGGGCATCATGGAGAGCTGTAAGAAGGATCCTAGGAAAGGGAGAAAGAAACAGAGTTCGATTCACTGATATTCCATCTGGAAGACTTTCCCTCCAGAGTTCTGCATTCTTCCATCTGATATTTGAAGACAACTACATAGAAGAAAAGATAACACGATAATAGTACAAAGCAGTAACAGAAAAAGGCAACTAAAAAGCCAAGCAAGGGGCGCTTGGGTGGCTCAGTCGGTTAAGCGTCTGACTCTTGATTTCGGCTCAGGCCATGAACTCACAGTAGTGGGATCGAGCCCCACACTGGGCTCTGTGTTGTGCGTGGAGACTGCCTGAGATTCTCTCTCCCTCTCTCAAAATTAAAAAAAAATTAAAAAGCCAACGAAGACCATCCAAAACCAGGGCGTGTCAAAAGAATTTTACATCAGTAAGATATATACGCAAATATGGAGTAATTTTCGATTTCAGGCAAACAGAACAAATGAAACTGTTAGCTCATATGGGGAAACCTGATTAACTGGTCTTCATTAATTGAACAGGAGACAGGATACATGGAAATGCTTAAGGGCAGTGGACTAATACCTTCCTTCAATAGCTTTTTTTGTTTGTTTTTAAAAAACTTTTTATGTTTATTTATTTTGAGAGAGAGAGAGAGACAGAGTGCAAGCAGGGGATCAGCAGAGAAAGAGGGAGACACAGAATTCAAAGCAGGCCCCAGGCCCTGAGCTGTCAGCACAGAGCCTGACGTGGGGCTCGAACCCGTGAATCATGAGATCATGACCTGACCCGAAGTTGGACACTTAACCAACTAAGCCACCCAGGCGCCCCTCCCTCAGTAACTTTTAAAATAATATAAACAGGAGGGGCACCTGGGCGGCTCAGTCAGTTGAGCATCTGACTTCGGCTCAGGTCACGATCTCACAGTTTGTGGGTTCGAGTCCCGCATCAGGCTGTGTGCTGACAGCTCAGAGCCTGGAGCCTGCTCCAGATCCTGTGTCTCCGTCTCTCTCTGACCCTCCACGGCTTGCATTCTGTCCCTCTCTGTCTCTCAAAAATAAATAAATGTTAAAAAAAATTTTTTTTTTAAATAATATAAACAGGAGAACATTGCTAGAAGGTTATCACACGATAACAGCAAACTTTGAACTTGAAGTTCACGGCAGAGAGGGCTCTTCAGCCTTTCCACAATCAGCATAATCAGTTTCTTGTGGCCCAAGAGCCTGTCCTTGCTTTAGGAGAATTGAGACGAAGGTGGTAAGAAATTTTATGACGATGGTTTTCCCGTTGACCATACACAGGATTAGCGAATGAAGAGTCTGGGTCCTTACCCCGAGTGACCACATTCTCATAATTGTCCAGCATTGTGTCCCTGCACCCTTCAGCAGTCCTTCCAGAGGCTTCCAAACACCTTTAGTCTTCGGTCATACCCGCCAAAGGTCGCTACCTCTTGAGACAACGCCAGCTGCAGCCACAGGGACCATTCCTGGCAGCCACAGGGACCATTCCTGGCAGCCACATCAGGACTGGGGAAGGGAGAGTGGAGGGTACCTGGAATGAAGCCACGCCAGCATAAATGACTTGGCACGTGAGTCATGTGAATATTATATGGAAGATCCCGGAAATAAAGACAAGGTCTCCTATCCAACCACGTGAGTCCCGCTTCGTGGGTAAGAAAAAAAAGTTCTGTCCTCCTGGGAGGTCTGTAGGCCTGGGCTGTTTTGACATTGCCTGAGCTGAGAGCCACATATTTCCAGAAAAAAAAAAAAAAAACAACAGTGAGTCGAAATGAACCTGGGTGCTCCCAAGGCTGGGAGACACTTTCGGGGTACAGGCTTGATGGCTCTGAATTGAGGCAGCAGGGTGTTCCCAGAAATGGAAATATTATACGTTATGTACAGATTTGTCAGGAGAGTATCATGCCAAAAAGAGATACCCCAAACCGAGTCCACAGTCCACCAAGGTCGGAGAATTCCTCAGGGACAGAACTTGATACTCAGGTGTCTAAACCCAGATTCCTTAGCACAACTCCAGATGGTGGGATGGTGATGTGGCCGGGGGAAGAATTCATATGATGGTAACAGGAATCCCAACAGTCAGAGGAAAACAAGATCCCCAGGATCCCAGCCATCAAATGCAGAGCTGAGGGATAGGGCAGAATCCTGAAAAGCAGAGAAAGATGAAAAGGGTTCAGAGCTCTGAGCAAGGGTCTTAGCTGAGCTGAGGTCCTGAAGGTTCTCCACTAAAAAGGCTTCAAACTCCCTCGCTCAGCATCACTGGTTGACCGTGGAACATTCCCGATGCTAAGACATTACTGACGACAAAACCACTGCCTTACTCATGGCCTTCTTTTGAGCGGAAAAACAGAGAACCTTTATTAAATGAACACATCCAAATTAAAACATGTGGAAGACACACATTTTAGGAGTGAAGAAACAGAACGTTTGCAAGTGCTGTTTGAGTCTGAACTCAAGATCCTCAGTGTACGATGAGGTTCTAAAGGCTCTGAGAAGTTCTGCAGTAAAACAAAGTGTGCTTCATCTACCAGTCTCATTTAATCCCGGACATGGTGCTTTGTTTCTGAAGGAGGATCTGTTGTCATCTCACAGCCTTAGTGGTCCTTAGAACAGACCTGAAAACCGCAAGATATTCAACGGGATCCAGTAGAGTGCCTTCCAGAGTCCTCACTGAAACCAGCGTCTCTCTGAAATTGAGTGGCTGCACTGGCAGCTGTAGGAGGCCCTTCAGGGGACTGCAAAGGAAGGAAGGGCCTCATTTCCAGCTTGTAAAAGAAAGAAGACAGGCTGGAAACAATTTATAATCAAAAGATGCAAAATCTCAGTCTTTAATATGAGATACGGTCCTTACACTATAGCAGGAAATTCTGAGGCACAGCCCAAAAACCACATTTGGCTAACAGACCTACTTTGGTTAGTCTACCCAGTGTACTTTTTTTTTTTTTTTATATTAGAACGATTTACCTATACTTAGAGATTGGGGGATTTCACAGAAGCATCTTGACTGATGTGCTTGGGAAATGGGAAGATCTGGATACGCTGGGAACTTTGCTGCTTGGCAACAACTGGCTGGAGTGGAGACAGCAGCTCCCGTTAAACAGTCGGCACGCTCCTGTTTCTCAGGGTCCCTAAACCACCTGCTACCCTGTTCAGCTTACCTGCCCATCCCTGCGGCTATCTGGGTTTTCAACACCTGTTCCACGGCAGCATGAAAGGATTGTGTTCAGCTTCCCGGTGCGATCTGTGCCTGTTGGGGGGAAACTGATAAATGACCTTTGGTTAGAGAAAACTGGAAACACCTCCCTTCCTCACCCACCTGTGAGTCTTTGCTTTGGCGCCCCAGATCTGGAACGTCCTTTCACTGATCTTCCGGATCACCCCCAGCTCAAATCGGCCTGCTTCCCGATGCTTTCTGCAACTCCAGCTGATGGCCACGCCCCCTCCCTGGGGGCGGGGCACTCAGCGGAGCCCTTCGCTTTGTATTTGTAGCCACTGGTTCAGGTATACGCAACCTAGCAGGTAGGAGCTGGGCCACCCACCTAGCTGTTTTCGCTCGGAGGGCCAAGGAATACAAAGCCGAGACAAAAGATGCTCAAAGGACGTTTGCAAACACTTCCCGTCCGGGTGCAGCGGCGAGGCCCTGCAGAGGGAGGGCCAAGGGTGGCGGCGTGGGAATTCAATTTAGGACTCTACCACTCGCTGTGTGTCTGCCTCCGGCAGTTACTGAGGTTTCAGTGTCCTCCACCGTCACAGCGGAGGTGCCAGTTTCCGGATGAAGACTCGGCGGTAACGCCGGATAAAGCGCTAAGCCCAGTGTCCCCGCACCTTCCAACACGGACACTCCCCCTCCTCCTGGGACCTGGTTCGGGCACCACCTACCCCTGCGCGGCCTTCCTCCCCGCACTCCCGCGGGCTCCGCCCCTCCCGGGCCCGGCCGCGGACCCGCCCCGCCAACCCCGCGAGGCCAGAGGGGAGGACGGGACGCCCGGGCGGTGAGGGGTATATGCCTGGGGCCGCGGCGTGGGGGACCGCCCACCCCGCGTCCCGCCACGGTCTCGCCTCCCGCCCGCGCGTGCCCAGTCGGTCCCTCAAGCCGCTCTCCCCGGAAGCTGCTCCGCGCCGGCCGGAAGCCCCGCCCTTGACGCCGCGGGCCAGCCGGCACCCTTTCCACGCTCGGGAAGGGGGATCGTGAGGGTCCTGCCCCGCCTGTCGTTGGGAGGTGGCGGGGACTAGAGATACGCGAGGCCGGCATGCGCGTGACCTTGGCAGAACAAGCCACGGAGCCCGGTCCCCCGCGGCAAAACCGGTTATTTTCCCACGATGTTGCAAAGCCTGCAACTCGCGAAGTCAACTTGCAGTCAGCATTCTGAGTCCGGCAGCTTAATCTAAAATGAGGGCAGAGGCGTCCGTGTCTGCAGTGCCTCCACCTACTAACGTGGTCGCGAGAACCTGCGTTTCATTCAGATGGACAGCGCTTACGTCTAACTGTCTAACTGCAGCCCGAAGATTTGTCTCGTTAAACTCTGATATAATGGCCCCCTTCCGTGCGGCACCAGTGCATTCAAACAGGTTGGTAAAGGGGGCCCGCGGGCAGGCCAGGGATCCTGCAGCTTCTCACTGTAGGGGAACAGCCTGGGGCAGGGGACTGGGCGCTGCTGGGAAAGCCTAGCAGCTCCTGTCCTCCTGACAAGACTTTCAATCCAATGGCAATCTAACTTTCAGGAAAAAAAATTTAAAAATAGGCTACTACAACATAGACGTGCACATAGCATAACAGGAGACAGGTTCAAGAGGCAGGATCCCACATAGCTTCCTATCTAGGCCTTCTTCTCAATGAGCCATGATGTCCCCCAAATACTGCCTGCTGTAAAAATGAAGAGGGGCCCCGGGCTGGCTCAGTCCATGCAGAGTGACTATCTCAGGGCTGTGAGTTCCAGCCACATGCTGGGCATGGAGCCAACTCCAGGAAAGAAAAGAAAAAAAATCACTACCTTAGCAGTCCTGGTTTCAGAATATTGTTAAATCCCAGTTGTTAAAAGAACTGATGCTCACACGAAAAAACCCAAACAGTAAATCAAGCCACAAGATAGGGGCGGCCTGCCTCCAGATGGCAAATGCCACCTAACTTCCCTGAAAACGGGTCCCCTGTGAAGTAGGTAGGATCTCCAGGCACCACACAGAAAGTAAAGGCTCATCATTTTATCATTTTAACAGTTTTTATTTAAAGTTGAATATAAGATGACTTTATTCCTGCATCTTCTCAATTGTTTCTTCCTTATATTTGCCCTTTTCCTTTCCTACTTGGCGAGATTTGGCTTTGCGTTCAAGGATCTTTTTGCGGTCTTTGTCCAGTTTTAGTCTGGTGATAACCACCTGCAGAAAAACGGAAACATTTCTAAGCTTTAAATAGTTACTAGTTTCACAAGCTAACCATATGTAGTTTTGTTTCTATTATAACCTCAGAATCGTAAAGTTGGAAACGTAGCCCCCATTCACGCTTCAACCCACAAAATCATAGTACAGACCTTGTTTCAACAGATCTAATTGTTAAAGACCTCCAGGTTACGATAAATTTTAGTTTTATGAAGGAAGGTGAGGGAAAGGGGTAAAGGGCACTGAACCAGGTTTGCAAACACAGCACAATGACTGAAAAGACAATCTCTGCCCTCAGAGAGCTTGTATTTTAGTATGGGGAGAGAGAAAACAAATTAAGTGAATGTATATCAGACTCTGACATAGGGAAAAACCGGGCAACGTGGGGAGGCGAAGGAATGCTGGCAAACAGGCTAAGTCATAGGGTGGTCAAACAAGGCCCTACTGGTAAGACTCCATTCAAACAGACACTTGAAAACTTGAACACATTATGGTGAGAGAAGTCAGAGACCTGTACTGTCTGGCTCACGAACACGTGGAATTGTAAAATCAGAATAAAATGGTGGTCACCAAGGGATAGGAGACAGGATAGATGTTAAGGGTACAAAGTTACAAACAGTAACCCCCTGGAGATACAATGTACAGCACAGTGATCTCTACACAATACTGTATCATAATCACCAAACTTGCTAAGAGACTAGAACTTAGTTACTCCACTTACTAAAAAGGATAGCTACGCACCACACAGAGGTGCTCGTTATTGCTACAATGGCAATCATATTATATATAAAGCTATCAAACTAATAGCTCATACACCTTGAATTTACACATTCTGTCACATGTATTTTATTTTTTTAACGCTTATTTATTTTTGAGAGGGCACGTGCGAGCAGTGGAAAGGCAGAGAGAGGGAGCGAGAGAAGACCAAATGGGCTCTGAGCTGCCAGCTCAAACTCCCGAACCATGAGATCATGACCTGAGTTGAAATCAACAACTGGATGCTTAACCAACTGTGCCATCCAGACACCCAATAGATTCCAATAAAAAACAAAAAAGATAAACACCTGGAAAAAAAGGGGGTGAAGAGCGATTCTGGTGAAAGTACGGCAAGTCCAAAGGTCCAAAGGCAGAACTTAAAAGGTTTATACGTACATGTTTCTCAATCTTAAGCGTGTCTAAGAATCAACTGGAGAGCTTGTGAAAACAGATTAATGGTGCTGCCCCAGTAGACCTGGAACAGAATCTGGAACTCTGATCAGGCGGCCAGGTGATGCTGTTCACAGCGGACACGCCGTGAGCAGTTCGGCTGTACAAACAAGGAGGCCAGCAGACTAGATCACGAAGGGTGGACGTCTACACGCGGCTGCTGAGGGGATCGAGTAAGGTCTTAAAAGGCCACTCTGGGGCACCTGAGTGCGTCCGACTCTTGATTTAGGCTTGGGTCATGATCTTGTGGTTTGGGAGTTCTAGCCCCACACCGGGTTCTGCACGGACGGTGGGGAGCCTGCCTAGGATTCTCTCTCCCTCAAAATAAACACACTTCTATAAAAATTAAAAAAAAAAAAAAAAAAAGGCCACTCTGATGGGAACAGACAGGATTCTGGATAGAATAGACAGTAACTGACAGGGGGGTATAAAATAATAAATGACATTTTCATCCTGAGCAATTGGGAGGGTAGAGCTGCCCTACACGGCGATGGCGGCAAACTGTGAACCAAGCCAGAAGTTTGAACACATTAGGTCTGAGGTCATCAATCAGAAATCCAAGCTGAAATGCAAACTAGGCCACTGGACGCTGAGGTCTGGGTTGGAGTCACCTGCCTTTGTATGTGTGACGTCCCCAGGCGGAACTCAAGACAGGAAGGTGATCACTGCGCCACAGCGAGGAAGTGGGTATGTCCTCAGCTGTGCTACCTTGGAAAGACCAAGATTTCCTTACCTGGAATCCAGGTCTGCCTGCCTGCCTGCCTGCCAGAGTCGGCAGCAGCAAATACACGTGGCAAAGAACCCAACTCTTTCCCAAAGTTTAACAGTCCGGGTAGTCCTAGCGATCCTGTTCACCAGGAGGCAACCCAAAGTGTTTCTGAAAGAAACCCAGAGGTTTCTTTCCAGATGCACATATGACTGGCGAAGGTTAGAAAACGAGAAAGTCCTTGCTCTTAAGAGAACATGCGAGGATGGGTCAAGACGCTTGTAATCCACTGGGGGTATTGAAGAGGGGTAAAGAAAATGCGAGAAGATATTTATAGTGAATCCCAGGTAGGAATTTTACCACACCAGTCTTTCAACTTTCCTGTAGTTTGAAAAAGAGATTTATGGTGGCAACATAAAATGTTTCAAAAGAAAAAACACAAAACTGGGGAGCCATCAGTAGCTCAGTCAGTTAAGTGGCCGACTCTTGATTTCAGCTCAGGTCCTATCTCTGTGAGTTCGAGCCCCACGTCAGGCTCTTTGCTGCCAGTGCAGAGCCTGCTTGGAATTCTTTTTCCCTCTCTCTGCCCCTCCCTGGCTTGCTCTCTCTTAAAATAGCGATCAATCGGAGACTGCTGGATCAGAGAATTCACATCCAATTCCAGACAGGCACCTGTTATGGGTTATTAAGACTGGATTTTCTATCCTGGCTCAGACACGATCACCATCCAGGAGACCTTAGCTTCTGTACTCCAGTTTTCTTCCCCATTTGTAAATGTATGAAATCTCTGCACGGCTGTAAACTTGCCATACTGACTCCACTTTAATATGTAAAAACAAATAGGGGATCAGCTCCATTTAATCTAAAAATTACCCTATTTCCTAGCAGCGCCTGGATGGCTCAATCAGTTAAGCATCTGACTCTTGATTTCTGCTCAGGTCACCATCTCACCGTTCATGAGTTCGAGCCCCACACTGGGCTCTGCGGGGACAGTGCAGAGACTGCTTGGGATTCTCTGTCTCCCTCTCTCTCTCTGCCCCTCCCCTGCTCACTCTCTGTCTCAAAATAAACATTAAAAAATAAAATAAAAATAACCCATTTCTTGATTTTAAATTTTGTCGTCAGACTGATCAGTTTACTAATTGCTACTGACCAAAAGGTACATTAAATATACAAAATGACTGTTAAAAACAACTTGATCTTGGGGCGCCTGGGTGGTGCAGTCGGTTGAGCGTCCAACTTCAGCCAGGTCACGATCTCACGGTCCCTGAGTTCGAGCCCCGCGTCAGGCTCTGGGCTGATGGCTCAGAGCCTGGAGCCTGTGTCTCCCTCTCTCTCTGCCCCTCCCCCGTTCATGCTCTGTCTCTGTCCCCCAAAAAATAAATAAACGTTGAAACAAACAAACAAACAAACAAACAAAAAAACCAACTTGATCTCATAAAAATTTTTAGACTGGTTTCCAGGACTCCATTCAAATATGGTATTTGCCCTAAGACTGGTTTCTAGAACCTCTAAAATCAGGAGTCTATTTCTATGGGATTGCCCTGCAAACAAGCAGTCCCACCTGCCAACACTTGCTATAATTTCCTTCTCTCACGCATTCTCAGAAACACCCACCTTGCTGGGGTGGATGCCCACGTGGACAGTTGTGCCATTGGCCTTCTCTCGCTGCACTCGTTCAATGTAGATGACGTATTTCTTCCTGTAAACCTGGACTACTTTGCCAATCTGCTGACCTTTGTAGTGTCCTCGCACAACCTAAATACAAATTCACGGATGACAGAAATATTAAGAAAGTCAACCTTGCAAATCAGGAAAACTAAATCACGTAAATGTCATTTACTCTCTCAGATCTGCAAGACCCATCTTTCAGTTTTGAAAGATGTAACGGTTATTGGAAACATGGGAGTAATTCTCTCTGGCTTTAATTAGCCTGCAAATAAACCCTGCCCCCATATACGCCTTGTGATGGACAGTACGCCCATCAACTGATGGTCTGCAGCGGTGGGCTTGGTAGGTTAAAAACGAGTCCACTTAGGCTTTTTGTAGCTGGGTGACCACAAGGAACTTTACTCCGTTTCAGAGGAAGCGAGAGGCCACAAGATTTAATTCACAACCCAATAAAGTGTCCCACCCGGTCACAGAGTAGGCAGCAGCAAATACATGGGAAAAAACCCCAGTTCTTTCCCAAAGTTTAACAGCGTCCTACCCGGTAGCCCTAAGATCCTGTTCGCCAGGAAGCAACCCAAAGTGCTTCTGAAAGAAACCAGAGCTTTCTTTCCAGAAGCACATCTTCTCGCATGAAGACGATCTCAAAAACAGAGAAGACCACCTCCCAAATCTAGTGACAATTCTAGCACCAGCCCCGTAGCAACCAGGGGCTGTTTGCAACCTGCACCACTACTTGGGAACTGGCTTCATCTTTAAATGGGTATTAACCTCATCAAACAGTACGGGGGACAGGCGAGTTGCTTTAGAGACGGCCTAAAATCCTGCAATCGACAGCGGCATGTTCCAGCTAAATAACGTTCACAGAAACGTTCGCTTAAATAGATTTGGCAAGATATTCACCTGTAAATGTGAAACCACCAGAGAAGACTACGGTCCAGTTACAGCTTCTGTATCTGGACCCTCGACAGCCTCTTCAATGACCAAACGCACCAAGAAAAAGAGAACCGCGGGGTAGCGCTCTGGTTCCGAACCACCTTTCCGCTTTCTGATACTTGGGGCAATTGCTGTTTTTTTTCCTGTTTGGGCTCTTAGTGCCCTTGTGCAATCCTGCTCTGGGGAGCACGGTCTCAAGTGCATCTTTCTCAGCAGATGATCCCTCTTCTATGCCAGGTGTGGGGGTATCTGCCAAGACACCCGGGCACAGCACATACCTGTACTTCGTCGTCCTTCCGGATGGGCATGGATCGAACGTTGTACTTCTGTCGTAGCTCTTTGGAAAGAGGGGAGGACATAATCTTCCTGCGAATGTGCGAAGGTGCATTGAAATGCCTTTTACGGTTCTTGCTCCGATCGGAGGTCACAAACGGATTGAACTTCATGTTGGCTAAAGACAGAGTGAAAAGAGGCGTAAACCCTTAAATGCTCAAAATCTCATTCAGCGTCCCAACAAGTGACATTCCAACAATTTCATCTTGAAGGTTCAGAAGCCCACAGAAACTGTCGTGCTTTCTATGTTCGTTTATGGGACAAAGAGTTGTTGTTTTCTTTTTTAAACGTTTACTCATTTTTGCAAGACAGAGCGCAAGCCGGGGAGAGGGAGACACAGGATCCCAAGCAGGCTCCAGGCTTTGAGCTGTCAGCACAGAGCCCCACGCGGGGATCAAACCCACTAGCCTTGAGATCATGACCTGAGCCCCAGTCGCTTAGCCTACTGAGTCACCCAGGCGCCCCCGACAAACAATTTTCCATTCGTAACAGACTTGTTTTAGTTCTTAAGCTTTTATTTTAGTTCACAGCCTCCAAGCACCTGAAATATCGGGTAAGGAACTTAAAACAGGACTTGTATCTCTGATGAAGGCAAAGCGGTCCGACAACTCAATTACAACACTACGCTTTACAAAGACCAACCAAAGCCAATACCCTACGGACTCGGACGTGAACACATTTAGCTCCGTTCTCCCCAAACCTGGGAAACGCTGCACATCTCGGGTCCAAGAAAACCTTCTAATGAGCGCGGCCTGCAAGTTCCCTGGCTTTGCCAAAGTTATTTCGAGGCTCTTCTTTAAGGAACGACACTGAATAGACTTGAACCATCTGCGCAGAACCCCTCCTCTCCGGGCTCCGATTCCGAGTTCCCAAACCCCTCTCCTCCCTTCCCGAGTCGGCCGCCCCTGGAATTAAGAGGAAGACAGGCTGGGGACCATCCTAGCCCCTCTCCCTCGGCGCTACTCGTTCGCCGGGAGAGTATCGGGCCCCTAGGGCCAAAAGACAGCACACCCGCGAACGGATGGCTACGGATTGCTCGCGCTCGGCCAGCGAAAACTCACCCGCTGCAGCTCCAGCGATGGCCGCAAAAGGGAAGAGAGCTACACGCTACTTCCGGTTCTGTAAGTTTATGAGAGATCTCGCGAGACCGATCGTCTCTTGGCGCGAGAGAGGCGCTGGGTTTGAACGAGAAGAGGAAACTGGGAAAGAGATTGGTGACTAGTGTCCCCCAGCGGCTAGGAGGGGAACTGCTAGGACCTGCAACACTGCCCTCTCCGTGGCCTGGTGTCTCCCGGGGTAGGTTTGGGTTCTGCAGCGGCTTTCTCTGGGAAGGCTAGTTCCTGGGCGGGGGGCGGGGATTGCTCAGGGTGTGACTGTCCCCGTGAGTGGTGAGGGAGCGGGCGGCCCATTAGCCAGGTGGCCACTGGCGACCTCGGTTCCGTGGACACCGCCAAGGCTTCCCGGGCCCGTGGCGCCGGCGTGCCGAGCTCGCCGGTCCTTTAATGGGCTCCATCCGGCGTGTGCTGCCGGCGCCGTGGGGCGCTCCGACCCGCCACGGACCTTGCAAGGGCTGGGACCCGCGATCCGTCCCCGCCCAGCGCAACGAGATTGAACCTGAGTTTCTAACGAGCTCGAAGGTGATGCCACGGGGTGCCGGTCCACACTTGCAAGGAGGCCTTTGCAAGCGGAACGCTGTGCCCCTTTCTGAATTGTACTGCATGCTGTCTTTCGGTTCAGGGTCTGATGGAGGCAGGGCGAGAGGGTGCCCTCCCCAGCAAACGGATTCTGGGGCAGGCTGCAGTTGGGGTGTGTGTGTGTGTGTGTGTGTGTGCTCCCGCAGGGTGAGATCCCGCAGGGGATTGGTTTCTGTTGAATGAGTAATGCATTGTCATTGAATGAATGATGCAACGTCCAGAAGACATGCATTTCATAATAATTCCTGAGACATAGTGAGCTTGCGTGAGCTTGCGGAGCACTGGAAACGCTCTTCTCCTTTTCACGTTAACTCCTTTCATCCACCAAATAGCCTTGTGAGGCTGGTACAGTATTATTGTTCCCATTGTACAGATGGGGCCATTGAGCCACAGAGAAGTGGGAGGAGCTTGTACGCGTTTTGTAGAACCCATAGGTTATGGTGGGACCCGTGTAGGTGCTCCCCAGTCCCTTCCCTATATGGTCCCAATTTCTAGGACTCCATTTGGTCGAGTCAAAGAGCAAGAAACCGTGTCCTTGAGGGGCCAGGGTAGAATCAGTAAAGAACCTGTGTTTTCGTGATTTAAGAAAAGTTGTGCTTGAAATATGCTGTAAGGTAAACAGCCCCAGATTTTTCTAACTGAAAGATTCAGGTAGAGTATCTCTACTACAATTCTTTTTTTTTTTTTTTTTTTTTTTTTAAGTAAACTCTGCATCCAACCTGGAGCTTGAACCCATGACCACAGATCAAGGGGCACATGCCCTACCAACTAAGCCATCCAGGAGCCCCCACAATTCTTTTCAACAAATGTTTATGGAGCATCTTTTGCAAGCCATCCCTAAAAGGGACACTGGAGCTACAGAATGCAATTAGCCAAACCTTCTGCCTGCAGGAAGCTCACTGTCTCAGAGGAGAGAGAAACAGCGAAACCCCGCAATCACGGGACCCCAGGAAAAGTGCTGGTTGAGCCAGCCACCCTTTGTGTGCTCCGGGAATAGGACAGAGCTCTGGGGTCAGGGAAGACTTCTGGGGTGAGATCACCCTTGGCTGAGTTTTGGAGAATGTTAAAATTAGCTCCACGAAGCAGTGGGAATAGCTGGAGGGGAGGCTTGGAGGTGTGAAGCAGCATGATGTACTGTCTCCAAGAGCCAGGTCCTGGTGGCTGTAGTGAAGACACCTTCAGAGAAAAGCCCATGGGGCTCCGGGGCTGAGCTGAATTTGATCTGGTGGCTGAAAGTTACAGCCGAAGCCTTCCTACTTTGCCTTCCTTTCTGATCTTCATGGACTCACCTTAACTCTCTCTCCTTGTTCTTAGGAGTTTCCTTAACCCCCTCTTCTTAAGGTCTCGCCTAACCTCTTCCTCTCTTCCCACAAAGGCCTCTTCTGTTTCCTCTTCCTCCCCATCACTCACTGCTGACACCCTTCCCTCCAAGGCCTCCTTACCACCACCCTCCCTCCGCCGCCGTGCACAACACTGACTCATGGATATTAAACCTTCAGGCCACCATTTGGACAGCATAACCACTTTATACGGCGTGAAGAATGCCAGGGTACAAATTGTGTGCACAGATGCAAATTACTGGTAGCCTGGTTGAGAGTCTGTTTATCCGCATAAATGTCTTGGCTCCTCCCTGCACGAGAGTCCGGGCACCTCGCCTGACTGCCCGCCCCCCACCTTCCTTACGTGCCTCTAACTTGATTTGAAAAAGTTCCTTTAAAAAAGTTTTTTTAATATATTTTTTTAAGATTTTGTTTTTATTTATTTTTATTTTTTAATTTTATTTTTTAAAATTCACATCCAAATTAGTTAGCATATAGTGTTTAATATTTATTTTTGAGAGAGAGAGAGAGAGAGAGAGAGAGAGAGAGAGAATGAGTGGGGGAGGGGCATAGAGCAAGAGAGACACAGAATCCAAAGCAGGTTCCAGGTTCTGAGCTGTCAGCACAGAGCCTGATGTGGGGCTCGAACTCACACACCGCGAGACCATGCCCTGAGCTGAAGTTGGACACTCAACTGACTGAGCCATCCAGACACCCTGAAAAAGTTCCTTTTAAACTGACTCTTTTGGGTCCTTTTGAAACCAGTCTTTGTGAAGTCCTAAGTCAAACCAGCTATCCAGACTCCACACCTAAGTCCCTTGGACTAAAACTTTTTTAGTCCTTAGACACCTAACCATCCCATTTATCCCTTCCTTCCTTCCTTCCTTCCTTCCTTCCTTCCTTCCTTCCTTCCTGATTGCCTGCCTTCACTTATACATTCTTCAAATATTTCTCTAACTCTTACTCTTTACCAACTCCTATGCCAGGCACTGAGATACAAAGATCAGTAAGACTGGGCACCTGGGTGGCTCAGTCGTTAAGCATCTGATTTAGGCTCAAGTCATGATCTCACAGTTTGTGAGTTCAAGTCCCACATCGGGTGAGCCTCAATTCTTTCTCTCTCTCTCTCTCTCTCTCTCTCATTCTCTCTCTCTCTCCAGCTGCCCACCCCCCCCCCCCGCTCAATTGTGAGCTCTCTCTCTCTCAAAAAGAAAAAAAAATCAGTAAGATCTAGCCTCCCCTCAAGGAGCATACCGTCTAGAAGGAAGAAATGGTGAAATGGCCATGTCAACAAACAGGCATAATAAAGTGTGCCTGGAAAGGTAATGGGGTGCAGTCGATTCTAACTGAGGTTGGGCTCAGGGGAGTCTTCACAGGTAACCCTTGGATTATTTCTGGAAGGCTAGGTAGGAGTTCTCCTGGGAGACAAGGGTGGGGAAGTATTTTCCAGGCAGAGGGAACCACCCAAGCAAAGCCCAGAGCCTTGCGCCCAACACCATTTGTTGGAACTGCCAATAGTGTGTTGAGAATTAGTTGTGGTGTTCATTTGCACCAGGTAAAAGGAGGATGAGGGAGAGTGTGGGGATGGGGCAAGGTTATTTGGGGGCCAAAAGAGGACGTCTGGGCTGATAAGGAAGTCAGAGAGAGAAGCGAGGTGAGCCACAGGGCTGTCTGAGTCATTGCAGGCTTTGCCAAAGGTAGAGGTCATGGGAGGGTGTCTCAGGAGTGCAGAGGTGCTATGTGCCCAGGCTCCTGGCATCCGTGGCCTGGGTTTTCACTAGAAATAGATGGATCCTTAAGCTTGCTTGGTAGGGCTAGACTCTGCAGGTATATGTTAAAATTAAAAGGGTTTTGGGTTGTTGTTTTTTTTTGCACGAGTCTTAAATTTTATTAATGCTTTCAGTTTGTGTGTCGTTTAAGACAAGATATGTGCTTTAAAAAGCATTCTTTTTTAAAGTTTATTTATTTTGAGAGAGAGAGGGAGAGAGAGAATCCCAACCAGGCTCTGCCCTGTCAGCTCATGAACCCATGATGAGCTCGATCCCATGAACCCTGAGATCATGACCTGAGCTGAGATCAAGAGTTGGAAGCTTAACTGACTGAGCCACCCAGGTGCCCCTAAAGAGCATTCTTATACATCCGGCTTTGGCTCAGGTCATGATCTCCCAGTCCATGAGTTCGAGCCCCACGTCAGGCTCTGTGCTGACAGCTCGGAGCCTGAAGCCTGCTTCGGATTCTGTGTCTCCCTCTCTCTCTCTCTCTGCCCCTCCCCTGCTCGTGTTCTCTCTCTCTCTCTCTCTCTCTCTCTCTCTCTCTCTCTCTAAAAAATGAATAAACATTAAAAGCAAAAGACATTTGGAAAGTATTATTCGGGAATGCCAAATGTTTTCCTGGAAGAACTGTGGTTTCCAATAGGAAATGCTGATGAAATTAAAAGCCATCGGTGTTGGTAAAGAAGACCAAGAAAGGTTTGCACTAGGATCTAGTTCGAGAGGAGTTTCTGCAGAGAGTGGACTCCTACCGGCACAGCTGGCTGCCAGTCTGGGCCTTGGTGGCAGAGGCCCTGGCCCGGCGATTCCAGGTGGACCTGGAATCTGGGCTGTCCCCCCCGGTGACCGTCGCCTTTGTTATCTACACGGACCAGGCTGGACAGCGGCGGGTACAGTGTGTGCCCAGGGAGCCCCACTCATTCCAGAGCCGGCTGCCCCTGCCAGAGCCATGGTGGGGACTTCGGGATGAGGCCCTAGCCCAGATCAGCGGGATCCCTGGCTGCATCTTGGTCCACACCAGCGGCTTCACTGGTGGGCACCACACCCGAGAGGGTGCCTTGAGCCTGGCCCGTGCCACCCTGGCCCAGCGCCCAGTGCCGATGCCTCCCACAAATCCCCTACCCCGATACAATGCCATCTGTCTCATAAAAAAGAAAAATTGTGTGGGACCACAGAGAAGGGCTCCTGTGGGCCTCCGGTACAGGTCGAGTAGATGAAATCACATAGCATGAATCAAAAGGTTGAGATGGGAGAGAGTTAGCGTGAGCCAGATGACGTGACACATTTTTTTTTTTTTGTCAAGGCACGTGACTAGGATTACACAGGTGGCCAGCTCGTGTAGACTGCTTTGCTGTTTCATTTGGAAGATAGCCAAATGTAATATAATTTCCATGTATTGGCATTGATTGATGAATATGTGCTATTAGATTAGGGCATTTAGATTTAGGTGGCCAAGTTGTGTGTGCATGCGTGTGCGTGCGTGCGTGTGTGTGTGTGTGTGTGTGTGTGTGTGTGTAAGGGGCACGCCCCTGGACAAGGGAAGGTAGGGAGGAGGAACAGCTCATGTTTAATCCCAGGCATCCATTGGTCTGTCTGTCCATCTCTTTATTTATCTAATGGTATCTCTCTGACCTCAGGGTGGTTTACTCAAAGCCAAAGCTTTTCACTTGACGAAAGGAAGGGTAGAGAAAAATCAAAACAAGCATAGTAAATGATCCGGCCCAAAGAAGTCCATAGGAGCTAAGAAACACTGAGTCAAATATTAAGCTTCTTACCTTCCTTCCTGGCGTGCTCGTTCAGCATAAGATGTCACACCTCTAAGCAGACAAACCAGCCCCACTGAGCCATAGCTGACACCCTTGAGCCACAGGACAGGTAGTCCAGCAGCTCTCAAATGTTTTGGGGGCCAGCTCCTCACGGGGCAACAGGTATGTACACTGAAGATATCTTTGGCATCTAATATCATTTTTAAAAAAAGATTAAAAAAAATTTGAAGTGTTTTATTACTTATTTTTGAGGGAGAGAGAGAGAGAGAGAGAGAGAGAGAGAGAGAGAGAGCATGAGTGGGGGAAGGACAGGAGACACAGAATCCAAAGCAGGCTCCGGGCTCCGAGCCATCAGCACAGAGCCCGATGCGGGGCTCAAACTCACAAACCATGAGATCATGACCCGAGCCAAAGTCAGATGCTCAATCAACGGAGCCAGCCAGGCACCCCTGTACTAACATTTTTCAATCTAATTCTTGAATAAGTACTATGTTTGCTTGGTTCAAAAAATATCAAAGGGGGAGGGGGAAATCTCCCCAGGCCCCTACTGATTGTCACGTAGAGTTTTTCCAATCCTTTGTGATGACAAAGTTGCAATTATAGAACACTGCCTATCTCCGCAAGTCTATCTACAGGATATGTTTCTAGAATAGGACTTGCTGGGTCAAAGTGGAAATTTTGATAGGTGATGTCAAATTTCCCTTCCTAGGGTTTGTTACCAATATACATCCCCAACCACCTCACCTGCTTTCCCTCAGCTTGGGCAGCAGAGCGGGTTTTAAATCAGGGTCTGAGGGGCACCTGGGCGGCTCAGTCGGTTGAGCGTCCAACTTTGGCTCAGGTCATGATCTCGTAGTCTGTGGGTTCAAGCCCCACTTCAGGCTCTGAGCTATTCTGTGTCTCCCACTCTCTCTGTCCCTCCCCCACTCGCACCCTGTCTGTTTGTCTCTCTCTCAAAAAGTAAATAAACATAATTTTTTTTTAATCAGGGTTTGACGGGCTAATAGGTGAAAAATGGTATATATACCAGCAGAATTTTAATTTGCATTTCTATCACAAGTGTGGCTGTTTTTAAAGACCCATTTGCCTTTGTATTGTCTTTTTTTTTTTAATTTCTTTAAACATTTATTTATTTTTATCCGAAACAGGCTCCAGGCTCTGAGCTGTCAGCACAGAGCCCGACGCGGGGCCCGAACCCACGGACCGCGAGATCATGACCTGAGCCGAAGTCAGCCGCTTAACCGACTGAGCCACCCAGGTGCCCCCTTTTTTTTTTTTTTAATTTTTTTTTAACATTTATTTATTTTTATCCGAAACAGGCTACCTTTGTATTTTCAAACTCTTTCGTCTAAAGAGAATTTTCCCAGAAAGTCCAAGCTCAGAGCTCCCCGTGGGTGTTGGCAATGTCTTTGGAATCTTTGGGAAAATATATACCTTTATTTAAAAAATAACTTTCGGCGTTCTTTGAAAATAAAAGAAGTGCCAGCTATGAGTCACCACTGAATGAATGACATGAAAACACCACAGGTTTTTTGAAATTAGCCTTTGGCAAGCACAACAGAATCTGAAAAGACTAGAGTCAAGTCCCCAGAAATTCAATGACACTGTTGAAAGCAGTCTGACCGAGCTTAAATAAAACAGACTCATTAGAGTTTTTGTAAATTTGGCATTTTGAGTCTTGTAATAAATATGTTCCCCATGAATCCACCTGTTCCCTACCCCCCCCCCCCCCCCCGCCCCCACAAATAGCACCTGTGCTCTTTTTGAGTCTGGAAAGGAGCAAAGAGAAGTCCATAAGTGTTTTCAATCAGCCCTCCCTGCTTCCCAAATATCCCCTACACAGAGGAGCCCTTCCCTGGCGGTCCCCTAATGGACACCAGCCACCACAGGGATTTGGGAACTAGATAAGAGGCAGGGCATTATTTCTTTCCCCATAGATAGCGAACTTTGCCAAGAGGCATAAGCTGGGGGCGGGGGTAGCGTGGGCGGGGGGAGCGTTAGCTCTTGGCACAGCCGGGGTGTGAACAACCACCTATCCCAGAGAGCAGCTGAGAGTTTTTGTCGTTGTTCATCCTACAGTTAAGATTATGGCCCGTTGACGTATGGGCAAGACCCCGTCCGAGGCTTTCGGAGTGGCCCTCCTCACGAAGCCCGGGCCACAGTCCAGGGTGGGGACTGTCTCATTGAGACAGTAGAGTCCCTGATGAATTCAGCTGTTTGCTTCCCCACCCGTCCTTGCCCGGGCCCAGCCCAGCTGGGAATGGGCCTGGGAAACTGGCCCGGCTGGTGTGACCTCTAATGAGTGGTTGGGTCATGAGGACCTGGGCCGGCTGGGAGGCGGGAGCCCCCAGGGGTTAATTTGCCCCCATAGTTGCATACTTCTCGGCTGACTCAAGTCTCGGTCAAGCTTCCCCTGCACTCCCCGCCCGCCAGTCCACCCTTGACAACCCCAAGACTCAAACTTTGGACCGTTCACGGGCCCGCGAGGCTTGCGGAGGCCTCTGGCTCTGTTTGTGGGCCATTTTGCCAGCCTCGGCCTCAGCTCCCCTTTCCTGTTACTTCCCCCAGAGGTCCCCGGGGCCACAGCCCCTGAGATCAGCTCCTCCCCACAAGGGAAGGCCTTCCAGACCAGGGACTTGGGGTTCAGGAGGACTTGGGGGCGGGAGGGCAGCCGTGAGGACATTCGCTGAGATTCTGGGAAGGGCGCTCTCGGGCCCTGAGCCACTGCTTCTGTTTGTTCCCGACAGCAGACTAGAGAACCCGGGTGGGAATTTTGACCTGGAGGGGTCCTGCCATTGGGCCCCCAGCCAGCCACCAGTGAGCCCCGCCTGGCTTCGGGTGGGTCACCTGGCAGAGGAGGAGGACGCCTCAGGGCTGGTGACCCCACAGGAAGGGGGAAGCCACCAGCTCTCCCTTTTGCTCAGTACCAGCCTGGAGGAGGCGGGGAGGATCTGCTGAGGCTACCGCCAACCCCCACCCGGGGGGTGGGGGGGGCGCAGCTGTGGCTCCTGAGGGGCCTCCCCTGCCTTCTGCACCCTGGCCCGGAACCTGGTGTTCCTGTTTGGGCCCAGAGCTCAGCCCCAGCCTCCCTGGGCCCCCGCCGGGCGGGAGGAGCCAGAGGTGAGAAGTGAGGACGCCCGTCCAGGCCCCGGTCGGTCGGCCCAGGGCGGCTGTCAGGCCTGCTTCCTCACCAGCAGCACCCAGGGCAGGATGGCGGCCACCACGGCCACCACGGCGATGAGGGTGATGAGTAGCAGGGCCCGAGAGCGGCAGCAGAAGGCCCGGCGGGAGCTGGGGGCCGGCGAGGCCTCCGACAGCTCTGCCAGGCTGCGCTGGGGCAGCACGCTGTCCTGCTCGCCCAGGGGCATCCCGTGGCGGCTGATGACAAAGACCTGGGGCTCCCGGGCCAGGCCGGGCGGCGGGTCCGAGGGGAGCTGGGCGCCCTGGCTGGGGGGCGGCCTCCAGGCCGTCGGGGAGGCGGCCAGGGGGCCCACGGGCACGGCCAAGGTCTGGGAGCTCCTGTCCAGCATGGCAGCCCAGCGGGAGCTCTTCTTACTGAGGAAGGTGACGTAGCGGCAGATGGGGCAGATGATGGTCCTCTGCACCTGGCCGTCCACGCGGGTGGAGAGCAGGTACTTGACCAGGCAGTCGTGGCAGAACACGTGGCCGCAGCTCAGGGTGCGGCTGGCGCCGTCCAGGTCGCGGAACTTCTCGTAGCACACGGGACACTCGCTGCCGGAGCTGTCCCTGCTCTCCCCTTCTGACATGGCCACTCTGCCGAGGCAGGGCCTTAGCTGTGGGGGGCGGGGGGGAGAAGGGCTGTGAGCACCCCCGTGCCTGTCCCTCCTTCCCAAGTCCCTCCCACACCTCCTGGCCCCTGCCCCAGAGTCTGAGACCTGGAGCCAAGCCCCTTAGGAGGAGACGAGGGAGCATTTCTGGAAGGATGGGGAGACAGATGAGGAGGAACCCCAGCCCCCAGAGACTCTGCAACCAGGGGCGTGGATTGTGATGAAGGCGTGGCCTCCCTCATCCCTCACCGCAACCGTGACGTGACGTGCATGCGTGGTGAGGTCATCGCCTCTCCTCTTCCTGCTTTGATGGCAGAAGCCAAGGCAAGGGGGAACCCGCTTCCTGGGGGAAGCCAGCAGCTAAACAGATGCTCCCCCCTCCAGATCCAGCCCAGTCTCCAGTATGGGTCTGTACCCAGAGTGGCCATTTTCCAGAAGATCCTCTGCTGTTCCTCTCTCTCTCCCTGCTCGGGGACTCGGCAGGGCCACTGGATTGTATCCAGCCATCGGACTGCATTCCTCTCTGTGCCGAGCGTGGCTATAAAGCAATGACTGGTTTGAAAATAAAGCTCAGAACTTACACGTCCAAGTGCCCGCCGGCCCTCTGTGTCGTCACGGCAGGGAGCTGTGGGCTCCTACGTCCACCTGCCACAGCCCACTCATTCTTCAAATTCTTCCTGGGCTGCCTAAGGCAGCTAGAGAACCTTCGGATTAACCCTGGCAAAGGCAGATTTTCATGCTTCGAGGATATGTCTGGTATTTTGGAAATGGCCCCAAGTCACTGGGAGACAGGCCTGGTGAGAAAGTACATGAATGATCAAGTGCTGTGATGCTGTTTTGAATTGAAGATACAGAGGGGCGCCCGGGTGGCTCAGTCGGCTAAGCATCTGACTCTTGGTTTCAGTTCAGGTCACGATCTCACGGTTCGTGAGGTTGAGCGCCCCCCCCCCGTCGGGCTCCGCGCTGGTGGTGCAAAGCCTGTTCCGGAGTCTCTTTCTCTCTGCCTCTTTCTGCCTCTCCCCTGCTCGCTCGCTCTCTCAAAATAAATAAACTTAAAAAATGATTTAAAAAAATAAAAAAATAAATAAACTGAAGATACGGAGTCACCGTAAAGGAACAAGGTAGGTTTTAAACATTACCTGAAAGCAAACGAGAGCCCCCAAAGATGTTTTCAGCCATGGCAGAATTGTTGGATTAAGCACACAGCTTCCCAAATGTTGACTTTGAAGTACGGAAACACCTACTTGGGTACGTGGTGAGGCCCAAGGTTCCTCACTTACAAGTTCCCGGTATCCTAGCTGGGTAGCCTCAACTCATCTAGATCAGCCTCTTTGGAAGGAACTGTGATGACCTGTCATTGATATTTTCTTCCACCAGTGACATAGACAAAAGACACCTGGACACGCTGACAAATGGAACTCTGTGGCACCCCCACAACCAAGAGATGACATAATGGGCACAAGGTCAGTTATTAGAAAAGACTATAGTTTCTCAAATCATAAATCTTTTGGAATCGCCCCCCTCTCTTGGCTTGGTTCCGAATACATTTTGCCAAGTTGAAAATGTCCCGGAAGGAAGAAGGAGCAAAAAAAAACATGTAAAGGTGGGGACAGGGGACCTGGGACCCTGGAGGCAGCACCGAAATCTTTTCAGAGGTTTTCAAGCTTTGGTCTCTGGGTGATCAATGTGGCCCCCAGGCTGGGTGAGGATTTCAAGTGCTCAGACTCTGCATCTGAGTTCAAATCCTTGATACGCCCATTACCGTCTGTATAGCCTCAGGCAAATTGTTTAACCTGGAGCTTGGGGTTCACAGCACTGCTTTCCACTCAGAGTTGTTCAGAGCGTTAAGTGAGCCAATGTGACCGAAGAGTCTGGTACACAGTACGTGCTCAACAAGTGGGAGATGTCATTGCTAAGACAGGCGCCTAGCATCTGCCTCTCCCTCCGCCACGCCTCACGAGTTGTTCCTTATTATTTTTCGAAAAAATTTTTAATGCTTATTTATTTTTGAGAGAGACAGAGCGTGAGTGGGGGAGGGGCAGAGAGAGAGGGAGACACAGAATTTGAAGCGGGCTCCAGCCTCTGAGGTGTCACGCACAGAGCGTGACACGGGGCTCGAACTCACGGAGTGTGAGATCGTGACCTGAGCTGAAGTCGGATGCTTACCCCACTGAGCCACCCAGGTGCCCCAGTTGTTCCTTATTATGTAGATGACTAAAAAACTAGCACACACCCCTAACAGAGGCCAGCTCCCCTCAGATTAGAATAACTGTACAAGAGGATGAAGAGATGATGGGATGGACTGGGCAACAGGTTCAAGGGGGAGATTAGGGAAGTGATGGGCAATAGATAACAATTAAGGTGATGATTCCAATGTTTCTCTGTCATTTTTGTTTCTTAACACACTCGCAAATGTCTAAACTGTGCATTATTCTCAGGGATGACCATGATCCTCTTAAGCCAACCAACTACTCACAAATCTCCCTGCATTTCACAACCTCCACAGGCGTATGGTGGCAATTCCATCCATCCATCCACCTGTGTACCCATCCATCCATCCATCCACCCACCCATCAATCCATCCACCTGTCCATCCATCCATCCATCCATCCATCCATCCATCCATCCGTCCACCCACCCACCCATCCACCCATCCACCTATCCTTCCTTCCTTCTGTCAATCCATCCATCAGTCCATCCATCAATCCATCCATCCGTCCATCTATCCATCTACCCACACACCCATCCATCCACCCATCTATCCTTCCTTCCTTCCTTCCTTCCTTCCTTCCTTCCTTCCTTCCCTCTATCCATCCATCTACCCACACACCCATCCACCCATCCATCTATCCTTCCTTCCTTCCTTCCTTCCTTCCTTCCTTCCTTCCTTCCTTCCATCCACCTGCCCACACACCCATCCACCCATCCACCTATCCATCCATCCATCCATCCATCCATCCATCCATCCAATTATTCAACAAATAGTTCTTGAGCTCCTGCTGTGTGCCACGAACTAAGCTTTGGCATTGAAGATAAGCAGGATCAAGAAGGTCCTTCATGAAACTTTAGAGCCCAGGGCACATGTATAAATGTTCTTGAAAAAGAGATTAAAAAAAAAAAAAAGGAGGAATGGTGATTAATAGCTGAAGTTGTTTGGGTCACTGAGAAGTAGGTTTCAAGGTATGCAAGAGAATTCAAGCAGATGGTTAAGAGAATGTTAGGGGAAGGAAGGACTTTTGAGGTCATTTAGTTAAATCTAGTTTTATAAGGGAGGAGACCAGGTCCAGAGAAGTGGAAGTGACTTGACTGAGGCCACCCAGGAAGATGACAGAGAAGGAGATGACGGAGAGACAGACGCGGAGAGAGGAGATTCCATAGATGATATAGAGAAGGTTATTAGAATCAGTAGACGAGTTGGGTGAGTAGCTCTTTAGCTGAGTTGGGAAGCACTATCCTCCCTGAGGTGAGCAGGAGGGGGAGGAGGAAAACTCTAATTTTCACTGGAGTTTGAGGGAAAGTAAAAGGGATCCAGGGGTGCAGAAGGACATCCTGGTCCCCACTGGTGGCCTCCCTGGGCAACCTTTTCTTCTTCCCGTGCTTCAGGAGAGCCACACCACCCGTGTCTGGACAGCGCCACCCTCCTCCCCCACCTCCTTCTCACCTCCCTTTCTCGGTCCTTCCCTGCCCTCTCCCTCCTTGCGTCCCTCCCTTTCTCTTAATTCCATTTCATTATTCCTTGAGTTCTTCTCATGGGCCTGACCCTGTACTGGGGTGCTGGGGCCGGGGTGAGGGCAGTCAAAGAAATTCAAGGAATGTGCTCTGATTTGGGCACAGACTAGCTCGATAACAACGTAAGACGTTATATGCCCAAAGGCATCCCCGCTGGTGCTTTAGGAAACTGTGGGGAGAGTAGGGTTGGAAAGTCTTCCTAGGTGAGGTGGGACCAGTGTCGACCCAATAACAAATAATTATAACAGCGACCGTTTATTGAACACTAATTACGTGCTTGGTATATTATATCTCTTCCTCGTGTAATCCTGACAACAACCGAGGGAGGTAGGTATTATTTCCACTTTACAGATGAAGGGACTGAGGCTCAGGGCTGCAGGAACTTGTTCAAAGCCACACTGCCAGTACAGGGTGGGCCCAGGAGACAGGCCAGTACAGGGTGGACCCAGGCCGCCTCTAGTGAGGGTTTGGATATGCCTCCACGGAGGACAGTCCAGACCTTGGTCAACGGAGAGCAGGATGGTGGAAAAGGAGGTCCCAGCCCTCATACCCCCGCAGAAACCCTGATTTAACAAACACCCATGGATGGAAATCCCTTCTGAGAGCTCCAGAATCCAGTTGTATGTGTTAAACACGTACAGCCTTCTTATGTCTAGCCTACCTCGTAAAGTGGTTTAAAAAGGAGATGAAACTCGCATCACCTTGGTAGAGACCTTCCTCAGAGTGACTCTAAACATGGCTGTCACTCCGGCCACCTGTGAGGCATGGGGAGGACCAGGCTGGCCCAAGGGGAGCTGACCACATGAAACCCCAGCACCCACAGCAGCAGCCCGTGGTGAGGACTGATGGGGGGTACGGTCAGCCCAGGGGAGTCCCGCCTCCCCCACCTTGGGACGAGGAGCCTGTTAGGCAGAGACACGTCTAGGCAGCTGGGCTTCCCTCCTGGTGTCCCAAAGCGAGACCCTGTGGCTTCGGCTGTGACCACTTCCCCACCCCTAGACACTATGTGCGCGCGCGCGCGCGCACACACACACACACACACACACTCCCACACCCCTGTGCCACTCCAGTTTTGGTCCAGAACCTCGCCAAGCTCTGATTGGATCTCCCTCCTTCCCCGCCCCCAGCCAGTCCCCCAGACTCACTTTGGCTGGGACCAGGGAGAGCAGCGTCCGCCTCTCCACCGCGTCCTCCGCGGAGCAGATCTGAGCCACCCACAGGTGTTGGGCAGACGGCACGTCTTCCTGCTGCTGTCACTGTGACAGCCGCCGCTGAGGCATTTCCTAATGACTGAGCAGGTCGGGAGGACAGTGAAGGGAAGTGAATGTCGCCCAACCCGTTTGAGGCCAGGAGGCTCTTGGCGTTGGCCAGGGGATTGGCAGCTTCTGGAGTCAGGTGATCTTGACGGGGATGCTAGGAGAGGAGCCCCTGGGTCTGCAGAGGAGCCCGGGGATGGGCCCAAGTCAGTCAGGAGGTCTGGCAATGGAAGCCAGGATCCAGGACCCCTTTGACTGAGGCCATCAGAGGTGGGTCTCCCCATCCCAACGATAAGAAATGTGTCTTCAGGGCACCTGGGTGGCTCCGTCGGTTAGGTGTCAGACTTCAGCTCAGGTCATGATCTCGCGGTTCGTGGGTTCGAGCCCCGCATCGGGCTCTGTGCTGTCAGCTCAGAGCCTGGAGCCTGCGTCGGATTCTGTGTCTCCCTCTCTCTCTCTGCCCCTCTCCCGCTGCCTCAAAAATAAAAAACATTAAAAAAAAACTTTAAAAGAAATTTGTCTTCATTGTCCTTCACCGTCCTGGGCCCATTTCAATTGTCCTCCCCCAGACCCCTGTTCCCCTGCCATGCACAGAGTGAAGGGGTCAGATCAGCCTCAGTAAGGCTACAACACCCTAAGTAATATACAAATATTTGAGTGACGTGCTCACGTGCCTTTGCCATTCATCAAACACTCAAAGGGGCTCAGAGCTCCCAAAGACCAAACACCATGGAGATGAAGAATGAGGCAGCGTGAAAACCAATGAGTTAGAAAGGCAAACCTGCCTGGAAAGAAATCCCTGACACCATGGGAAATGGAGGTAAGTTTCAGGACCGTCTGTAAAACGTGATTCTGTTTATGGAAATTGGGTAATTTCTTATAGAGAAAGATCTGGAATAAGACACATCAAACTTGATCGTAGTTATCTCTGGAGGGACTCTCTAACTTCTACGTTTCTGTGATACTTGAATGTTCCCCTGGAAGGTGTGTTTCTTCTGTGATCAGGAAAAAATAATCAAAAACAAGGCAGGAATAAAGCGAGGGGGTGGGGGTGCTGGAAACCTTTTGAGGGATTCCCTCGTAGTTTGCTCAGGACTGGAGTCCAAGTCCTCGAGAAGGTGGTTTTCTTCTGGGGCTCCTGGGTGGCTCAGTCGGTTGAGTATCTGACTCTGGCTTAGGTCATGAGCTCAAAGTTCGTGAGTTTGAGCCCCGAGCCTTGTGTCGGGCTCTGTGCTGACAGCTCTCAGCTCGCAGCTCTCTGCCCCCCCCCCCCACCCCGGGCTCCCCGTCTCTCTCTATCTCTCCAAAAAAAAAATAAAAATTAAAAAAAAAAAAAAGGGGGTTTTTACCAAAAAAAAAAAAAAAAAAAGGAGCTTCCTGAATCTAAGGCTCAGTCAAGCATAAGTTTGATTCTATAGGGCGCCCCAGGGTGGCCCCTCCTTGACCTGTCTAATCGTGGCCTGGCTCTATGGGCACCTTGGAGCTGGTTGGGGAGGATGGTCAAGGGAGTGCTCCCGGCCACCTCACCCAGGGACACAGGGGTGACTGCCATGACAGTCTTGTGTGTTCTTCCCCGAGGAGCTGAAGGTGAGGTGTTCCAGGCAGTCCCAGATTTAGCAAGCGGAGAAAAGGTATCTGTTGTTTCTCTAAAACTCAAATTTCAGGGGCGCCTGGGTGGCGCAGTCGGTTAAGTGTCCGACTTCAGCCAGGTCACGATCTCGCGGTCCGTGAGTTCGAGCCCTGCATCAGGCTCTGGGCTGATGGCTCGGAGCCTGGAGCCTGTTTCCGATTCTGTGTCTCCCTCTCTCTCTGCCCCTCCCCCGTTCATGCTCTGTCTCTCTCTGTCCCAAAAATAAATAAAAAACGTTGAAAAAAAAATTAAAAAAAAAAACCTCCAATTTCATTGGGCATTCTATATTTCATTTTGCAACTCCAGTCCCAGAGGTCTCCCCAAATGTCTCTCCTTCATGAGCATTTCCAGGGGTCCGTTCGGTAGGTTGACTCATGACTCTGCCTAGGGCTTCTGGGGGTTCCGGAAAAGGAGACTCAGATACTTATCATCAATGCCCCGTGTGTCTCCAGGGGAGGGGACTGAGCCAGGCTGGGCTTTTTTTTCTTCTTTTTGAATGCTTATTTTTTTTGAGAGAGAGAGAGAGAGAGAGAGAGAGAATTGCAGGCAGGCTCCACATTCAGCATGGAGCCCAATCTCACGACTGAGAGATCAGAACCTGAGCTGATACCAAGAGTTGGACGCTTAATGGGCTGAGCCACCAAGGTGCCCCCAGGCTGGGCTGTCTTTAGACTAATGTGATATGACTTTGGAATAACATGAAGTTCCCGGGGCCCCCAAATCTCTTCCATTGGCCCTGTCATGAAGCTTGACTTTGAAAATTACTTTCAATGTACAGATATTTATTTCCATAGTTTGTTGCTTTTTTGAGAGAGAGAGAGAGAGAGAGAGAGAGAGAGAGAGAGAGAGAATCCCAAGCAGCCTCCCTGCCCAGTGCGGAACCCAATGCAAAGCCAATTCCCCATGATAGTGAGATCATGACCAGAGCCAAAATCAAGAGTCGGAGGTTCAACCCACTGAGCCACCCAGGCACCCCTGTCATGGTTTTGTATTCCAAAATAAGAATTCAATTTTATTTTATTTTAGTTTTTAAATGTTTATTATTTATTTTTAAGAGAGAGAGACAGAGTGTGAGCATCTACACTATAGGATTTGATAGTAGGGAGCTCTGGCAAATGAAGACCACTGTCCAAGCGTTCACACTTGGCTGTGTTTATATAAAGAGAAGGTGCCATGCACCTTTGGGTAAATGACCTAATCCTTTTGTGCCTCAGTGGCTTCGTCTGAGAAATGGGTATAAGGTTACCTACTCTGTAGGATTATGGTGATTACAGGAATGGGTGCAAGTAATGTGCCTGGAACCACACCTGTCAGCTCAGGGCAGGAGGGCGCAGTGGCCTCTCCTCTGGTCAGGTCACATCGGAGAGTTGTGGCCAGTTCAGCAGGGGAGGCATCGCTGGGGGACTGAAGCACGTTCTGGGAAAGAGGCCAGCTGGGTTGGGGATGGGTCTAGAGTCCACTGTGGCCTCATAAGACCTCCCTTGGAGAGATCTCTCTGAGGGTAGGGAGCTTCCAGACAAGGAAAGAATCCTGGCTGAGGCTGGCTGACTGCTGAATGGGCAGGTGTTGGGAGGGGCCTAGGAGTCTATATTCTATATTAATTTTTTTATTTTAATTTTATTTTTTTAAATTTACACCCAAATTAGTTCGCATATAGTGAAACAATGATTTCAGGAGTAGATTCCTTAGTGCCCCTCCCCCATTTAGCCCCTCCCCCTCCCCTCCCCCCTCCAGTAACCTTCTGTTGGTTCTCCATATTTAAGAGTCTCTTCTGTTTTGTCCCCCTCCCTGTTTTTATAGTATTTTTGTTTCCCTTCCCTTAAGTTCATCTGTTTTGTCTCTTAAAGTTCTCATGAGTGAAGTCATGTGACTTTTGTCTTTCTCTAATTTCACTTGGCATAATATCCTCCAGTTCCATGCACGTAGTTGCAAATGGCAAGATCTCCTTCTTTTTGATTGCCGAGTAATACTCCATTGTATATATATACCACATCTTCTTTATCCATTCATCCATCGATGGACATTTGGGCTCTTTCCAGACTTTGGCTGTTGTCGATGGTGCTGCTATAAACATGGGGGTGCATGTGTCCCTTCGAAACAGCACACCTGTATCCCTCGGATAAATGCCTAGTAGTGCAGTTGCTGGGTCATAGGGTAGTTCTGTTGTTAGTTTTTTGAGGAACCTCCATACTGTTTTCCAGAGCGGCTGCACCAGCTTGCATTCCCATCTATGTTAATTTTTTAATTGGATGGATAAATGAGCAGATAGATACATGATAATATAAGAATAGTGAATGGTAATGGTGGAATCTGGGTATTGCATATGTGGGATCTCCCTGTGAACTTCCTCGAACTTTGCTGTATGTTTGGAAATCATCAGAAAAAAATGCTAGAAAAACTAATTTCTTGAATAAGTAATGCATTCAGATAATTTGAAAATGAAAAAGTGATGGGGTGCTGGGTGACTCAGTAGGTTGAGCGTCCGACTTCGGCTCAAGTCACCATGTCATGGTTCATGGGTTCGAGCCCCACGTCGGGCTCTGTGCTGACAGCTTGGAGTCTGCTTTGGATTCTGTGTCTTCCTCTTTTTTTCTGCCCCGCCACTGCTCACACTCTGTATCTCTCTCTCAAAACTAAATATTAAAACAAAATTTAAAAGTGAAAGTGTTGGGGCACCTGGGTGGCTCAGTCGATTAAGCGTCAGACTTTTCACTTCAGTTCAGATCACCATCTCGTGATTGGTGAGATTGAGCCCTGCGTCGGGCTCTGTGCTGACAGTGCGGAGCCTGTCCGTCTCCCTCTCTCTCTGTGCCTCCCCAGGTCGCGCTCTTTCTCTCTCAAAGATAAACGTTAAAAAAAGAAAACTTAAAGAAATGGTTAAAATGGTAAATTTTACCTTGTGTTTGTCCTACCACAATTCTTAGAAGAGGTCACCACTGTCCTTAGTGGTTATTCCTGTACGTTTAACTTTATATCTGCACGAGCAAATATAGATACTGATGTGTATTCCTTCCCCGCTTTTTTTTTTTTTTTTAATCAAAAGATAGCACACTACGTGCACACGTCTGCATCTTCCTTGTCTTACTTGAATCTCCATCCTGGAGCTTTCTCCATGATCATACATGGAAAACGAGTTTTTGGACTCCAAGTTGTTGTTGTTGTTGTGTGTGTGTGTGTGTGTGTGTGTGTGTGTGTGTGTGTGTGTTTGAGAGAGAGACAGAGCACGAATGGGGGATGGCCAGAGAGAGAGAGGGAGACAGAGAATCCCAAGCAGCCTCCACACGATCAGTGCAGAGCCTGACACGGGGCTCGAACCCACGAAACTATGAGAACATGACCTGAGCCGAAACCAAGAGTCGGACGCTTAACCGACTGAGCGACCCCGGTGCCCCTGGAATCAAAGTTTTTCGCAGTTTCCCCAGGGAATGTCAAGGGGCAGCCTGTTTGGGAACCTCTGGCCTGGGAGATGGCTGGGGTCAAGGGTGGCTTAGAGATTTGCTTCTGCCTCCAGGCTGGATGGCGGAGGACCAGAAGCTGAGGTGGCTCTTTTAGACAGTGCTCCTCTGTCCCCACCATCTACGGTGTCCATCTGCAGCCCCCCCCAGGGGAGTGAGTTTTCCTGTGGGTCCTGGGTCTCTTGCTCCCCGGAGAGACTCTGGGTGGCCAGCAGCAGGGACACTCAAAACTCAACACTCTCTGTTTCTACCCTTTCTCCACCTGCTGTGGGGACGGGGTGGGGGCGGTGAGCTGGAGCCACCCTAAGAAGATGGTCACTCCTGCCATTCTGAACCGGGGCCAACACTTTAATAAAAGTAAAAGTGAGTCACTCCAAATATCAAAGGTTAAAAAGGCTGGGGGGGGGGTGCGGGGGACGTGAATTTGGAGCCAGAAACTGCAGGCTGTGCCCTGAGGCAGTGGACGGTTGGGGGAGGCGGGGAAGGGGACGGAAAAGAGGAGGAATGGGATCAAGGGGTAAGGCAAACCTCTGCTAGGGCAGAGGCTCTTGGGCTTTATATCACTGCCCTCCGTGAAGAGACACCTGACAATGATCTTCCTCAGCTGAACATGCTCCTGTGGGCACACCTGGATCATTGACCGGGGCCTGATCAGCGATGCCGAGGGCTGTGTTGGGTCAGGAGAAGGGAAGCCATCGCATTGACTGTTCATATTGGGCCAGTGGAGGCTTGCTCAGTCCTGGCTCTCGATGAGGGTGGAGTCATAGAAGGGGTGCAGGGCAAAGGCCGGGGTGGGGGGCAAGCTGGCTGTGCCCCTGTGTATGCTCATGGCGCTTGCAATTAAATGACACTTGTGAGATAGGAGGTGGGCATCTCCTTGATTCTTGAGTGTGTGAGTGTGTGTGTGTGTGTGTGTGTGTGTGTGTGTGTGTGTGTACGTGTGTACGTGTGTACGTGATCCTTGACCTTCCTCCTGCCCTGCCTCTGCTCATGAGCCTCTTGATCGGCCTGAGGATTATGGGCAGTTGGGAAAGCCTAGCCATCCCCAGGTAAGGAGCAGAAGATCCCCTGGTCCCCAGGGAAGCCAGGGCAGAGGCCAAGGCTTTAGTGACCCCTGAAGATGCGCTGCTCCAGCCAGCATAGCCCGGCCCCTCAGGCCTCCCCGGTGAGGCCACACTCCCCACAGGGAGGCCCGGGGAGGACCCAGAATTGAGCGCAGCCCTGAGGGTCTCTCCACCCCTGTGCAGTTATCAGGCCCTGACCTTGCTTCCTTCACAGCTGGCTCTGAGTCCTGCTTTGGGGTTTCAGTTTATTCGTGCGCCTGTAAATCTCCTGGGCTCACCTCCTCCCCACAAGGCTTCCCTGGGGCCTCTGAAATCTCTGTCTTACCTGTTCCCTTTGTGCCACCCCCTGGGGCTCTCCCCCATTTATGACACAGCCTGGGGCTGCTGGTAGCACAGGCGAAACCTGGGACCTGTGACCAGAAAACAAAGATGCCCCTTGTCCGGGTTAAGGGCAGCCCCACCAGGGCACACGGCTTGGTAGGTGGAATAAGGGCCACTTTGCACTCCCAGCTCCCACCTCCGCCCTCAGCCCCCTTAGCCCGGTGGCACCAGGGTCTGCAGAAGCCACAGAGTGTTTCCACAGGTCTCTCCCCGTCCCTCCCTCCCTCCGAGGACCTCTGGGGCTCTCTGCTGCCCTCAGTACAAAGCCCACACACTCAGCCTCCACACAAGGCCCTCACTGGCCTTCCCTCGCTGTCTCACGTCATGAAGCGTGGCCACAGAGGTGGCTTTCAGTTCAGATGCCTTGAAGGCCTTGGGCTATTGGAGATCTGTGATTTTTTTTCATGCTCTTTTTCTTTCTGGCTCGAATGCCTTTCTACTTCATCACAGCCGGCCCCCCAGCGGCGCCCCCATCTCCATCTTTTAAGACCTTGAAGGAGGGGGTGATGACTCACCTCTGTAGCACGGGGCCCCGTATCATCAGAGCCCGGCAAATCAATGTTTGTTAAATGAACAAATCTACCTTCACAAGCCCCTAGCTCAAGTGTGTGGGGCTGGGGGCTGGAGCAAGGGAAGCTCGGGAAACATGGTTGTTCATCTTTCTATTCGAAACTCCTTTGGGAGCCACACCAGAGTTCCCTCCTCAGAGTCCTAATGAAGCGAGAAGCTCAACGAGGCCACCGCGGGGTCAGAGCCATACTTTTTGTCGCCGACGTTCACCAGTGTTGTCTTTGAAAAAGTATGATCTGGGGCGCCTGGGTGGCGCAGTCGGTTAAGCGTCCCACTTCAGCCAGGTCACGATCTCGCGGTCCGTGAGTTCGAGCCCCGCGTCAGGCTCTGGGCTGATGGCTCTGAGCCTGGAGCCTGTTTCCGATTCTGTGTCTCCCTCTCTCTCTGCCCCTCCCCCGTTCATGCTCTGTCTCTCTCCGTCCCAAAAATAAATAAACGTTGAAAAAAAAATTAAAAAAAAAAAAGAAAAAGCATGATCTTAGGTAGATTCTGCAGGAGCTGAGTCTGGGAAGGGGAGGAGGGAAGATGGTCTGGGCAAGGGGGAGGGACTTGTGGAGGAATGTGCCATTATCTAGCCCATTTGTCCTGGTATTTTTTGCCGTATCAGAGTGCCACACACGTACAACTGTTTACTTGATTTGTCTTGAAAAAATAAATGGGGGGCCGCCTGGGTGGCGCAGTCGGTTAAGCGTCCGACTTCAGCCAGGTCACGATCTCGCGGTCCGTGGGTTCGAGCCCCACGTCAGGCTCTGGGCTGATGGCTCGGAGCCTGGAGCCTGTTTCTGATGCTGTGTCTCCCTCTCTCTCTGCCCCTCCCCCGTTCATGCTCTGTTTCTCTCTGTCCCAAAAAAAAAGAAAAAATAAATGGAATCACATTTTAATATATAAAATATACATATAAATATGTAAATATATATTTAATATATACAAAATATTAAAAAGTATATTTTTAAATACATATTTTATTTTTTTAAAGTAATCCACCAGGGGAAAATGGGTGATGGGCATTGAGGAGGGCACTCGTCGGGATGAGAACTGGGTGTTGTACGTAAGCAAGGAACCATGGGAAACTACCCCCAAAACCAAGAGCACACTGTTCATACTGTATGTTAGCCAATTTGACAATAAATTATATTAAAAGTATTTTCTTTAAATAAAGTAATCTCTGCTCCCAAAGTCGGGCTCAAACTGGCGACACCAAGATCAAGAGTCCCATGCTCTACCCACTGAGCCAGCCAGGCGCCCCTAATCATACTTCTAATAAACAGCACATTTAATACATACTGGGAATTGGGGGAGGGGGGGCGGAAGAAAGGCTCGCTTTGCAGACCCGCCTGAAATGGTGCACACAGACCTTGACGCGCTGACTTGGGACGTGAGAATAAGGGACGGTCGCCTGGGAGGTGGGGGACAGAGGCCTGGGATCTCACAGCAGGAAAGAAGCCACCTCAGGCTGAGCTCAAGGCTGGGTTCAGATGCTTGAGAGCCCTTTGGTCCTGAAGCCAGAGTAGGATCAACTAAAAGAATCCTAAGAGAAGGAGGCGCAGAGCTTGGACGTACGTGAGGATGAAACTGGCAAGAATCGGGGTGGTGGGTGCGGACTCCGGGGCGGAGGGAGAGAAGCAGGGGTGGGGCAGCGGGCGAGGCGAGCAGGAACGCCCCAGCGCGGAGCTGCGCACCTGCAGCGCCCCTGACCTGCGTGCGCTCCCGCCCCACTGCCTCTCGCGAGGGTGAAACTCACAGAACGCGCTTGCCTGTCGCCAGCCCCCGGTGCGCAGGCGCGCTCTGGGACAGGTGCCGGCAGGGAGGCTAAAGAAGCGGGGACAGAAGTTTGATCTCAGGGCCCTGAGTGGAAGGGAAACTTCTTCCCGCTTTCTGGGGGCTCTGGCAGCTTCAGGGGAAAGAGAGCCGGAAATGAGCCTTTCATCCCAGAACTGAAAGCCTCCCTGACATTTGAGAGCCCTCAGCGCTTGAGACAGGTAAGGCTAGAGTCAGGGACAGAGTCGGGAGTGAAAAAAAAATGTATATTTTTTCTGATTATAAAAATAGAACTACTGTTGGGGGGAAAAATGTAGAAAATTCATAAAAGGCACACGAAGAAGAAAAACATAAGCTCTACAACACCTGTCCGGATAGCCACCATAAATATTTTGGTGTTTATTCTTCTAGCCTATTTATGTATTATATATATATATATATATATATATATACACACACACACACACACACACACACACACACACACCATATATGGTTATGTTAAGGTAATGATGTATTATATAATGTATAATTATAGTAAGATAATAAGTGAGATTGCATTGTATAAATACTTTTAGGGCCTGATTTTTTTTTTTTTTTTTAGTGTTAGCTTGTGGTCCCCAATAAACATTCTTTTATACCCTTATTTATTTATTTATTTATTTATTTATTTGAGAGAGATGGAGCAGGGGGAGGGAAGGGCAGAGGCAAAGGGAAAGAGAGAGAATCTTAAGCAGGCTCCACACCCAGCATGATGACCAAGGTGGGTCTCCATCCCATGACCCTGAGATCATGACCTGAGCTGAAATCAAGAGTTGGATGCTCAGCTGACTGAGCCACCCAGGCACCCCTATGCCCTTGTTTTTAACAGATGTAGTCATTTATTTAATGTATTAATTGACATTTAAGGTGTTTCCAATTTTCTCCTAGTATAAAAAGTCTCTGCACCATTTTAATTTGAAAAATCTTGGTGTTACTTCCTTAAAATAATTATTTGAAATGGAACTGATGAGTCAGAGTATAATGTAATTTTAAATACTTGTGATAAATATTGTCATATGTCCTTTCATAAATGTTATACCAGTGTAGGGCCGCCTGGGTGGCTTAAGTCAGTTCGTGATCTCTTGGTTAGTGGGACCAAGCCCTGCTTTGGGCTCTGTGCTGATGGCTCAGAGCCTGCTTGGGATTCTCTCTCTCTCCCTCTCTCTCTCTGCCCCTCCCCCACTCATACTTTTCTGTCTCAAACTAAGTAAATATTTTTTTAAAATGTTGTACCAGTTTAGACTCCCTCCAGCAGCATGTGGGATTGCCTCTTGTCACCCTATACCCACCTCACCTTGGTATAATTATAACTTTATCTTTACCAAAAAAAAAAAAAAAAAAGTCTTGAAATCTTCCACTTCTGTGATCACTGTCAATATCCTAGCTCAAGACACTATCAGCAACTTGTTTGGAATTCAAGATAGCCTTTTAACTTTCCTTCTTCCTTCCCCTCTCCTCCCTCACCTGGCCCCCTATGGTCTGTTTTCCACAGAAGAGTCCGAGTTATTCTTGAAAAAAAAATGTGTCCTCGTTGAGTTTTGCCTCTGGTCAAGACACGGTGGCTTGTATCAGACTAGGATTCCTTTAGAGAACAATGTAAAAATTAGGTCACACACATGAGTACCCACACCCACTCACATTCGCATGCACAGCTGTTTTAAGGCTTCAGAGAGTAGCTAACATGGGCAGAACTTAAGTAACCAGGATCCTGTAGAGAAAGGAACCACTTTGAGGTAAGGGGCTTCTTCTCCACTGCTTTCCTTAAAGAAATTCCTTAAGGAATTTGCTGATTTGCTTGGGAGGCCTTGAGGCTGAGCAGAAAATGGTGGCCTAAAATTGGAATTGAGGATCTGGTGAGAAAGAAGAATCTGGTCAATCCTCTAGGGTTTCAGTTGAGACTCCTGCGGGACTATGACCTAGGAGCAAGGACAATCCAGACATGGGCCAGCCCATACAAAGCCTGGTAGTCTCAGTCCTGATTGGATCATATGATTTGACCCTACTCTAACTGCCTGGAAGAATGTCAACCAGAATTTATATATCTTCTGGAAAAATAACATCCCGTGGAGCCTCTACAATTTTTCATTCTACCCAGCATTCAGCATATAACAAAAATTAATGGGGAGTAGGGGGAGGAGTATGTGGGTGCACCTGGCTGGACTCAGTTGGTTAAGCACCCAACTCTTTTTTTTTTTTTAACGTTTATTTATTTTTGGGACAGAGAGAGACAGAGCATGAACGGGGGAGGGGCAGAGAGAGAGGGAGACACAGACTCGGAAACAGGCTCCAGGCTCTGAGCCATCAGCCCAGAGCCCGACGCGGGGCTCGAACTCCCGGACTGTGAGATCGTGACCTGGCTGAAGTCGGACGCTTAACCGACTGCGCCACCCAGGCGCCCCTGCACCCAACTCTTGATCTCAGCTCAGGTCTTACCTTCAGGGTTGTGAGTTCAAGCCCCATGTTGGGCTCTGTGCTGGGTGTGAAACCTACTTAAAAAAAATTAACAGATAAGCTAGGAGACAAGACTTATGGAAACAAAAGCCAAGAGAAAAGCAGAGGATAGAACCAGATCCAAAGGAGAAAAAGATATTACTATTATTGTAATGGACTCTAATGTATTCAAGAACATAAAGAATAACTAGAGACGCTGAAAAAGTTTTTGAGTATAATTGACACACAATGCTACATTAACTTCAGGTGTACAACATAGTGACTCAACTTTTTTTTTTAACATTTATTTATTTTTGAGACAGAGAGAGACAGAGCGTGAACAGGGGAGGGGCAGAGAGAGAGGGAGACACAGAATCTGAAACAGGCTCCAGGCTCCGAGCTGTCAGCACAGAGCCCGACACGGGGCTCGAACTCACGGACCGTGAGATCATGACCTGAGCCGAAGTCGGCCGCTTAACTGACTGAGCCACCCAGGCGCCCCTCAGTTGTAAGATTCTTGCACTATCTGGGGAGTGGTAAACATACAAGTTATGGTAGATTAGTATTTCAAAGAGGCACATAATTTTTTTAAACAACAGTCATTTCTTTTTTTTAAATGTTTATTTTATTTTATTTTATTTTTTGAAGGAGAGAGAGAGAGAGAGAGAAAGAGAGAGAGAGAGGCAGAGTGTGAGTGGGGGAGGGGCAGAGAGAGAGGGAGACACAGAATCCAAAGCAGGCTCCAGGCTCTGAGCTGTCAGCACAGAGCCTGGTGTGGGGCTTGAACTCATGGACTGTGAGATCATGACCTGAACGGAAGTTGGATGCTCAACCAACTGAGCCATCCAGGCTCCCCCACATAATCTCTTGATAACCATTAAAGGAATGGTAAAAGAATGTGTAATTATGAAGCTAATGGGGAAAATAGAATAATTTTTAAAATCAAATTTAAAAGAATAGAAGAAAGAGATGTTTCTTAAAAATGCCCTTGCCTATTTGTATTTCTTCTGCTATGAACTTATCTATACCTTTTGCTGGTTTCTAGTTGGACGCTTCCCTTTTCTTATTTGTTTTAGATGGATGTAAGTATAGGTAAATAGACATATGTCCATGTGGATGTTGCAAATACTTTCTCACAGGGATCCGTTTTTTTTTTAAATTTTTAATGTTTACTTATTTTTGAGACACACACACACACACACACACACACACACACACACACACACACAGAGCATGAGCAGAGAGAGGGAGACACAGAATCCAAAGCAGGCTCCAGGCTCTGAGCTGTCAGCACAGAGCCTCACGTGGGGCTTGAACCCATGAACCGTGAGATCATGACCTGAGCTGAAGTTGGACACCCAACCGACTGAGCCACCCGGGCGCCCCTGGTAGGGATCCATTTTAAATCTTTATGCCTTGGTTGGAACGCTAAGTGCCTGGCTTGACCCTTTGCTTTAATATTAGTGAAATAAGGAATGTTTGGTTGAAGTCACACGCTTTTCTCCCAATAGGAGCTCAAGAAATGCCTATTGAGCTGAAAACTGAATTGAGGTCAAGGAGCTACTCAAGCGTGGGGTACCACATTATCGTTTATAGAAGAACGGGTTATCTGAACCAGTAACAGAAATAGTGAATGGTGGATGCTGAAGGCCAGAGAAGGAGCAGAAATAAACCAGGCTGGCAAGGACGATGAGAATCCCGGAGACAGCTCAACCCGCAGCAGACCCCGAGCTGGGGCTCTCTGGAGGGGGATGAAACGTATCATGAATACCTAAACACAACCAGCAGGTGGCGCTCTAAAGATGTGTTGTTGCCATCCAGACTTGGAGGGCCAAGATCTTGCTTGAGCACCTAGGAAGTGGAAACTGAGGCAGGGGGAACCTTGAGCCCTAACGTTTTGGCTCTGTGCTTCCTCCAGCGGTGAATCCCCCAAGATCAAGAACCCTGTAAGGGTGGTGTTGTTTTTTTCCCCCCTATATGTTTGCTTTCTCTGTGGCTGTATAGTGCCATCTGTTCAATTCAATTTAGAGCGCTGTGGGTTGCAAACTTTGATAAATCAACTAACGGGTTCCCTCGTGAAAATACAAGTTTTTTTTTTTTTAATTTAAGATTTTATTTGTTTTATTTTGTCATTGAAATGTCTGCAACGCAAGTTTGAGTGTGAGTCCACTTACTGTGTGACCTTAGGCAAGCTGTGTGGCCTCTTTGGGTCTCAGTTTCCTCGTCTGTACGATGGGAAGAGGGGTGCTTGGCTGGCTCAGCCGGAAGAGCACGCAACTCTTGATCTCAGGGTTGGAAGTTCAAGTCCCATGTTGGGCGGAGAGATTATTTAAAAATAGCAACTTAAAAAAGTGGGAAGAGGGGCGCCTGGGTGGCTCAGTTGGTTAAGTGACCGACTTTGGCTCAGGTCATGATCTCACGGTTCGTGGGTTCGAGCCCCACGTCGGGCTCTGTGCTGAACACTTGCTCGGAGCCTGGAGCCTTCTTCAGATTCTGTGTCTCCTTATCTCTCTGCCCCTCCCCTGCTTCTGCTTTGTCTCTCTTTCCCTCTCAAAGATAAATAAACTTTAAAAAAAGAATAAGCTAGGTGGGCACCCTGGGGAGTGGTACATTGGAGGGAGTAATCTTGAAGAAGGTGTCATCATCTGAAAAGAAGGAGTTTTGGGAGGTGAGGACAGAGAGCTGGGAGGAGGGCTGGTCTCCTGATCTGGTGACAAGTCTAAGAATTGCTTTTGAGGGGGATTTGAGCATTACTTCGGGCTCAGCAGGGATCCTTCTGGAAATGGATAGGGTGGGTAGGAGCTAGACTTCCTGGCACATCAAGCTTTGGTTTATTGCCCATTTCACATCTTTAGGGCTTTCGGGGGTTGTGAGAGAGGCGCTAAGAGGAGCCAAGGCTTACCCTGGTCCTGCCCTCATGTAGGGCTTTGCCACAGCCTCCTGCCCACTGGTGTGGGGTCCTCAGCCCAGGCTCCTGAGTTTACCTGCGCACTTTAAATACGGTGGTGTTTCCATAGCATCTGGAAGATTCGCGACACTTATGGATTAACTTCTAGCGTTCTGCTGAATGTTCCTGGGGATACAGAGACAGATCCATGCAGCCTCTACCCTCACTGGGTGACCCCGGGGAGGTCACACATCACCCCGGGAAAGGAATGGTCAGTATAGGGCCTCAGTAGTGATTCTTAAAAATGATGCAGAGGGGCATCTGGGTGGCTCATTCGGTTGAGCATCGGATTCTTGATTTTGGCTCAGGTCATGATACCACGGTTTGCGAGACTGAGCCCCCTGTTGGGCTCTGCGCTGACAGCACAGAGCCCGCTTGGGATTCTCAGTCTCTCTGCCCCTCCCCTGCTCTCTCTCTCTCTCTGTCTCAAAACAAATACATAAACAATTAAAAAAAAAAAAGTGCTTCTCCCATATGGTGCGACTAAATGATACGTGAGGCCTGCAGGCAGCGTTCAGGGTGAGTCCCCAGACCAGGGGTGGTCTGATCTGGTCATGATTGAGGAGTGGGGGCAGGTCTGGAGAGGCAGAGAGGAGGGAGGACACCAGCACCCACTGAAGGGACTCCAGGGGACATACGTGAAGCCTGCTGCACACATGACCTGTGAGGCCAGCCCTGGAATCACCCCCATTTCGTAGATGGGGAAAGTGAGACTCGGACCCCCAAGTCTGACTTCACCCTCTCGCGTGTTCTGCGCGTCTCCCGTCCTTAGTGAGTGACAGCCCTGCTCTTCCGGTCCCGTCCAAACACGGGGACGGGGGCGTGCATGCGTGGGTAGTGAAAATGGGGAGCCGTGAAAAAGTGTGGCCGAGGAGGTAAGCGAGGCTTGATCTCTCTCTTCCCTTCCTCAGAGGCCAGGGAAGGTGGAAGGGTTGCCTCACTTCCAGATGCCAGGCCCCAGCCTTCAGGCCACAACCCACTTCCTGTGCCCGTGTGCCTCTGTCAAAAGGTGATTCTCACGCTTCCTGTTGACTTCCGCTTTGTTTCAGCGGGTCCAGCCCGTCCCTCCCCTCCCCCCCCCCCCCCCCCCCCAAGCGTGCTGCTCTTGGTCTGATCGGTGAGCCCTGGGACACAGGACCAGGTACCGACCTGCTACTGGGAGGGTAGGGCGCACGAGGCGCGGTGGGGTCGGGGGTGGGGGGTGGGAGAGTGTGATCAGAGAAGTTCTGGGCCAGGGGAAGGTGGACACCAGGGGCGAGGGGTCCTGGTGGTCTGCGGACGGTCTTCGTCCTTGGTTGGGGTTGGGGGGAGCTGTCAAAGGCTGAAGTCAGTATGTGAAGCTGAATATGTGAAGTTATTTCTCTGGCCGTGAGGCGAGAGTTTTGCTTGGGTGGCTTCCTGAAACCACATTGCCTGTCCACGTCTCCCCAAAATCCCTTGATTTGTTTTTCTATTTCCTGGGCTGCCCGGGGTAGCTTCTTCCTGGGGTGCAGAGAGAGTTTCCGGGATTCAGACAGGTTTATCTGGGACTGACTGAGACACGGTCCCTGTGATACTTAAAAATCACACTGAGCTGACCAAGTTAGGAGATTGCCACGAATCCTGTCTCCTTGTCTCACTCATGGGTAGATTTCTCCGAGCCCATGAGCCTGTTTTCTCGTCTACGGAATGACACGGTGTCTCTATTCTGTGGGATTTCTGTGATGCTGAAGCAGGACGATGATGACGAAAGTGTTTTGTAAACTGTAAGATGATATCCTTCAGGACTTGAGGTTACTTTTAGTTCATTTTTTTTTTTTTAATTTTAAAGTTTATTTATTTATTATGAAAGAGTGCAAGCAGGGGAAAGGCAGAGAGAGAGAGAGAATCCAAAGCAGGCTACATGTTGTCAGCACAGCACAGAGCCCGACTTGGGGCTCAAACCCACGAATCATGGGATCATGACCTGAGCAGAAATCACAAGTCAGACACTTTACCGACTGAGCCACCCAGATGCCCCTAATTTTATTTCATTTTTTAAATGGAACTAGACTTTTTTTTTTTTTTAACTGGTATGATAGTTGCTATAAACCCCAACAATACAGAGAAAGTGAAATTTTTTGCATGATTCCATCCCCGAAGATGACTATGGACATTTTTGGCGTATAGATTTCTAGACTAAAAAAAATTAAAAAACAATTTTAATGTTTATTTTTTTTAATTTTTTATTTAAAAAAATTTTTTTTAACATTTATTTATTTTTGAGACAGAGAGAGACAGAGCATGAACGGGGGAGGGGCAGAGAGAGAGGGAGACACAGAATCGAAAGCAGGCTCCAGGCTCTGGGCCATCAGCCCAGAGCCTGACATGGGGCTCAAACTCACGGACCGCAAGATCGTGACCTGAGCTGAAGTCGGACGCTCAACTGACTGAGCCACCCAGGCGCCCCTTAATGTTTATTCTTGAGAGAAAGAGAATGCAAGCAGGGGAGGGGCAGAGAGAGAGAGAGGGAGACAAAGAATCTGAAGCTGGCTTCAGGCTGTGAGCTGTCAGTACAGAGCCTGATGCAGGGGCTCAAACCCACAAACCCATGACCTGAGCTGAAGTCGGACACTCAACCAACTGAGCCACCCAGGCACCCCTTTCACACAGTTCTCAATTGAGTTGTTGTTGTTGTTGAGTTATAGGAGTTCTTATATTCTATATTCTGGAAATTAACTAGACTTCTACAATAAATATTTCTTATGTCCAACTCTATTTACTGTCCTTTAACCTTTTCTCCTTTAATAATATCACTTGAGTATCATCTCATGTTAGTTTAAAAAAAATTTTTTTTTTTTTAACATTTATTTAGTTTTGAAAGACAGAGGGAGACAGAGCACTAGAGTCAGGGAGGGGCAGACAGGGGTTGGGAGACACAGAATCTGAAACAGGCTCCAGGCTGTGAGCTGTCAGCACAGAGCCTGATGCTGGGCTCGAACCCATGAAACCACGAGATCATGACTTGAGCCAAATTCGGATGCTCAACCGACTGAGCCACCCAGGTACCCCTCATGTTAGTTTATAAATATCTATCTTGTCTGTCTTTTTTTAATGTTTATTTAATTAATTATTTATTTATTTAATTTAATTATTTTGAACGAGTAAGACAGAGTGTGTATGTGGGGAGGGGCAGATAATGAGGGAGAGAGAGAATCCCAAGTAGGTTCTGTGCTGTCAGCACAGAGACTGATGCATGGCTCTATCCCAGGAACCCATGACCTGAGCCGAAGTCAGGAGTCAGACACTTAACCACCTGAGCCACCCGGGCGCCCCTCTAGCTTGTCTTTCTTAACAGCTGTGTAGTATTCCAGTGTGTGGACATACCATAATTTATTAACTCAGTCTCTACCAATGGATGTTTAGACTATTTCCTATTTATTGGTATAATAAGAAATAATTCTCCAGTAACCACCATTGAACATACACCTTTGCATATTAGCCCTATTATTTCCTTAGTATAAATTCTTTTTTTTAAATTTTTTTTAATGTTTTTATTTATTTTTGAGACAGAGAGAAACAGAGCATGAGCAGGGAGGGGCAGAGAGAGAGGGAGATACAGAATCTGAAGCAGGCTCCAGGCTCTGAGCTGTCAGCACAGAGCCCAATGCAGGGCTCAAACTCACAGACTGTGAGATCATGACCTGAGCTGAAGTCGGACGCCCAACCAACTGAGCCACCCAGGCGTCCCTCCTTAGTATAAATTCTTACAAATTGACTGCTAGATGAAAGGTTATGCATATATTTATAGTCTTAATTCATTCATCCAAATTCCTCTAATAAATGTCATACTTTTTATATATTTAAAATTTTTTTATTAGGGGCGCCTGGGTGGCTCAGTTGGTTAAGCGTCGGACTCCGGCTCAGGTCACGATCTCGCGGTATGTGAGTTCGAGCCCCGCATCGGGCTCTGTGCTGACTGCTCAGAGCCTGGAGCCTGTTTCAGATTCTGTGTCTCCCTCTCTCTCTGACCCTCCCCCGTTCATGCTCTGTCTTTCTCTGTCTCAAAAATAAATAAACGTTAAAAAAAAAATTTAAAAAAAAATAAAATTTTTTTATTAAAGCCTCACAATAAGAAAAAATAGCATTTCCCTGTCTCATCTTCCCACTTCCAAGTTCTCCCTACCAGACATAAACACTAGCAATTATTTTTGTTGTTTCTAAAGTGGTTGTATGGCTGTTCTTTTTTGCTACTGTAGTCATTATTTATTTACTTATTATGAAAGGTAAGGATACATCACCCTAACTATATCATTGCTCCCACATCTTCCCGGTATGGTTATATCACAAATTTTGGTTAAATCAGTGTTCAGTTTACATTATAGAAGTATGTTATGCCATAACTATGTAAGTATTGTTCTCAGAGCTGTCTAGTTTATTGTTACTATTTCCTTCCTTTTGTTTAATTTCTCCCCCCTGGAGTTGACGGTTGCTTCAGTTTTTTGTTTTCTTAGTTTTAACGTATGTCTCACTGATTCCCCCCAACAGGGCTTTTACATTTTCTCATTAGGAACAGACACATCGGATCATCTCTGTTGCCATCTTTTTTTAAACTGCATATTTTAATTTCAACCCTCATTAAAAAAAAAGGTTCTTGTCTTGCTCCTTTTTTGTAGCACCACGTTCTTGTTTTATGGATGTGATGATATCTTTATTTCTCTGAAGATATTAAAGTCTTTCTTTTTTGGGGTTCCGGGGTGTCTCCGTCAGTTAAGCATCCAACTTTGGCTCAGGTCATGATCTCACAGTTGGTGGGTTCAAGCCCCACATTGGGCTCTGTGCTGACAGCTCAGAGCCTGGAACCTGCTTTGGATTCTGTCTCTCCCTCTCTCTCTCTCTGCCTCTCTCTCTCTCTCTCTCAAAAATAAATAAACATTAAAGGTAAGGATAAATTTTCTTTTTCTGTTTTATCTCTGCTCCCTCCATTGTATCTACTACTCCTGTTTCCTTTGTGTGATTTTGTTCTATCTTTTATATTGGAGGCTTTTTCAAATGTTTGTGGGTTCCTTGCTAAATGTTCATTTTTATGATCAAGGAACTAGAAGCTGATTGGAGGCTCCGTGTGGGTGTGGGGGGAGGGATTGGGTGGAGGATCCTGTTGGCTGTTGGGCCTCTCCCTGAGGCAATCTGGTGGGCAGACCAGGTGCTGTGGTTGGGAGACCTCTCTGGAGCCAGTTGGGTTCTGTTGAGAGAGAGTCTCTGATCTCCTGCCTGGAGGATACAAGCTAGGCTGTAGGCATTCTTGGGGAGCTGTCAGGGGAAGGAAGCTGGGATCTCATCATTCAATATGCAGCCTTTGAAGGATCTGCCCTCCCTCTATCTCCCTTCTCTTTGTGGTATGGTGACTAAGCCTTGCCCTCTGGTCTGGAGCTTCTCTGGTTTAGTTTCTCCAGAGAATAAATGTCCTCCTCCTGCTAGGGTGGGAAAGATAAATACCTTGGCTTATCAATTGCCTGGGCTGTGAAATCAGCTTCTGAGTGTTTTGTAAACACGCTGTACTTTCAACAGATCTTCCTGTTTTTAGCCCCACCCCACACCACCTTCTGACATAAGCTGTCACCTCCAATTCTTGAGACGGTCGGTAGGACAGAGGCACAACACTGCTTGCTTCTGGTTGGCATTCAGTTTCCAGACTTCTCTGATCCACTCCAACAGCTACCACTCACCAATCTACCTTCCATCTCCCCAGATTCTGGTAACATCTTGTGTCCACCGTTGTCTCCTCTTCTGTGCCCTGTCCTGCTGTCCTGGTGGATTTCTGCCTTTTAGGATTCTTGTCCTGTCTTTGTTGTGGTGTTTCAAGAGGAAGTAAAGATACAAGTATTCAGTCCATCCTGGTAACTGTGATAGTTATATTTGTGTGATATATATATTTGTGTTGTACAAGAGCATTGGCTTTCTCATACTTTTTTTTTTTTTATTTGAGAGACAGCACACATGAGTGGGGGTGAGGGGAAGAGGGAGACAGAGAGAAAGAATCTTAGCCCCATGTGGGGCTTGATCCCACGACACTGGGATCATGACCTGAGCTGAAATCAAGAGCTGGACACTCAACTGACTGAGCCCACTCAGGCACCCTGGCTTTCTCATACTTTAGCAGCACTGAGTATTATCATTTATTTTATCTTATTATTATTTCTTTAAACATTTTTTAAAAGTTTATTTTATTTTTGAGAGAGTGAGCGAGTACAAGTTGGGGAGGGGCAGAGAGAGAGAGAGACACAGAATCCGAAGCAGGCTCCGGGCTCTGAGCTGTCAGCACAGAACCTGACACTGGGCTCGAACCCACAAACTGTGAGATCATGACCTGAGCCGAAGTTGGATGCTTAACAGACTGAGCCACCCGGGCTCCCACATTATCATTTCTTTTACAGTTTTCTTTTTTAAAAAAAAATTTTTTTTTCAACGTTTATTTATTTTTGGGACAGAGAGAGACAGAGCATGAACGGGGGAGGGGCAGAGAGAGAGGGAGACACAGAATCGGAAACAGGCTCCAGGCTCTGAGCCATCAGCCCAGAGCCCGACACGGGGCTCGAACTCACGGACCGTGAGATCGTCACCTGGCTGAAGTCGGACGCTTAACCGACTGCGCCACCCAGGCGCCCCTTCAGTTTTCTAATCTGATTAGCAGAAAGTTATATCTCATTGTTATTCTAATTTTTAATGATATTTTTCCCTTCCTTGGATTAAGAAAGAAATCTGTATTTGCTGTAGAAAATTTGGAAAATACAGGTATGCACAAAAAAAAATATAAATCGATTTTTCTATAACCATGTACTTACAAAAATAAAAACAGAGTCATCTTAATTTGTAGTCATGCTTTTGACTTACTAATCCTAATTTGTCCCCATATTATGATACGTTGTCTTATGACCTCATCGTTAGTGGTAACATGATACTCCATTGTGTGGATATATTTTTATTTTATTTTGGGAGGAATTTTATTTTATTTTATTTTATTTTATTTTATTTTATTTTATTTTATTTTATTTTATTTTAGAGAGAGAATGCGCGTTAAGTGGGGGAGAGAGAGAGGGAATCCTAAGCAGGTTCCAGGCTCAGCGTGGGGCCCGATGCAGGGCTTGATCCCACGACACTAGGATATGACCTGAGCCTAAATCAAGAGTTGGACGCTCAACTGACTGAGCCTTCCAGGTGCCCATTGTGTGGATATATGATCATACCCTACTGATGGGCATTTAGGTTCTTTTGGGTTAAAATTTTCATTAACAGGCTTCCCTTTTGATCATGACCCCATTTAACCGTGTTCCCACTGTGTTATCTGCTCAGCAATCTGTTTTTTTTTTTTGGGGAGGAAAGAAGAAAGGTAAAGTTTAATCCTTTTCTGGTTAAATAATTACAAATTCCAAATCGGTGAATACAGACTCGCAGAGATTTTCTAGCACTTTCTATCTTTTTTTTTTTCTTTTCATGGGTCAGAGGAAGAGCTAAAGGGTCACTTTGCGGTTCTCATTAGATTTCTCCACAGCTTTCAACTCGAGGGAAGATGATAGAGGGACAAAAGCACCAGGGAGGACTGATGTTTGTGAGTGATGAGAACACGGAAGCAGAGCAGGCAGGTGTCTGAAGAAATCATCCAAGAAATAGTAGCTTAAGAGAGAAAATCGGAAAGAATGAACTGGTCTGGGCGTTGAGGAATCCTGAATCCTGTTAGCTGTGTGTCCTCGGGCAGCTTGCCCAGCCTTTTTGGTTCTCCACTCTTCCTCCTCATCTCAGGTGGATTTCTTCGTTCTCTCGTGTCTTCAGAGGCTGTATGAATACAGACTTTGTCATGCCTGCCCTGTGATCCGGACAAGTTGCTTAACTTCTCTGAGACTTGGTTTTCTCATCTGTAAAGTGGGGACACGAAGAGCTACTTCACAGAGTTGCTGTGAATGGATGTTTGGCAGGTACTTATCACAGGGCCTGTCCCATACCGAGTATCCAATAAATGAAAGCTATTTTTATTGCTTCTCGCACGCCGATTGTTATATAAGAGGAGAGTAATTATATCATCCCACGCTGTGCGTATGGAAAGCAATGCTGTCTTCTCTAAAGTGGTTTTTGAGGTCCAGCCTGCAGCTGGGACAGACTCCAGGGAGCGCAGTCCAAGGTCACCACTGGCCACTGACCTCCGTTTTCAGCTCATTCTTCCTCGGTGCTTGGGTGCTGTCCAAATGTGCACCAAGTTAACACGCAGCTGTTTAACACAGATGAATAGGATGCCAGGAATGTTGGTCGACAGGGGAAGCCATAGGACGCTCCACTTTCTAAATATAAAATACCCAGGAGTGTAACCGAAGGGGACCTGAGTATTAGACGATATGAATCACCAATGTGGGAGTGCTATTCAGAAGACGTTGACATGCTTTCAAGTTGTGATTAATGAGCACGGAGACGGGGGAGAGAGGTTGTGGGTGTTGCTGAAATTTGCTCTTTGCTGCTGTGCGCTCTTGGACAAATCACCCTCTTCTGTAAGGCCAGCAGGCCGGATTCTATTTTTGTCCCCCAACGGATGGGCTTTGTATGACTGGTGGCCTGCAAAGTGATGTTATGTGGTACAGACACAGACACTTGGTATTTTATCTTATTTTTTTATTTTTAATTTTTTTAATGTTTATTTCTGAGGGAGAGAGAGAAAGAGAGAGCACAAGCAGGGGAGGGGCAGAGAGGGAGAGGGAGACGCAGAATCCGAAGCAGGCTCCAGGCTCTGAGCTGTCAGCACAGAGCCCGACGCGGGGCTTGAACTCACGAACCGTGAGATCATGACCTGAGCCGAAGTCAGAGAACATGGTTTGTGGCAGCTAGAAAACCGGTGCCCCAAAGCTGTCCACATCCTTAACCTGCAGAGCCCGTGACTGTGTTACTTTCTAGGGCAAAAAGGGCCTTGCAGATGTGGGTAAGGCTTTTGAAAAGGGGAGATTATTCTGGGATATCTGGGTGGGTCACACGGAATCGAAAGAGTCCTCAGGAGAGCAAGCCGTGTGTGTGTGTGTGTGTGTGTGTGTGTGTGTGTGTGTGTGGCAAAATCAGACAATGTGACCCCAGAAACAGCTGCTGGAGAAGACGGTCAAGAGCTCAGAAGCCCTGAGGTCTCTAGACGCTGGGAGTGGCCAGAACCCATGCTCCCCTGGAGCCTCCAGCAGGAACCAGCCCCTGCCGACACGTTGACACGTTGATTGCCTCCTGTAGGTCCCATTTTGGGCAAGAACTGTAGGAGAGCACACGCACATGTGTTGTTTTAAGCCACGGAAAGCTTGTGGTAATTAGTGGCAGCGGCCACAGGAGACGAAAACACCAGACTTTAGATAGTTCTCTCGGCAAGTTCAGGGACTCCCCAGGGCATTGCAAAGGAGCGTGACAAGAATACGACCTGCCCCCACTGACCTAGGAATGACTGTAGGGCAGACTGGCCAAGGAGAGGCAGAGACCTCAGGTCCCCCAGAGAGGGTGCTTGGGACCTCCATCCTGACTCTCAGGCACTGACAGCGAGTATCATCGGGTTCAACCTGCTCGTTTTACAGAGGAAGAAACTGAGGCTCTGAGAAGGGAAGTAATGAGCAAAATCAAATGTGATAGGGCTGATTTGGCCAAGAGGAATACATTCCTGAATTCCTAAGGCGGTGGTTGGGAAGGGCTCCAGGCAGAGGCTGACTGGGCTCTCACACCAGGGTGGGGAGCCCTGAGGAGGGGCGGGGCCTCCCCTCTGGCTGGGGGTGGGGGGTGGGTCTTGCCACCCTTGACCACCTTTTGCATTTGTCTGGGCCTCTTGCTGTCACAGCGCCTCAAAACCCACAAAACCCCCTTTTGTAATTTTCAAAGTGGACATGGGGACCTGTTCCCATATTATACTGAGTAGGAATCGACAAAGGCTAGTGTGAAATGTCCTCCGAGATCCCATGGACTCAGGTTAGGGTATAACCATCAACGGTCAGGGTATTGTTCCCCTTTATTGAGACAGTGGCCTCCAGATACGTGAGCTGCAGAAAAGCAATCCTGATATTCCAAGTTAGGGATAGTTGACCTCCAAGATAGTTCTACCATTCAAAATCCCAAATATCATTACGTTGTCAGTTAACAGGTGTTTAGAAGATATGAAGTTGAAAAGATTGTAGGGTTGAGGGGCGCCTGGGGAGCTCGGTGGGTTAAGCATCTGACTTTGGCTCAGGTCATGATCTCGTGGTTGGTGGGTTCAGGCCCTGCGTCAGGCTCTGAGCTGACATCTCACAGCCTGGAGCCTGCTTGGGATTCTGTGTCTCCCTCTCTCTCCGCCCCTCCCCTGGTCATGCTCTGTCTCTTTCTTTCTCAAAAAGAAATAAACATTAAAAAATTTTGTTAAAAAAAAGATTGTAGGGTGGAAACTAGACTTCTGCAGAACTTATGTTTATGGGAGGGAACCCCATCAGACGGGGCTAATTAGGGAGCCCTAGCAGAAGAAATTAATTCTTGTGATCTGTGCCATGCAAGTGGGAGCCTTCCTGTTGAAACTTACTCCAGCGTGTCCACGTTGGCTCTTGTATCTGAGAGAGTGGCTTGGCTTCAAGGCTGGAGTTTAAAAAGGTCCTAAAAGCCACAGACTTAAGAAAATCATTTGCAAGGAATTTCGAGCAAATTATCTTGCTTTGAGTTTGGATGCGTTTTTTTTTTTTTTTAATAAAAAATATACATTTAATTACTTTTGGTTAAAAAGTACCGAAAAGTATCTGGGTGGTTCAGTCCGTTAAGTGTCCGACTTCAGCTCAGGTCATGATCTCACAGTTGGTGAGTTCGAGCCCCGCTTGGGGCTGTCAGCGCAGAGCCCTCTGTGGATCCTCTGTCCCCTGCTCTCTCTGCCCCTCCCCTGCTTGCACACATGCTATTCTACTTGGAATGTGTTTGATTAGGAGCAAGGTGGAAATACGATATGTGTGCTAGCTGCCTGAATTTTTAAATTTTGTCAACTGCTTCTTGTTAGTCTTTTTTTTTTTTTTTATGGTAGAGTTCTTTATCGGAGTTCTAAATGGTAAGACTGCTTCGACAAAAAGGAAGAAAAAAGGGGAAGTGCTCAGCAGCAGAGAGCAATGAAAATATGTTAGAACTTAAGAACATTCGTTGCAAGGTTATTTCTCCATTCAGCAAATGTTAAGTGCCTGCTCCATGCCAGGTGTCGCCCTAAATGCCACCCTAAATATAAAAACACTGAAAAGTTCTAGCCTATTCGTTTCTTCTCAGTATCCTTCACTACCCCGACATGCTAATGTTTCTTTTCTGTTTCCTTTCTTTTCTGTAAGGTTGTTTCATGACCTGCTCTATTCCTGGAGCCCAGAACAGGACAGGCACTCGGTAAGTATTTACTGAACGGCCATTCCGTCCCGTCTGGGTAACTTTGACTCACTGGCTTCCCTGGGGATGGGTTTTGGCTGAAATCGGCTGGTACAATCAGCACAGGTTGGTAAGAAACACTCCCATTTCCTTAAAGTCCCGTCGTTTCATCAGAATGGTTTGGGAGTGAGCAAAACCAGCGCCGCTTTGCCTCTGTAAAGGTATGTGAGCAGGTATTGCTTCTGTCTGGGGACAGTCACACTGTTTATGTAGGTGTGATGTCAACAGCCCTTGGGGTTGCCAGGTGTTACCCAAGCTAGCAATTAAGAGTGTGGTATCATCCTTCTCTGTGTAGGCAGCTGGTGCTCTGGGGTGTGGGCAGTGACACAAAGGGCTGGGTGGGAGCCGGGGCTGACAGTGAAGACAGAGGCTTGGATGGCAGGGGGAGGCTCTGAAGCCAGGAAAACCAGGAGGCTCTAGATGGTTCCAGAATGGGAGGAAGTCCGCCGTTCAGGTAGGTTGCTGGGGAAGAAATGCGGGCAGTTCCAAGAGATTCATGGCAATGTGGCAGGACATCAGGTTCCATTAATGGTGGGGGGGAGGGTGAGGGAGGCTAAGCAAAGACTCTTCAAGCCTCAGTTTACCCCACCCCGGATAAGGACGAGGGCCCTTTCCCTCCAGGCACCAGAGCTGGACTCTGACAGGAAGCCCTGTTTCAACCTCAACCTGAATTGTCCTCTTTCTCGCCTGCACGGGGCCACTTCTTAGCAAGCCAGCCCGGAGGCCTGCGGAGGGTGGGGGGCCCTGGAGACATGTGGTCCTCCAGCCGGAAGCAGGCGGCATTCTTAGACACAGTGGAAAGGGAAGGAGCAGCAACCAGAGCAAAGTCATCATACCCAATCCCTGTCTTTCCGTGGATTCACAGACGCCTGGAGTTTGGAATTTAGGGGACAGAGATTCAGACAGCAGAGCTGAGGTTTGGAAGGCCCAGTGGCTTTGTGTGGTTGGCGAGCACTGTTTGTTCTAGAAGCTACTGAGGATGCAAGAAAGGCAACGAAGGAATTTCCTCTTGTCTTCAAGGTGGTGCAGGATTACCTCGGGCTCGGCTGTTCGGGCTCCAGGGTCAAGGACCAACCAGAAGGGAGCATTTTTGAATCAAACGTAAACTGGTTACCATCCCTTATCTTGAGGGAACTTCTCTGGTTGAAGGCTGCGCATTCTGCAGACCCCTTAGCAGTCATGCATCCAACCAATTTTTATTTATGTAAAACATTTTTAAAAATTAAGTTTATTTTGAAGGGGGGAGGGGCGCAAAGATCCCAAGCACAGGGGCGGGGCTCAAACTCACGAACCGTGAGATCATGACCTGAGCCGAAATCAAGAGTTGGACCAACCAACTGAACCACCCAGGCGCCCCTCCAACCAATATTTATTGAATGCCCCACTTTAGTAGGCCAGAAAGTAAGATAAACTTCTCTATTCAAGGCATTTGCATATATTATGACGTTTTTATTTTCATATCTCTGTTGCATTTTATATAGCAGCCCTTTATCTTTTTTTTTTCAACGTTTATTTATTTTTGGGACAGAGAGAGACAGAGCATGAACGGGGGAGGGGCAGAGAGAGAGGGAGACACAGAATCGGAAACAGGCTCCAGGCTCCGAGCCATCCGCCCAGAGCCTGATGCGGGGCTCGAACTCCCGGACCGCAAGATCGTGACCTGGCTGAAGTCGGACGCTTAACCGACTGCGCCACCCAGGCGCCCCATCAAGAGTATAATTTTTAAATAAAATCCCCTATTATTATTATGGTTATTCTTAATAACCATATTAAGGGGATTGTAGGTACTGTAGGCTGGGTTTAAGATTTGGGCTACAGGGGCATGTGGGGGGCTCAGTCGGTTAAGCCTCCCACTTTGGCTCAGGTCATGATCTTGCCATTTCTGAGTTTGAGCCCCGCGTCGGGCTCTGTGCTGACAGCTCAGAGCCCGGAGCCTGCTTCCGATTCTGTGTCTCCCTCTCTCTCTCTGCCCCTCCCCTGCTCATGCTGTGTGTGTGTGTGTGTGTGTGTGTGTCTCAAATATAAATAAACATTAAAAAGTTAAAAAGAAGATTTGGGCTAC
>NW_024412439.1:9569385-9661272 GCF_014898765.1 Herpailurus yagouaroundi | reverse complement strand
GGCTGAAGTCGGACGCTTAACCGACTGCGCCACCCAGGCGCCCCATCAAGAGTATAATTTTTAAATAAAATCCCCTATTATTATTATGGTTATTCTTAATAACCATATTAAGGGGATTGTAGGTACTATAGGCTGGGTTTAAGATTTGGGCTACAGGGGCATGTGGGGGGCTCAGTCGGTTAAGCCTCCCACTTTGGCTCAGGTCATGATCTTGCCATTTCTGAATTTGAGCCCCGCGTCGGGCTCTGTGCTGACAGCTCAGAGCCTGGAGCCTGCTTCCGATTCTGTGTCTCCCTCTCTCTCTCTGCCCCTCCCCTGCTCATGCTCTGTGTGTGTGTGTGTGTGTGTGTGTGTGTGTGTGTGTGTCTCTCTCTCTCTCAAATATAAGTAAACATTAAAAAGTTAAAAAGAAGATTTGGGCTACAGAAAAGTCATAATTGCCCCGACTTGGAGTCCAATTCCTTTGTAACCTGACATCACCTAAGTTGAGCCTTGTATACTAGTGAAGCTTTGTATAATGTATTTTCTTCTCAGAATTTGGGGCATTTTCCAGGATGTGTTGTCTGTCTTGCATTTGGAGTTATAGCCACCAAACTATTGATTCATTCTTTCACTTTTAATTAAAGCACATTGAATTGAGTGTTTGCTAAATGCCTGTTGCTGGGGGATAGTAGGACAATCAATATTGTCGCTGTGGTCGGTGAGCTTTGGTTCTTTGTGGGGAGCTCAGACACCTCTATGACCAAAAAGCTGTGTTCAGTAAGTCCCCTGCAAACTATGTGAGGTTTTACTTGAAGTCAGAGGAAGGAGCATTCATTTTGGGGCTTTAGGTATTCAGGGAAGGCTTCTTGGAGGAGGTGGCATATGAATGAGACTTCCAAAGGCAGAGAGGAAGGTGGGCTGGCCAAGTCTAGAGAGCATCAGTCACATGCAGGGCAGTGGGAGTCAAATAAAAGCCCAGAGAGGGGTGCCTGGATGGCTCAGTCAGTTGAGCATCTGACTCTTGATTTCAGCTCGGGTCATGGAGTCGCGGTTTGTGGGATCAAGCCCCGTGTCACACTCTGTGCTGATAGTGTGGAGCCTGTTTGGGATTCCCTCTCCTCCCTCTGCTTCTCTTTCTCTCTCTCTCTCTCTCTCTCAAAATAAATAAACATAAAAAAAAAAGGCTCAGAGAGGCAGGGAGCTGTTTGGGGGACATAGTGGAGGGTCTAGGTGAACTGTAGGAAGTCGACAGTAGAAGTGGGTTGGAGTTGCTTTGGGAAGGCCTTGTACTTGACCACAAAGGCAATAGGATGCTGAAACAAGCTTTGGAGGCAGTGGTGCTCTGTACACGGAGGGATTTTAGAAAGATGATTCTGATGGGCTGGAACAAGACGAAATTCAAGGGAGAGAAGTCTGGGAAGGGAGGGGGCAGAGACACAGGAGACTCTGCACTGGGGAGATCCAGGGAGAAAATAGTGGGAAAATGGATTTGAGGGAGTCTTTTGGGTTTGGTGCCCTCGAGAGTAAAACGGAGGCCGGGGAAGGGGATAATTAAGGGTGATTTGATGAGGCCTTTGTATCTTAGTAACCAGGAAAGTGAGGATGTCATTGGCAGAAACCTGAAACTCATTTTGAAATTTTCAGCTGGGGCCAAAGAAGGATGTGTTTTGGGGGTGTAGGCAGGAGGTAGAGGAGGTGGTGGGACATCTGGTGGATGTGTCCGGCAGGCCATTAGTAACCAGCTAGCCATCGGGAGTCCCTTGCCCAGCCTGGGTACGGAAAATACCGGCCACAAAAATATGGAGGTATTCACCTGAATCAAACCTTTGATTTTGAGGTGCCCGCTCACCTGATTCAACAAAGGGCTGCATATACCCCATCTTCTCAGAGTTTTCAAGGCAGGCCTGTGTGTACCGTGTCACCTTTGTGTGTGATGTGGCTGGAGTCCAGCACTCTCATTAGCTGGAGTTGACATTTGTGTCCTAAACCTCTCCTGAGGCAACTGGTCAACCCCCACTACCCCGCAGTGGAAATCAGCCTCTGTTTCCCGAGTCTCTGAGTTGTGTGGGTGGCAGGGAAGGTGGGGGTGTTTGTGCAGCCTCTCAAGGACTGTGATACTGACCCCTTTAGCTCGATCCCAGACGGACCTTGTACGGGGACCCATGCTTCAGCATCCCCCTACTTGATAGTTGACGAAGGTAGAGACTGGAACAACTTCGCTCATCTTTTTTACCTTCACAGAGCTGATTTTGTAACTTCGTTTGCTTTTAGAGGCTGCTGTCGGTCGTCGCTTCTTTATTTTCTCTAGATGGGCATACTGGAAGCAGGGAGTGGGGCAAAGGTCGTTGACCGCTACCTGAGAGAAAGCTCAACGGCACAGAGGAAGGAGATCAGTAAAGGGCTTTGATATTACCGAGAGCCCGGCCAGGCAAAGCCCATTCGTTAAGATGGGGCCCGTGCACGAGTCCTGACAAACACCGGTGCAGGATCCAGACCGGGTAGGATGGGATGGTGGCCTGCAAGATGACGTCAACATTTTCTGTAGGGCCTGGCCTGCCATGAGGTGACTCAGTGTATTTCCTAGGACTTCGGCCAGGAGGCGGGGCCAAGAGTTGCAGACTTTATTTTTTCCTCTTGGGCTGGGACTGCTCTGTCTTGGCACTAGGTCCACAGGAAGGTCTGCCTGCTTAATTAGCTCTTTGCCTGTGACCTCATCGGTCAGAGCACAGCTTCAGCCAGGGAAGCAGAGCCCCAGACCCTGAGAGAGCTTCCACAGTGTCCCAGGTCACTGGGCTTGGACAAAGACCTGCTTGGGTTTAAACTCTACTTTAAACCCTCAGTTTTGCAGCATACACACTCAAGGTAATAATTCCAGCCTCACAAGCTGCTTGGGTGGATGGAGGGAGGGAATTGATGGAAAGCACTTAGCACAGTGCTTTAGCCCAATAAATAGCAGTTATTATTAATAGACCCCCTAGTTGAGTGGCTGTGTAATCGGGGTAACAGTGTGGTTTCTGGAATTAAACATTCCAGATCAGTTGGGTTTGGATCTCGAGTCCTGTTTTTTTTTTTTTTTTTTTTTTTTTTTTTCCTAGTTGACTGACCTTGGGCAACTTTGCTTTTGCTGAGTCTCTGTTTCCTCATTTATAAAGTGGGAATACTAACAGTACCTATGTCGCAGGGTCATTGTGAGGAGTATGCAAATCAACATTTTGCATAATTATCAGTATACACACATGGCACAATGAAGGTGAACGACTCTTACAGCCAATGCCATGATCTTTCAACCCTGAAGCTTTCCGAGCCTAGCTCAAGGTACCCTCCTTAACCCATTGATCTCTTCTCCAATATTTATTATTTGGACACCTCTTACAATCCATTTTCCATTGTTCCAGTTTATGTCCATTTCCCCCCAAAACACAGCTGGACTTCCCAGACTCACCTTGCCTTTGCCTTGAGGCCTTTCACATCATTATTGTGTCCAAAAAGCCCAAGGATCCTATCCCAGCAGTACTGACATCAGAGAAATTACGCTGCACATTATACAGTAAAGGTTCCTAGAGTTCGAAACAGCTCTGTTCAAGTTTCCACTCCCCAAGCGGTTGCTCATCCTCATTTCCCCCCTTTCTGAGCTGAGTGCCCCCCTCAACCCTCTTCCCTCGCGAGTCCCCTAGGATTCCATTCTTCAGGGGCTCCAGAGGCATAAACACACAAACAAAACGACGCTTAGATACGTAAAATATATGTGGATATATTTGTATTCCCCTCAAAGAATCCATTCATTTATTCAGCAAGTGTATTTGAGTGCCCACTCTGTCTGGGACCAAGCCACCTGTTGGGATGAGAAAGACAGGAGGGTCTAGTTCTCCGGGAACTTCACAATCTGCCGGAGGAAGACAAGCACGGGTGTACAATTTCGGGGTGGGGGGGGGAGTGCCGTAAAAAGTACACAGGTCTTAGTGGGAAGGACGACGAGAATACCCGTTAATCTGCTGGGTGGTGGGGGGTGGGCGGGGGGGGTCGGTGGTGAAATCTGAGCCGAGAGGCACCTTACAAATGAGCGCTCTGAAACACAAGATACTTGAAGGACCTCGGTAGCTGAAAGGCCGGGAGGCAGGAAGGTCTCACCCCTGCGGGCGTCACTTCCCCGCACCTCACCGGGTTCTCGGGGGAACCGCGGCGCCGCGGGGTCACCTGCGCGGAGGCCCTCTTCCCCCCGCCCCCACCAGCCTGACGTCAGCGCGCCCGGCCCGGCCCGCCCCCTCCTCGTGACGCCATCCCCGCCGCAGCCCCGCCCCGGTCGTCCGCGCCCTGGCGCGCATGCTCCGGGCCCCGCCCCGTGCGTCACAGAATGGCCTCGGCCCGCCGGGCGGCCCCTGACGTGTCGGGGAGGAGCCGGGCGCCGAGGTGCGCGGAGTGGAGCTCTGGGCTGCGGAGGGGAGCGGAGCTGAGCGGCTGGGCGGGCCTGGCCAGGCCAGCGGAGCGGAGACGTCGGTCGAGCGGCGGCGAACATGCGCTTTTGACACATTGGAGGTGAGCCGGCACATTGGAGGTGCGGGGCCGCTCCCGAGGGGGCCGGGCCGGGTGGCGGCGGCGGCGGCGCCGAGGCCTGTCCCCTGGGGTGGGGGTGTGGGGGGGAAGCCTGCCCGGCCCACGGGCCGGCTGTGAGGCCCCGCCGGGCCGGGCCCGGGCTCTGGGGGCGGCCAGTCTGGGGCAACTGTTCCAACCGCTCCAACTGCCCCCCTGCCCGTCCTGGTCCGAGGTGCGGCCCCCCGAGGGCGGCCTGTGGGGCTGGGGTGAGGGGTGCGCGGACGCAGGCCGGGACGTGGCACCGGGGCCGGGGCGCTGGTGGCGTTAGGAGTGGTCGGGTCGGAGGTGGCAGCGGCGCGCCCAGTCTCCCCTCACCGCGCCCCCCCCCCCCCCCCAGGTCCCTTCGTCCTGGAGGGCTGTGCGCTCGGATTCCCAGCTCGCGTGGCCTCTTCCCGCTGGGGGCGACAGCGGAAGCAGCCCACGTCGGGCTCGGGTGACACTGCCGTGACTCCTCGCCCCTCCCGGAGTTGGGAAAAGTGTCTGGGTTGCTTGTGCTCGCCCCCCCCCCTTTTTTTTGGGTGGTTAGCAACAAAGTAACCTTTTAAGTTTTGCCAAGCAAGTGAGGGTTCTTTGAGCGCTGGTGATTAAATCCCAGTTCCGTAGCGCCCTGACGCATTTCAGAACCCTCGTTGTTGCCTGTTTGGAACCTCATCGCCCAGTCGTTGTTGTGCCTGATTCTGTTCTTGCCGGATAACAGAGAGCACCCCCGGCGGCCGAGGGGGGTCATTGAGCCCAGGTGGGGTGGAGGGCGGTAGGTGGTAAGTGATTTCTCCTGGGCTTTGGAGTCTACAAGTGGTGAAAGGCTTCGTGTGGATCAGAATTTACGTCTCTGGGCTCGGTCTCCCTTCCAAGTACTAACCAGGCCCGACCCTGCTTAGCTTCCGAGATCACACAGCGTGTTCAGGGTGGGCTCAGAGTCACCTTTGTGTGTGTGTGATTTTTATACCCTTCTCAACTAGAAAGCAGAGCAGAAAATCTGGCTTGTCTAAACTGTGCCGACAGCTAGGAGAAGGTGCATTCACCTGTTTTTTGTTTTTGTTTTTGTTTTTTTTTTTTTTTTGAGCACATTTACCTGCTTGCTGCCCAGTCATAGAGAAGATTCTAACTGTCTGGAACGTTCGTGGGTTGTGCTGGCTAATCGTTTTGTATCCTCCACCTGTGAACCAGAGTAATTAGTGGCTTCGCTCAATCACGAAGTGGGGTAAAATGCAGCCTTAAGTTCGTGGGTTGGAGAGAACCAACGGAGAGCTGAGCAAGATCTCTCTCTTCCGAATTTTTACTAAAATTCACATCTACGACTGAGAGATTATAAGTAACAAGAGGAAAGTTGGGTTGGCCCTGGTTAGAGGTTGGCCCGGTCCAGGTGGCAGTGGCTGACTCTTCCGAAGCTGTTCTTTTTTCGGTTCTGTTTTGGTTTGTTAAATAAATGGAAGTTGGATAAGGGACATTCAGAGTAAGTAGGAACCTCAGTAAAAACTTAGATCTTGCTTTCACGACATCTGCAAAACTTATTTTTATTCTCATTTTAAATCGCGTTAACATAAATGCAGTTACTGACGCTTAAAATTACTTCTGGCAGAAGTTCCTGACCACTTCGTGAGGTAGGAGAAGAAATTTGACAGGCCTGAAAGGGAGAGCATATTTATGATAAGCTTTGAAAAGTAAAACAAACAAAAACAACACACCAAAAACTGTAAATGTCACCTTTGGGAGAAGTACAAGATTTTGGTTAAAATGCATGCACATTACCTATAGTGAATTCCAAAAGAACTCTCTCAATCTCATTAAGTCCCTAATACAACTATTAACAAGGTGACAACATCCCATGAAATGAATTTTCTTATTCCATTGCACAAAAAGTAGGTTCTCTGTAAGTACAGCATTTTGGACAGGCTGTTTCATACCCAGATGAGGTGATTTGTCAGTTACTAGATGTCCAAAGGTCACATACAGTATGATGTTGCCCCCATGTAAAAGTTGTCATACTTTTGAGATCTGTACCCCGTCTGTGTGAGACACGGCATTGAGGGAAGATTTGGGTAGCAGGGGAGAGGACAAATTTATCAGCTTTGATTGCAGCTTCCTGAGATTATTGACGTGTCATTAATAGCTTTAAATTTTTTTTTTTTTTTTAGCAGTGTAGTTTTCCATACTGGCTAACTCTGTATAGCCTTAGTATCTCCAGTTACATAGTTTCAAGTAACACAGTAAACACATCCTCCCGTTGTAACCTGAGGCAAACTGAACCGACTTCCTCTTTACAGCCCCTGAGAAGAGTGTTCGTCATTTGTAAAAATTCTGATTTTTGGAAAAGGTTATTTCTCGTGAATAAAATCAGAATGATAAAACTGGATAATACCAATCAGGAAGCAGTAAGAATGAGGTGTGACCACAAAGAAGTAACTGTTTTGTTTTTTTTTAGTTTCTAATCTAGGTCTTCAAGGCTGTTCCAAAAGAAGTTTTAAAAATGTTTTCAGTAATGGTGGTTTCACCAGACTGTGTGTATACCTTCTGGAAGAGATTAAGGAATGATTTTAAGGAATCATTTGTATGTTATAAATTCTGAAGCACATTTATTTTGTGGTCGTATTTCAAAGGTCCACTACTGAACAATTTTTTTTTATACAATTTAACAAAATTTATGCTACATTTACTATGTGCCAGGCCTAGTATTAAGTACTTTACACATATTAATTCACTTAATCTTCATAACAACCTTATTTTAGTTATGACCCCCATTGTACAGGTGAGGAACTGGGGGACTGTGGTTGAGTAACTTGCTCAAGGTCACCCAGTGAGTGAATAGAGGAGTCTGATTCAAACCCAGGCAGTTTGGCTCCGGGATCTGGGCTTTTAGCTACTATGCTGTGTTGTTTCTACCCCATGTTCCTGGGTTAAATGTTTTTAATTGGTTTGTTCCAGAAGAGGTGATGGTCACTTTAGTAATAGGTTTCAGGTGTAGATTATACTGTTTCAGGGGCCAATAAGCACGTTGTAAAAGCAGCCTCTAATTGCAAAAATCGTAGTCAACATTCAGTTCAAATAAGAATCAAGAGAATAAGAGACGCATGTGTGAAGTAAAAACGCATATTAATTTTGCTAGTGTTATTTGACACTGAACTAAGTAGTTGGACAAGGAGAACGCAAGAAATAGAGCTAGACGTTCAAGAAGTTTCTCAGGAAAGTCTATTTAAAACCTGAGTCACCAGAGAATACTGATGGAAACGTTGGTAGTTCTGTGAAGAATATGGCCCTATTTAAGAACCAAAAATCAGGGACAAATGGGTACTTTATAGCACACTCCCAAGTGTAAATAGTGAGATTCCTCAGGGAACACTACTAAGTGCCCTTCAAAGTCATAACCACATTCGGGTCTTAAGACCCGTGTAAATGGGCCGGGAACAACAGAACAGCCTCCCCCAGAGAAGTTTCAGATTTGGCAGTTTTAGATTAAAAACAACTGTAGAAGGATTGACTCCACATTAAAACACATTCAAAGAAATGTCAGTTGCCCAGGACGGCATCTGATGGTCATTATGAACTTCTGTAAGGACTCCAGCCCGTGGACCACACAGTCGACCCATAGCAATTGCTGTCTCGTAGCAGAGAGAGTACTGAAAACTTAAAAACATGTTGAAATTCTGAGGGGGCACCCATCACTCAATTTCAGAAAGGCGTGTATGTAATCTAGAGAAGGTCCAAAGCATGACAGTGAATTTTGAAGGGACGAAGATGGCTGCCAAGTGAATATTAGCTACAAAGACCAGAAATACTTTGAGAAGAAGTATTATCCTCAAAGTCTACAAAATTAAGGCTTAAAAAATAATACAAACTTGTTCACCAAATCCTAGAACCTTACAAGGGAGCAACACACAGAAGTTACGGCAATTAAAACAAAAACAAATTTTTTTTAATGTTTGTTTATTTTTGAGAGAGAGAGAGGGAGACACAGTCCGATGCAGACTCCAGGCTCTGAGCTGTCAAGCACAGAGCCCTATGTGGGGCTCAAACCCACAAACTGTGAGGTCATGACCTGAGCTGAAGTCGAACACTCAACCGACTGAGCCACCCAGGCGCCCCTAAAGTTATGGCAAATTTAAGGGCAAAAATAGGAATTTCACTGATGGCTATAAAATATGGAACTTGTCTCATTTGCATAAAATAATGTAAATCAACAAATTAAACATTGTAGACTTGAAATCTTTTAAAATGTATATAAAGCTTAGGACTTTCTAACAGTGTGTTTCACTTCTCAGAAGTTTTTACTTTTTTTCTTTTTTAAAAAAGATGTGAAGTAATATCTATCCCCAGCGTGGGGCTTGAACTCACAACCCTGAGATCTGAGAGTCACGTGCTCCCTTGACTGAGCCAGCCAGTGCTCCTACTTTTTTTCTTACAGACATAGGAGTGATGTGTGTTCATCACAACCTTACGTTTTTCCAGCTTCCCACTCAGATGGTCTGTTACCTGGGATTCCTCATTTTTTCTGGAGCCGTCCATCTGGCTGAGTTACTCCTTTGGCCTGATGGACTAGGCTTCATCTGGGGACCTCTCTTTGCAGTCCTACGTTGGAGCCACCGTTTCTTGTATCCTTTGCTGTCCAGCCTAGGTCTTGGTTCTCTCTCCCGTGGAACTGTCTCAGGAAGTGTGTGGGAAGTGACCCCCCTGAGATCTTAATGTGAGAAAAAAATTCTCTCATTGTCTGAATTTACCTGTTTCCTCTGTGTTCAGTAGGTCCTGGGGTTTTCTTATTCACACCGCTGGGTTTTCTCATTTGTCTGGTGGTTCTTGGTTGTCCATTTATATTTAAGACCAGAGGGCTGGATGGTGATCATTTTATTTATTTTTTATTTTTTTATTTAAAAAACATTTTTTAAAATGTTTATTCATTTTTGAAAGGCAGAGACAGAGCACAAGCAGGGGTGGGGCAGAGAGAGAGGGAGACACAGAATTCCAAGCAGGCTCCAGGCTCCCAGCTGTCAGCACAGAGCCTGACGCGGGGCTCGAACTCACAAGCGGTGAGATCATGACCTGAGCCGAAGCCGGACGCTCAACTGACTGGGCCACCCGGGCGCCCCTGGATAGTGATCATTTTAGATGGCAAGCTTGTGGTGGTGTCTCCAAAGCTGTCCCCTGTATGTCCCATAAGCTCCATATTCTTCGATGTGGAGCCTGTTTGGAGGCTTTTAAGTGACTACGAATATGGCTTGGCATGCATCGGACAGATTATTCTGTCTAGCCAAGAACGATAGGTTTTATAATCCCCATTTAATACATGGTAGAAATAAACTCACAAATCTTTTTACTTATGCCATTCCTGGAATAGGAATTTAGATATTAATAAAGGAAAGCTTTACTTTGGAAAGTAAAGAGGGAATAACGAAAGAAAGCTTATAAATCAGTGTGAATATTTGTTGAATTTCTACTGTGTCGCATGTTTCTGGTGATGGAGGAGGGATTTATAAATGAGACACTGGTCCTGCTCTCAAGGAACTAGCTGGGAACCTTTCCTTTTTCTACAGATGTTTATCTGAGCTAGAGCAGGTAGCAGCAAACTTTGCTTCTTGTGTTCCTCTGATCTTCATAACGTTTTGCAAAACCGTAATTTATTGGATTGTGTATTAAAAAACCAAATATTTGAATTGCACATTGGTATGTGGTTGCCATTGTTTAAGTGACCAGTGCATCTATCCAAAATTGAAGACCCGTGCCTGTGAGCTTCTGTAGGGCTGAATTCATAGATTTCAAATGTAACCCACATTTTTGGGGGCGTTTTGGGGAAAGACCTTATGTAGAGCATTCAGAGGACACAGTGATTGTTGCCTCATGTTTGGATGCTCGCTCTCGTGTGCTGAAGTTATATCTTCATCTGGCTTGTTAATATGAAATAGGTCCCTTCCCTCAGTGACTTAGGCAGGAACTCTCGAGAGTTATTGATAGCACATGGTGATGCCTTCAGGGGCTTCAGATACTCTTTTGGGATACAGATACTTCTGGACTGGCCTCATCATTCACACCTCACTACATATTGTAGCTACAAATAAGATTGCCCCTACAACTGGGAAAATGGAGTGGGGATGGGGAGCTTTGATGAAGGGATAGGATTATAAAATTAATCAGTAATGTTTACTAGTCAGTACACCTACTTGAAGAAACCTTAAGTCAGCTAGTCCAAACTCTAATTAGATGAAAAAAACGGTTAAGAGGGTAAGCATATCGCTTAAGGAGTTTAATGGCCGAATTGGAGCCCTGGAAGCCGGTCTCAGCAGGACTCCTCACTCCGTGCAGCTTACATTTTAATGTGCTGTTGGGCCATAAGGGCATCTCCAAGAGCAGGGTAACGCAGACAGAAGTGTGCCGTGGAGGAGTGATCGCATTAGAGGAGGGGGCACTTGGTGCACTCAATACTTCTCCAGTGCTCAACAATGTCTGACACGTAGCAGTTGCTCAGGAAACGCTAGAAAGCACTAAGTACTTTCTCTGAGCAAAGTATTGTGCTTGGTGCCATGAGAGAGGCGGAGTGTGTCAAGAATCCATCTGTTTTCAAAGAACTCTTAGGCTGATTGGTAATTTCAGATAATCGGGAGATTGACTAACATGTCGAAAGTAATACTGGGTGGTGTGGTTAGGAGAGGTTGGACCGAAACAGAACACTGCAGTTGGCCTCAAACCAAGTGTGTGAAGTTATATGTTACTATTATTCCATGAGAAATCACTCTTGTACCTACCTGTCTGGTATACCCACCCTGAAGTTGGAGTTTCCTGTTTGTGACTTCTTGCTCAGCCTTTGTGAGTGGATCGTGCTCTGTGAACTCCCAAGTTCTCTGCAACCCCAAGTTTCTATTCATTTACTTCTAAAGCTGGTCTTCAGTTCTTGCTGCCCAGTATGGATTAGGTTGATCCAATTTTGGTTTAATTTAGTTAATATTATTGAGTATCTTGCTATTGTGCAGGCATTGTGTTGGGGTAGAAATAAGAACAGTGCACAGCCTGATGGTTTAAGCAAATGCGTTACTGTGTGGTAAGTATATTCAGGGAAGCAAGTGTGGGGTATAATGGTAGACAGGAGTGTAGGGGATTTTAGTGCTGTCTGGGTGAGGATAGGAAAGGCTTTCTGGAAGGGATGGCAGCGAGGTTTGAAAGGACAAGTAGACCCTTTCCAAATGCACAAGGACGGGAGAGCCATTCCAGGTAGAGGAGCATCCAGATCTGAAACAGAATGTCATGTTAAGACAGTTTTGAACAGTACTGCTGGAATATAAAATGGGATACTTGGGAGGGGGTTGGTTGTAGGAGGTAAGACACTCTAGTTATGAATGTAGAGTGAGCCCAGTGACCTTGGTATTTCATTTTCTGGCCAGTTGGAGTTTTTAGATAGTCCACATGCAAAGTTAAGTGAATAGATTCCCCCCCCCCCCGCCCCAAATGCTTTGGGTGAGCAACCAAGATTAGAGAACATTGAAGTTGGGGGATTAGTGAGCTTATGGAGGAAGCTTTGGACTTAAAAGAAGTGTAATAATAGTAAATTATTGAGAATGTGGTACCTGATTTCCTAGTATGGTCTCCTGGCGTGAAATGTCCCAGATAGGTCTTTTGAAGCAATTGTACCCCAGAGGGGGACATGCTATAGTAGCATCAGCTCGGGCAGTAAACTTGGTTCTGTCCCTCGATTCCCAGAAGATCAGCTGGCTGGAATGCAGCTGCCGGAGCCCGGTGTGCTGGACGATTCCGCGGGGCCAGTTCCTGTATAGCCTAGGGCTTTGACCCAAAGTGCCTCGTGTGCCTCTATACCAGAGCACGTTGTTGATGTACTCTCCTGACTTTATCCAGAACATTGGGGGTCCCTGAGGTTGGGCAGTAAGATGATTTGTGTGTCCAAGTTATTATAGTTAATCACCCTCAGGGTCTGTCATGTTTAACTCCCTCCAAAATGCTGTGGATTTCATGTTGTCCCAGATTTTCTACTTTTAGATTCCTATGTTCTCTATGGTTTTAAAAAATTAAAAAAAAATAGCTGTCAGTTATCTATCAATTTATTGTATGCTCTCTGCCCAGTGTGGGGCTTGAACTCATGACCCGAGATCGAGTTGCACACTCCACCGACTGAGTCAGCCAGGTGCCCCATTCTCTATTTAAAAGTTTGTCTTTAGGGGCGCCTGGGTGGCTCAGTGTGTTAAGCTTCAGACTGTGGCTCAGGTCATGATCTCACGGTTCGTGAGCTCGAGCCCCACATTGGGCTCTGTGCTGACAGCTCGGAGCCTGGAGCTTGTTTCGGATTCTGTGTCTTCCTCTCTCTCTGCCCCTCCCCTGCTCTCAAAAAAAATAAATATTAAAAGTTTGCCTTTAATATTTCACAGGCTTTCTTGATCATGGATGGTGAAGATATACCAAATTTTTCAAGTTTAAAGGAGGAAACTGCTTATTGGAAGGAACTTTCCTTGAAGTATAAACAAAGGTAATGATATTGAAAAGCATCCTGAAACTAGGGGAAGGCGTTTGGAATACCAGTGCCGGTGTGTGCAGATATGTGTATATTTTAACATAAAGCTAAATTTAGAGTTTCGGGGTTGGGTTTGGGATTCTGGAAATAGAGCATTGCTTGTATTTACATAGTATAAAAATGCCATAAAATTTTATTCAAATTATTAAAACAGTAAGAAAACTTCATGTTTGTGATTTCTTCTGGTAGTTGACCTCCTTTTACATTTGGCCTGCTGTGTGTGTCCTGATTCTGTCTCATCCTTTGGTCTTTGGGAGATTCTGATAAGCTGTCTAGGGCTTCATACAGCTAGTTCTCTTCAGGCAAGTGCTGTCAGTGTTTGGAGCTAGCGAAGCTTTGGAGAGGGGAGGAGAGCTTTAATAGAAATGGAGTGTTTTAATTGAAATCTCAATTATTCTAATTAGTTGGGGAAGCCTTTTATATTAATAACCCTTTAAGCACCAAATTTGTCTTTAGATTTCTTTCTGGTTCTTTATCTTTTATTTTTAGAGAGAGAGAGAGAGAGAGAGAGCAGTGAGTGCAAGTGGGGGAGAGGGACGGAGAGGGAGAGAGAGAGAATCTTAAGCAGGCTCCATGCTTATGAGGAGGTCGATGCAGGACTTGATCCCATGACCTTGGGATCATGACCTGAGCTGAAAAATAAGAGTCGGATACTCAACTGATGGAGCCACCCAAGTGCCCCTTAGATTTCTTTTTAAAATGCAACTTAACACACACACACTTCCCTACTTTGGTGTATAAAGCTTGTTGAGCCTTATCAAACCTTTCATTACTATTTCATCGAAGCCAAGTAAATTATGCTGATGGATATAGGAGAGGTCTGTTTATGTCAGGGGCTCTGAATCTTTTTTTGTGTCATAGATGCCTTAATTGGCTGGGGAAACCTGTGGACCCCTTCTCAGAATAACGTGTTTTTGTTTGTTTTGTTTTAAATATTTATTTATTTTGAGAGAGAGGGAGTGAATCACAAGCAGGCTCCCTGCTTCAGCACAGATCTGATGCGGGGCTCAATCCCACGAACCACGAGATCATGACCTGAGCTGAAATTAAGTCAGATGCTTAACCGACAGTTACCCAGGCGCCCCAAAATAATGTTTTTCAGTGCATACAATTAAATAATAAAATTACAAAGGAAACCAGTTGTATTGAAAAACACTTAACAGTACTTTGTGGCATAGTAATGTGTGTTTCTTTATTAATACCTTAAATAAGAAAGATCTAGGGGTGGGGCACCTGGGTGGCTCATTCAGGTTAAACATCTGACTTCGGCTGAGGTCATGATCTCATGGTTCATGAGTTCGAGCCCCGCATCAGGCCACCTGCTGTCAATGTAGAGCCCACTATGGATCCCCTGTTCCCCAAGCTCTCTGTCCCTCCCCTGCTCATGCTCTCTCTCTTTTTCTCTCTCAAAAATAAACAAACATAAAAAAAAAAAAAAAAAGATTTAGGGGTGAGTGTGTAAAAGGTGAGTCCTTTTGGACCTTTTAAGTCACTTTCACTGAACCCTGAGCCTAGAATAAGTGATGTAAGACAGACTGTCTTTATCGCGTAGTATATTTTGTGGTAGCACCAGCGTTCGGGCACAGTCATTGACCTGACCTGCAGTCGCCTTCCCCGTGGACCCTGGGACTCCTCCTGTAACTCCTCTTTCCCACTCTGTCTGTGATCAGCTTCCAGGAAGCTCGGGATGAGCTAGTTGAATTCCAGGAGGGAAGCCGAGAATTAGAAGCAGAGCTGGAGGCACAGTTAGTACAGGCTGAGCAGAGGAACAGAGACTTGCAGGCCGATAACCAGAGACTGAAGTATGAAGTCGAAGCACTAAAGGTAACTGTGGCAGCTTTACAACCTGGTGTCGAATGCGCTGGGCTGTGTTCACATGAGGGATACGGTTTTTGGGTGGAGCTTAAGAGCAGCAGGCAGGAAAAAAAAAAAGCCTTAAAGTGAGTTTTCGGAATAAACTTTTCTTTCATGGAACCAAGGGGAAGGTGGTTTGGGGTTTAGGAGTTCACTTAGAAACCCTGTAGCCGTCCAGTTTTTAGCGATCATGTTCTCATGACACGTGGCCATTGTGTCATTTTCCAAAGCTGTCTGATTTGCTCAAGATTGCCTCATTTGGTGGCACTTTAAAATTATTTTGTATGAAATACACATTTATTCCATTATTCATAGCCTCTTTAGTTTTGAAGTTCAGTTGGGGTTAAAAAAAATCCCTTTTTAAAAAGGCATTTCTAGGAGTTAAAGGATTAACCCCCTTTGTTGCTGTCCATCACCTGCCTTAGCCAAGTGCTTGAGGGTTTCTGTGCCCCTGGGCGTGGGGTGGGGTTATGGTTTGGGGAAGGGGGGGGGGACACAGGTGAGAGCTAGGGCAGTGGGGCTCTGGGTGGTGGTCTCCCTCTCTGTGCTCACCCGGGCTGCATTTAGCCTGAGAACCCAGAGTTCACCCCCCTCCCCAAGTGTGGGGTTGAGGCACTAGTTTCACAAAATAGTGAAATAACTTCTTTTCAGAGAGGTTTAGATTTCTTTCTGAGGGGAGAATGGTTGACTCTCTAAATTTATGAGTTAAGGTGCTTGGAATGAATGTCTTTTTTTTTTTTTTTTTTTTTTAAATATTGTAAGGAGGAGAGGAGTACCATCACCTCAGATTGCGGGTAATTTCCTTGGATCCCTGGATCCAAGGTTTGGGTTTGGGTTACTTCCTTTGCTAAGGACAACTCTATATTAATCACACACACTTTCCTTCCTATACCCATGCCTTCAGGAGAAACTGGAACATCAGTATGCACAGAGCTACAAGCAGGTGTCGGTATTAGAAGATGATTTAAGTCAGACTCGGGCCATTAAGGAGCAGTTGCATAAGTATGTGAGAGAGCTGGAGCAGGCCAACGATGATCTGGAGCGAGCAAAGAGGTAAATGCATGCTGTGCACTGGGTTAGAACAAGCAACTTGGCGATCAGGGTTGAAGATCTGTCAACTCTCAGCTCAGCCTGTCACCTAGATCTTGGTCCCAGAACGTTGCCTTCTGGTATTTCATCACATTGGTGCTAAATTCGATCCTTCTCTCTCCAGATAACGCCCTTCCAGGGTTTTCTCCCTGTTTGTCCTTCTTCTGTCCTTCATTACCATTGTTGGTCCTGTTGGTGTTTTGTTTTGTTTTTTAAACACCTCTCCTTTACTCCTCTGTCTTTCCCTCTGTGTTCTTAGTGCTGCCACACTTTTGGCAGGCCCCACATCTTCTGCCTGAATTCTGTAGTGACTTCCTCACTGATCTGTCTTTACATCTTTACTCCTTCTCCTTCTCTTCAGTTTAAATGCTAACCTATGAATTTTCTCAGAATACTGCTTTCGTCACGATTCTGCCGCACGGCCTAGAGTGGCTTGCTGTTGTTACTGTTGCTGAGCTTTTCTGCAGTCTGTAATGAGTTGTTTCTGAACCATTCCAAACTTGATTCCTGTTACTTTACAATTACTGTCTGGTAGTTCTTTCCTTAATGTCTGAGTGACTCCTACATGCCTGGCTTGATGCTAGAGCTGAGGATGACAGAGGTAAGCTAGCCGCTGCCCCCGGGTGGGACCGACGTGGACCTTTGACACGGTCAGTACTCGAGCGAAGAGAGTGTCCAAGCGGCTCCAGGGCACAGAGGCGGCGGCTGCTGGCGTACCGTGGGGGAGCTGGGGAAGCCTTCGCTGGCACTGAAGCTGGAGTCTGCGAGGAGGGAAGATGCCAGCCAGGGGAAGAGAGAGGTGTAAAGGCAGAGAGGCAGGAAGGCTCAGGAGGTGGGGAATATCTCACTTTGGTTGACGTGTGTGGAGACAGTGTGGTTGCACAGCATTGAAAGTGGTTGGGGCCAGATTGGGAAGAACCTTGTGTGCTCTTTGAAAGCCGTTCTAGAGGCGATGAGGGCCTCGTGAAGAATTTTTTAAACAAAGGAGGGACACCAGACTATGATGGGATAGGACTGAGGAACTGGAAGTAGGGAGGAAGACCCTTGAGGAGTAATCCAGGTGATGGAGGAGGAATTAAGCCAGGGGCAGAAGGTTGGGGGAGAGCGAGTGGAGTTGAGAGACATTTTGACAGCCGATAGGACTTGATAAAATTGGCCACAGGCATTAAGAGTTCTAACTTGAGGTTAGGGAATTTTATTTCTGTAGCAGGCTGCACGCAGTGGGCAGGGGGCACGTAGTAGGTGCGTGTTAATGTCTGTTGAATAAATGAGCACGACGAGAAATGCAGGAAGAAGAGACGGAAGGGAGTAAATGGAGCGGGACCTGGGACTTGGTGTTTTAAACGCATTTTTAATTCTTAATGTACTCTAAAATTGTTGGAAAGTCTTCTTGGAAATGTGTCAACTTGGTTGTTGTGTTTACAATCCAGGGGGGAGATAAAGTGTGTAATAGGTGGCCTTCCTTTAAGGAACCGTAAGGAATTTCGGTGGGCATTTAAGAGAATACATTGAATGGCCCAAACTAGCCACAGAGATACTAAGTGCCACCAGAGGTCACAAGGGGGTGGAGACCATTCTCTTTCAACTGGGCCAGGCTTTCTAGGTCAGGAAATGGCATGAGCTAAACGGACAGTTTCCTTTTGTATTAGCTGTTTGCACGCTATTTATTTAATTCATGGACTCCCAATTTTTTTTTTCTTCTTTTTAGAGCAACAATAGTGTCACTGGAAGACTTTGAACAAAGGCTAAATCAGGCCATTGAACGAAATGCATTTTTAGAAAGTGAACTTGATGAAAAGGAATCTTTGTTAGTCTCTGTACAGCGGTTAAAGGATGAAGCCAGAGGTAAACCTAAAACTTGAAGAACACCCTCTACCCCACTGTCCCTAAGCCCTGGTTCTAAGCCAGCTCCAGGAGCAAGGTTGAAGGCCGTGTGCACGATCCTTTTGTCAGGCACTGTGCTGCTTTTAGTCTCTCAGCACCTACATCATCAACTCGAAGAAGTAGGTAGTAGTATCCCCCTTTTACAGGTCAGAAAACTGAGCAGAGAGAGGTGGAGTTGTGTCCAAAGTCTTAGAGCTTTTCAGTGGGGATTCAAACCCTGGTCTGTTTTCCAGAACCTCAACTGCTACCACTGTGTGTGTCCTGCTTAGTTTCTTTGGGCCTTCTCCTGTGTTACACACATAATAACACTGCGTGTGTGCACATATGATAAAGAAGAGACTGCTTTCTCTATAATCTGCATTCTACCATGTATTAAACAAAAGACGGAGGGAGAATTTTAAAAGGAAAGTATGTATTCACTACATGCTTGTACAGCAGTGTAACTCCCCGGCCCCCTGCCCCCAGGCCCTGGCAGCGCAGTTCTTCCTTCTGTGTCTGTGAATCTGACTCTTCTAGGAACCTCACAGAGGTGGGGCCATACGGTATTTGTCCTTTTGTGACTGGCTTGTTTCCATTCCGCATAACGTCCTCAAGGCTCATCCCTGTAGTGGCACGTGTCAGAATTTCCTTCCGTTTTAAGTCTGCATAAGACCCTTTTATATGCACAGATCACATTTTGTCTATCCATTTATCCACGGATAGACATTTGGGTATATACCCAGGAATGGGATAACTTTGTATGCTTCTTTTTTTTTTTTTTTTTTTTTTTTTAAACGTCAGTGTTCTGTAGGTCAGTTGAATAACTGGAAAAGGAAATGTTAATTTGGGCTTAAAAATTCTAGATTTGAAAGCAAGAAAAAAAACTGCGACTGTTTTGAATGCTTCCTTTCTATAACAAAATACTGCATTTGGTAATTAATAAACCATACCAACCCACTTAAAATTCTAAAAGTGTACTTCATTGATTTTGCAGTAATCCCAAAAGAACAGAATAAAAGCAAATGAGATTTGAAAAGAGCATTTATTTTTGTGTCCTGTAGGTTCAGTGTGAGTTTTGGTTTGGCCTCCATCCTGTTTCTTTTTGCACGTGAGCATAGTTCGCTGTCCTCTTAGGTTGTAGCATTTGTATTGGCTTTTTTTTTCCTTTTTCTTTTTTTTAAATGTTTATTTTTGAGGGGCACTTGGGTGGCTCAGTCAGTTGAGCATCCGACTTCGGCTCAGGTCATGATCTCACGGTTTGTGAGTTCGAGCCCTGCATCGGGCTCTGTGCTGACACCTCAGAGCCTGGAGCCCACTTCGGATTCTGTATCTCCGTCTCTCTCTGCCCCTCCTTTGGTTGTACTCAGTCTCTCTCTTTCCCTCTCAAAAATAAATAAACATTAAGAAAAACTAAGAAAAAATGTTTATTTTTGAGAGAGGGAGAGAGAGAGACAGTGTGAGTGGGAGAGGAGCAGAGAGGGAGACACAGAATCCGAAGCAGGCGCCAGGCTCCGAGCTGTCAGCACAGAGCCCGACGTGGGGCTCGAACTCATGAACTGATCGGCTCGAGACCACGACCTGAGCCACAGTCGGACTCTCAACCGACTGAGCCCTCCCAAGCGCCGCAACGTGTTTTAGTTCTAAAAGATCATTTAGACGGTAGGGTTGTCATTTTTATACCCCAAGAAATAAAAAGCATTAAATAGGAAACTCGTTTTTGGGAAATAGTCATTCAGGAGGAATGTCTTTACGGCTTTTCAGATGTGACTTTGCTGGGTGTGTCTGCGTCCTCGAGTGAGTGTTATTCCCTGTGCCACATTTTGCAGATTTAAGACAAGAACTGGCAGTCCGGGAGAGACAGCAGGAAGTCACCAGGAAGTCGGCGCCCAGCTCTCCGACCCTGGACTGTGAAAAGATGGACTCTGCCGTGCAGGCGTCGCTTTCTTTGCCGGCTACTCCCGTTGGCAAAGGGACGGAAAACAGCTTTCCTTCACCCAAAGGTTTGTGCTGTCTTTTCTCTCTGCACCTGTGGTGGATTACCGATGGAAGCAGGGGTTGCCATGGGGTGAGCAATGATTTCAGTTTAGAAGTGGGTGAAGTCAAGCACTCTGTGGAGCAGAGGAAAAGGTTGGTTTCCCAGGCGGCTGCTGCACAGGGCAGTGGCGCCTGCGTGCACGATAAGAGCAGCTCAATGCATTGAGTCTTTAAGAAGTTGCAGGTTTTTCAAAGCAACGTTGAGTTTTTGATGGTAGCAGGAATACAGGTTCATGTTGAAAAGTTGGAAAAAAAAGACCCACTGCAGTCTAACCGCTGCAAGGCAGCTATTGGTTTTTTTTCCAACATAATTTTATTTTTTTAAATTTGCATCCAAGTTAGCATATGGTGCAACAATGATTTCAGGAGTAGATTCCTTGATGCCCCTCCCCCATTTAGCCCATCCCCCTTCCCACACCCTCCAGTAACCCTCAGTTTGTTCTCCATATTTATGAGTCTCTTCTGTTTTGTCCCCTCCCTGTTTTTATATTATTTTTGCTTCCCTTCCCTGTGTTCATCAGTTCTGTGTCTTAAAGTCCTCACGTGAGTGAAGTCCTATGATTTTTGTCTTTCTCTGATTTCACCTAGCATAATACCCTCCAGTTCCATCCACGTAGTTGCAAATGGCAAGATTTCATTCTTTTTGATTGCCGAATAATACGCCATTGTGTATGTGTGTGTGTGTGTGTGTGTGTGTGTGTGTGTGTGTATATATATACACACACATCTTTATCCATTCATCCATCGATGGACATTTGGGCTCTTTCCACACGTTGTCTATTGTCGATAGTGCTGCTGTAAACATGGGGGTGCATGTGTCCCTTTGAAACAGCACACCTGTAGCCCGTGGATAAATGCCTAGTGGTGCAGTTCCCGGGTCGTAGGGTAGTTCTGCTTTTAGTTTTTTGAGGAACCTCCATGCTGTTTTCCAGAGTGGCTGCACCAGCTGGCATTCCCGAGGGCAGCTATTGTTAATGCGGAATTTTTCCCGCTGTGTGTGTGTGTGTGTTTGCTTGTGCCACACCTCCTTGTTACACATAAGCTTGGGGATCGTATTTAAATACAGTTTTATTTCTTGGGCCACTTCACATATCACCGAAGACTAGAGGCCTTTACACACGGCGTGTACAGAGAGACTCCCTGAGTTACCATTCGGCTCAGGTGGGCGTGGGCTTTCTGTTACGTGCCTCGGTGGCTGCCGTTTTCAGAGGTGACATTCGGAGTAATCCACGAGCAGTACGTGAGAATGTTCCTTTTGCTGTCAGCCAGTATGGTTTTGTATATCCAGCTAAGCAGAAACACCACTTAGTGGCCACTACGTAGAACCTTAGAATGGAGCCCCCACAGGGCTTCATTCAGATTTGTTTCATTTTTGCAGCTTGCAGATACTTCGGCCACTCCCACTCCTCCATTCTTTCTTCTTCCCAGACTGGAGCTCTTTCTTCCCATCCCTTTTTTAAATAAAGGATCTTCTCTTTCAGAGTGATAGGAGAAGATTTTCTCTTCAGACAGTTAGCGAAGTAAGCTCTATCTGTCCTGCCCAGTACAGTAGCCGCTAGCCCACGTGTGACCGTTCACATTTAAGTGTTTATTACAGTGAATTAACATTTAAAATTCAGTTTCCCAGTTGCAGTAGCCACGTTTCAAGTGCTCAGTAGCCCTTCAGTAGAGAACTTCTCCTACCTTCACTGAGTTATAAGGTGAAATTGGCTCAGGAACGGGAAAATGCCATAGAGTCGTTAGGGTGGTGTTATTTGCGCTTGTGCTGGGGTTTCTGCCGAGGACATAGAGTAGGCAGGGTGCACATGGTCGCAGGCGTCAAAAACTCTCACTGTCCGTTTTGGAGAATGGCTGCTTGTGTATTTGAGGATCTCAGAATTCCTAACATTTGAGAATGAACAAAGGTTTGCTTTCTGGTACTGATAGAACTGTGTGGCTAAGTTCTGAAAATTCTTCAGTCGAGCCCTAATCAGAAGAATCGGGAGCTCAGTTGAGGTAAGACCCAGACAGGTGCGCGTCCCGTCATAGCTCATTAGAGTTTTAATTCAGGGACTTGGCTGCGGTGAGCAGGGCAAGGTCAGTGGGACACAGAGCTTGCTTGCTCTGGCACAGGATTAAGATTGTCAACCCTGAGGCAGTGCTATTTGTCCAAGTAGGCTGGGACGTTTGCAGACTGGGACTGAGAGCGTGCACTTTAACCAACCTGAAAGCTGCTGCGTGCCAGATCACCGCACTTGTGTGACAGATGAGTCAGCACAGACCTGACGAGAAGCCGGAGATTAGCGAAATCAGCGCAAGCCTGAAGGGCCGTCCTCTATGAAGTGGTCTGTCTTTAATTGTATTTTAGGAGTAACACTGCCGGTTTCCAGAAAGCATCTAAGACATCTTTCCATAAAAGCACAGATTTAATAATTTGAGGATAATAGGGAAAAACGAGGTCTGGAAATACCTGCCGAGAAAAGTACAGCGGTTTGTTTATACCCTGGTGAGCCCCTGTTCTGTGCCATGCATTATTCTAGATGCTAGGAGTCTAGTGGTGAATGGGACCGCGTCCCCTCTTTCAGTTAGATTGTATTCTGGAGGACAAGGACAGTGAACGGCAGCAACAAAGCGTTTACGTGCTGATCAGCGCTCCGTAGCATTGAGTGCTTCCTATGGGCAGGTGTTTCGAGAGTGTATTAGCTAACTTCAACTTCACAATGACTTTGAAGTGTTCTTACTAGCCCTCTTCTACATATGGGCGGCTTACTAAAGCTCACACAGTGACTCAGTGGCAGAGATGGATTCGTATCTAGCAGTTTAGCCCAAGAGCTCTTAACTGTGATAGACACCATCTCAAAAGTAAACGGAAGAAACGTGCATGACTGAAAACGTCTGCTGGGGGACGTGCAAGAAGGTGTGAGTAAATGTCACACTAAATAACCCCATTCCAAGTGGGGAGACTGTCGGAGCATCCGTTCTCCCCAAATCAACGAGTAATTTAAATTGCTAATGAAAATCCCAAGAGGGTCTTTTAAATTGGCAAGTTGATTTTAAAGTTACTCTGGAAGAGTAAGTGTGCCAAGAAAAGCTTGAAATAGGCTAATAACAACAGGCTTTTCCCTTCAAGACAGCAGAGCATGTTTTAATGCTGCAGTAATGAAAGTAGCCTATTTCTGGTGCAATAGACTAATAAGTCAGTGGAACTAAAATATATAGGGAATGCAGTGTATGAAAAGTGCCATTTCAGATGAGACGAGTCGTCTTCATGTTACGGTATCAGGACATTTGGCTATCCTTTTGAAGAAAGCTTCGATATTTGATGGATCAACTGATGTAAATGTTAAAAAAAAAAAATTAGGAAAACCTAAGGAGGACATAAGAGGAGCATATTTATGATACCCAGGTGAGGAAGCCCAGGCTTCCCCCACCAAAACAAAAAGCTTGGAAGATGAATGTCACACTGAGAAGTATAAGACCTAGAAGAGAGAGGGTGAACATCTACAGTCGATAGGGCCCTTGCACGTTGATTAAAGGAAAGACCACCCAGTAGATAAAGTGTGGAGGATAAACAGATGATTTCCAGAAGAAGAGATGCACATATCTAGTTAGCAAGGAAACAAAAACACAACAGAATGACTATCAAATTGGCAAAAAAAAAAAAAAAAAAAAAAAGGAAAAGAAAAAGATAATGTCTCGTATCATTGATGGAGTTGCCATACAGATTGCTGACCTTGGCACAACCTTCTCAGAGAGCATTTTGGCAGTATCTCCTAAGGTGGACGACATGGGCATATCTTGTGACCCAGCAGTTCTATTTTTAGGAATCGCTTCTCCAGAAATCCTTGTCTAGATGTTTGAAGGATATACGTCCTTTTAGCATTATTTGTAATGTAAAATTAGGTGTAGTCTAAATATCAGTCAGTTGAAGGAGACAGTTCAACATATTGATGGTGTCCCACTTTGTACTTCCTGTCCATGGTTTGGAATTCTTTTTCATGGCGCGTATTCTGCTTTGTAACGTCAACAACAAAAACCGGCAACAAGATGTAGAGGGAACAACAAGTGTAACCACTCCTCTCTTCTTTTTCTCTAGCTATACCAAACGGTTTTGGTACCAGTCCACTAACTCCTTCCGCTAGGATATCAGCACTAAACATCGTGGGGGATCTCTTACGGAAAGTAGGGGTAAGCATTCAATTATTTGCCCCCGCGTATTTCAGCTGCCGAGGTGTTGAATTCTTAATTCGGAGGGAGGGAAGAAAAAAAGGGGACCTTCTTGTGCTGAAGGCCTTGATTAAGCAGAGAGACAGAAGCATCTGGTGATGAGCCGAGAGTGCTCCGGGGAACAGTGTTGGGGCTCGGGCCCGCTAGTGCTTCTGCAGACGGCCCTGTGCGCTGAGCTCTTGGCCCCCCCACCCCCACCCCCCGGGGGCGTTCTGTGTATCCCCATGGCCGTTTCCCCATCGTGGCCCCTCCATCTTTTTCTACACTGATTGCTCTGTGGCCTGCTATGTGTTCTGTGCCACTCCTGAATCCTGTTCCTGCTGTAGTCTGCCCCCCTGTCCACCCCCTCGGCTGTCTCTGCAGGACTCAGCACTGGCTCGCGACGGGCCTTCCTCGTCTTAGTCACGTCTGTGTTACTGCTCCTTGGCCACTTGAGCTTCTGTGCTGTCTCCTTGGCTCTAACCCGTATTCCAGAACAGTTGGGCTTTTGAAATATTAAACTCGTTTTACTGCCTATTCAGTTTTTTCCTTCTAGAATACCTACTCTCTGACCTTACGGTGGTGGGAGCCTCTTGGCCTTTTAGCCATCTCTTGCTTTCATTTCTTGTGCTCATCCGTGATCCTACAGATGGCTTACTCTGTCACTGCTGACTCGTGATCTTTTTGGCCATGGACGAGACCTGCCGTCTGGATCAGTCAAGCAGTTGGACCTCTCCTTCCCTGAACCTGGATCTCAGGAAGCAGTTACGTAGCTGTGTGGATTTATGCCACTGTGAAGTTAGCGTCTCCTGCTTTGGTTCCCTTTCCTGTTTCCCTCGGCGACTTCTACCTCTCTTCTCAGTGATCTGCCCCTGAAACTGCCCGCTATCCACTGCCCCTTCACATGCTTTTTTGTGAGAGAGATTTTCTGAAAAAAGCAGAAATTGCATTATGCGTCACATAGCGAAGAAATGGGAGGCCACGGTACGGGGTCCCGTGTCTGCCTTTTCTGGCCGATACAGTGATTTTCTGACCATCAGAGTAATTCTAAATCTGCATTTTAGCCTAGCATAAAAAGCAATAAAAATTATTTCATACAGTACATCATGTTCTCTCCTAACCATTTTTAAAATCCCATTTATTACAAGAATTATGGTATTTAGCTCCATAACTCAAATGATGTGCTTATTTTTTGGTGTCTTGACTTCTCAGCTTTAAGCAAAAAGAAGTTAACTCACATCCCCCCAGTTTTTTATTTTTTGGTCTCTTGGTTATTTTTATAACTTTAAATGACATGCTTAAACCTCTGTTTCTCAATTTATTACACTCTCAGCTCCTTGTTGTGTTTGTGAGTTCTCTGTCCCATCTTGCACTCTCCACTGGTTGGTTGTAAAAACTGAAAACTTGTAGCGTCTACAGTGTTCTGCGCCCCCCCCCCCCCCCCCCGCCCCGTGTGTACTGTCCATCGTAGAGCAGGAGCTGGGCTCTTGGGTCGTTTTGTTTGCGCCACTCAACTGTGTGTCAAGCATTTGGTTTTTTATGGTTCACTCAAAATATGCCCAGTTTTTTCCTATTTGTATCCTAGCTGGCCTGTAGGCCTTTTTCCTTTTCCTGGCGCTATCAATTACCACCTTCTTCTGGTGGGTGGAAGAAGCCAGGCCTTTCTTTGCCAGGTCTCGTGTCTCGCAGCTTCTCACGGTCCCTTCCCGCCTGCGCTTGGATAGGCTCGTGGCTTCTCTGCTGCGGTTCTCTGCCCTTCGCCCCTGGGTTGGCTCTGCGTGTTCCTGGACTTCCTGTCTGCAACTTTCTTTGTTCCTTGTTTGCTTTGCTTATTACGTTAAGTGATCTATTCAGAAATGGTGCCCGAATGGTGACCTTGGGAGTCCCTGTGTGGTTTATCCATTGAGTTGACAGCCTGCCTCCCAGACGTCACCAGAGCTTTTGGTCTGCGGTTATTTGCCAGCCCTGCGTGCTCTTAGGGATGTTTCGTTTTCCACTTCTTTGTCCTCCTTTGTCCGCTGACTTGAACTGGAAGCTCCGTCCCCACTCCTGCATCCTCTTCCACCGAGAAATCAAGGCCATCTGATTTCAGCTTCTTCGTTTCCCCTCTTACCTTCTTTTGTTACTCTCCTCTCATCGCCTGTGTTTGTAGCCATTCTCCCTTTTTGTCTCCGTGGTCAAAGGATCATGTTCTGCCCATGGCTGGTTTTGTCCCTCTGTGCCTTGGATCCCAGGTCTTCCGGCCCTCTTGTCGGTGTCTCCCAAATTTTTAGCGTTTTACTGTGTTTGAATATTTGTATGTAATCTTTACGGGTTACACATTATATGTTACGTACATACTTTGTGATATTTGTGTATTACGAATCCTACAGTGTTTAATCCAAGTAAAAGCATCCATTCTTTCCTTTTACCCTATATCTCTCTTTAACGGTCACCCTCTTTCTCCCTTCCCTTCACAGCAAGGCTTTTTGAAAGTGTGTCTTCATTTATTGTTAGCATTTTTTACCGCGTTCATGCTCCCCAGACAGCCCAGTCTGGGCTCTGTCCCCTGCTCATTGATGATCTCAGCACCGCCAAACCCAATGGATGCTCTTTGTTCTGCCCTACTTCTTGAAACATTCAACACTGACTTTTTTATAAATGTCTTTTTTTTTTTTTAAGTTTTTTTTTTTTTTTAAATTAAAAAAAAATTTTTTTTTCAACGTTTTTTATTTATTTTTGGGACAGAGAGAGACAGAGCATGAACGGGGGAGGGGCAGAGAGAGAGGGAGACACAGAATCGGAAACAGGCTCCAGGCCCTGAGCCATCAGCCCAGAGCCTGATGCGGGGCTCGAACTCACGGACCGCGAGATCGTGACCTGGCTGAAGTCGGACGCCCAACCGACTGCGCCACCCAGGCGCCCCTTTAAGTTTTATTTTAGAGAGCGAGAGTGCGAGCAGGTGAGAAGGAAAGAGAATGAACCTCAAGCAGGCTCCATGCTCTGCGGGAGCTTGACGTGGGGCTCGATCTCACTAGTGGGATCATGACCTGAGCCGAAATTAAGAGTCAGCTTAACTGGACACCCAGGCACTTCCCCCCTTTTCTCTTTCTTTGAGAGAGAGCGAGCTTGTGCACGTGATGCCTTCTTTGCTTCTCTGATCCTGTGTCAGGTCTGCTTCCTGCCTTCCTGCCCGTTCTCTTTGTCATCTTGGTGGGTCTTCATATGCGCGCCCTTTCAGGGTTGATTTTACTCAGAGTTCTGTCCTTGAACTCCTGATCTCCTTCGCAGCCGTGACCTTGTCTGCTCCCTGGTGTGAATGTCTTCTAAATCTTCGTTTCTAGACCACTCTTTCCCCGAGTGTCAGACTGCAGGTCTGTACTACTGATCTCTCAGACACAGGTCGTGCTGTAGGACGGTGTTCACTCAGCAAGTATTTGAATGAATGAGTGTCTTGAATGTAGGAAATGAATGGCTCTCTGATAGTCCACAACCCAGAAAGGAACCTGGCATCTGTCTCTGTCTACTCGTGCCACGTTTTTCTTAGTGAAGGTCGGGATTATAGCTGTAATCCTTGGTAACACTGAGGGGAATAACTTGTTCTGAGCTCATGATGTCGGAGTCAGCATAAATATCCCCTCTTTCTGTTAGTGAGGTGATTGTGGCTTAAATGGCTACCATTATCCACTGAGAAAGTACAATTTTAGTCTTGAAATAGAAGTGTCTTAAAATGCAGGTTTTTACGTACAGCTACTGTTTTGACAACCAGATCATTCCTCCTTCTTTCCGTAGGCTTTAGAATCCAAATTAGCGGCTTGCAGGAATTTTGCAAAGGACCAGGCATCACGAAAATCCTATCTTTCAGGGAATGTTAACTGTGGGCTGATGAACAGCGACAGCACAAAGTTCCCTCGATCAGGACACACATCTTTCTTTGACAAAGGGTAAGTCTTGGACCTTTTAAACGATAGTTTGGAGCAGTGACGTTGCACGTTATTAAGTGAGCTTATTGAACTTCGGAAAGGTAAACTGTGTCCGGTAAACCTACCTGAGATGGTGTCACCCAGATCTCAGGGGACCTGAAATCTGTTGTCTTCAGGTCCCCATGGAGTCTGTTGCCCTGGGAGCTCTGAGGCTTCCGTCTCGGGAGGCAGACTCTTGCAAGGCAGCAGTGTTAGGCTCTGGGTATTCAAGGTGGCCGCGGTACCGTCCTTGTCGTCAGGGTGCTTCAAGGCTGGGAGATGTTCTCGGCCAGTTTGTGGTAAGGGTGGACGAGAGCACTGTGGTCGTGACCGTGCGGACTCTGCGTTTTAGAAAAATATGAACCCTCTGGATCAAATACAGTTCAGGAGGCACCGGTTCAGTATGATGAGAAGGTGGTTTGGGGGAGTTGAGAATTAAAAAAAAAAAAAAAAACTGGCGTAAGTTGGAAGCAGTGGTACGCCCTCAGTGCAGCAGGTTCCAGCTGGTACAGGTGTGTAGAGTAAACACCCTTACGCCTGTTCCTAGGCACGTAGGGTCCTGTTTTTCTGCGTCTGCCGCATGCTTTTGAGAGTCTGTGGGGCTGTACCTTAAATATTGCTCTGCTATATCGACTTAGGCTTTCGAGATCTTTCCATGTCCGCACATATTGTCGTACCTCAAGTGAAAGAGACCGACGCTGCACGGTTATCCTTTGGATGTGCCTTGATTTAGCTACAACCGGTTAGGACCATGGTCTGGGTAGGCTGACCACGTCACCTCATGCAGCTGTTCCTGGAACAGCGGCTGAGGCACTGTGAGCCCTTGCTTGTTTTTTGAGTCGTAGAGGCTGTTCTTGTTCTATGAAAGCGATACAGATGCAAGTCTAGAGATTTTCAGCCTTTTTTTTTTTTTTTTTTTAAGAGAGACAGAACAAGAACTGGGGGAGGGGCAGAGAGAGAGAGAGAGAGAGAGTGAGAGGGAGAATCCCAAGCAGGCTCCATGTTCAGCACAGGGCCCAACGCTGGACTTGATCCCATGACCTTGGGATCATGACCTGAGCTGAAATCAAGAGTCAGATGCTCAACTAATTGAGCCGCCCAGGCGCCTCTAGAAATTTCAGTTTCTTAAAGGAGCTTTCCTCACTATGGCACATTTAGGGAGGACTGGATGTGGCACACAGTCCGCTCTGAACAGCGCCTTTTGTCCACCCTTGTGGAGTGTTTTGGGTTCTCTCTCTCCCTTACGGGAATTCTTCCTTCAAGTATACCCATTTCAGTAAGGAGCACATTCTAGAATAGCACTTTATGAATCAGAGCTTCATTCTGACCGTTGGGATTCCTCAGGGAGCGTAAGTATAAAATTAATTTTCCTCAGGTTTAGGGGTTTCGGGCAATCTTGAGGAGTGCCTGTTTTCATACTGTAATGGCAAGCGGAATAAAGAGATACTTCACATGAAAGTTGCCATTCACAGGGGAAGTTTAGGGGTAGTTTTCCTGAGCGATGAAAACAGTACCTAATTATTTTTTCCAACTTGTGATTTTTGCAACTTGTAATTAACCTGCAATAGAGTAGTTATTAGTCTTTATCTGGCATCATACTTCTTGCCTCGGATGCCCTGTGACGTGAGAATAGGCGTGAACCAGAAATGGACTGGTTGGAGGGATGCCTTTGTATGTAGAGGGTCCTTAGAACAGTCACGATGAGGGAGGGGTAACATGGTCAGTTCAGGGTCACTGCTCCTGGCTTCTTCCTGAGCGCTGATGCAGAGCCCCGGGGCAGGGATGCCCAGAGATGGTCCCAGTCTAAAGTAGTTGTGGAGGATTCGGAGTAACCTGGAACTAGGCGCGGGCTTTGGGCACCGTCGCGGAGACCCTGTCCCCTGAGGAACATCCTGGATGCACGTGTAGGCTTTGTTTTCGGAACCGAACCTGGAGGCGTGCCTCCTGAGAGAAGCAGTTACAGATGATATTTAGTTTTGGCTTAAATAGTACACATTTTTAATAGAACTATTTATGGTAAGAATTAAACGTGCTTATTGTGGGCCCGCCTTTTCCCGAGTGCTTAGTTTATATGGATTGTACATACACACCCGGATGTTAACCTCTTTCTGGAATTAGGTTTGTCTAGTTGCCGTATCCCTGAGGCTCACTCTGGTGCTTTTGCTGTGTTTGTCCTTCCTTGCCCCTTTGCTTGGATTCTGGCTTCCTTCTGGCCTGCCTGGCTCTAAACTCTGCCTTTCTTCCTGCTGCCGCAGTGACTAGGTAAAATCTAACGATGCAGAAGGAAGGGGGGGAATATCCCACCTCCCAGTTCCACTTTTCAGTCTGGTGGGTTAAAAGAAAAAACACCATTTCTTACAGAAGTGTAGAAGTGTGTAGCTTGGACTTTTAGCAGCAGGAAAACCTTCATTTTAAAAAGCCTTTGGCTCTGGAACCTGCCTGTCGTGTGTCCCGCTCTGGAGGAGTGTGCCTGTGGCTCTGTCACTGAGCTTACCAGTGCCCTACGGTGAGGGAGGGGCTTCAGTAGAGGAGGTGCGTGCGCGTGTGCCCGCCCCGCCCCGCCCCTCCCCGCCCCTCCCCGCCCCTCCCCGCCCCTCCCCTTCCCTCAGAATCCTGAGATGCAGTGAGGCCTGACCACATGGAACCACATGATACCGCCTTCTCCTCAGATAGTAGTGCATGTGATTTGAAAATATCCTGTAAGTTCTGGCGATCTGAGGGCTTCCCAGAAACAGGGTTTTATCTAGTCTGATCGCTTCTGCCGGTTTCTAGACTGGGGCTCGCTGGACCTCCTTCCCCAGCATGGCTCCGTGTCCTCCAGCCACCGGTGGCCCTTCGTGTCGAAACCTCACGTGTAGCACAGCCACCGGACTTTTCTCGAAAGTGTTCTGTTTTCTTCATCCGCTTTCGCTTCATCTCTGCAGTTGCATGTACCCTGGTCTGTAAGCCGGGCTCGTGTCGTTTGGGCTGTGTGTAGGTGGGTGTAGACCAGACCACTTCGAGGACACGCTGTGAAGATCGTACTTGTATTACTGTGTAATGTTTTTTCCTTTTTTTTTTTTATTAGGCAAGAAAAGGTCCTATTTCCCACGTTGTTCATGGGTAACTGAATTTGTTTGCTGTGCTCTTTTCCTTCTTTCGCAGTCGCGGTAAATGGTGGAAGACGCATTAACAGAGTGGTGTTACTCACTGCATGGGGCTGGCTCTGCTTTAACCAACTTAACAGCCCGCGAGTGGCCTGTCAGGTTCCCGTTGGGCCGACTGTCCCCCTTCGTACTGGCTCGGCCGCGCAGGACAAGACAGTTGGTGGTGGCGGTCCTGGGGCCGTTGTGGCCGGCAGGCCTGTGACCCCTATGACGTAGGGTCAGGGGCTGCGGTGATGACGCTGGAAGTCTGGGCGACGGGGTGGAGTGTCCCTGTGAGGCCCGGGGATCACATCTCAGGCGACTTCATGGGACTAGGGTTCTTCCTGCTGCCCGGAGCCCTCCGTTTTCTCAAGGCAGGCGCCAGGGCTGGTGGGGGCTCTCTCCTCCACACTCACTCGTGTATCCCCAAGTATGCTGGAATGTTCTAGACGGCCTTGTGTGTGTACGATCTGTCCTGTCAGGAATGCACCTTTCAGTTCGCAGAGCTGCTGGGGCTCGTGTGAGCATCCGTTCATCTGGGAGCCTGCGCTCACACAGCACCTCCGGCCTTCTCTCGTCCTGTCCTCGCTGCTCGGAAGGATTCTGTCTCTGTGCTTTGTCTCTGTCACGAGAGATTTCTTGCCCTCCTCAATAGCTCTGTCCGCCTTCTCACTTCTTCTGTTGCCATTTTACAGCCGACCTTGGTATCTGCCCTTAGCTAGGTTCTCCATTTTTCAGACTCTCGAACCAGACTATGGTGGTAAGACCATGACATTTCATAGCTTCTGGGACCTTTTTGGTGTAGGTGATTCCCAGATCTGGTTCTCCATCCCTGCCCGTTCCCTCTCCACTGGGACATGTCCCTTTGGCTCTTTTGCTGCTCCTGAAACCCGATGTGGGGGGCAGGGGGCGTTGCTTCTCTTGGAGCCTTTTCCCCACTGCACAGCTTTCTGTTCCCCAGAGGACCTCGGCAGACAGCCTCCTCCTCCCTTCCTCCTCCCCCTTCCTTTTTCCCTTTCTTTGGTTTGTTTGTTTCTCTTTCTCTCTCTCTCTTCCCCTTCCTTCCTTCCTTCCTTCCTTCCTTTCTTCCTTCCTTCCTTCCTTCCTTCCCTCCTTCCTTCCCTCCCTCCCTCCCTCCCTCCCTCTTCTTCTCCTCCCCGTCCCCCTGCCCCAGCCTTTTACTTCCCACACCTTGACTCAGGTGCCCAGAGAGGCCCTGGCAGATTGTTACTCTCTCTGTGCATCATCCTGCCTTCAAATCAAGAATTCGCATTTCTGCCCACACAGAGGAATCGCCCACCTACTTGTTTTCCTCTTATATTCTGGATTGCACTGCTGCTTTCCCCGTTAGAGCTGGGCGACATCGGGAGCACCGGAGTTGTTGCCGAGGGCTGTCAGGTGCCCTCTGACCAGGCGCAGACAGGGAAGAGAGAATGTGGCCTGTGCCCCCATTGACAAGTTCACGGGGTGAGCCTAGGCTGGGCTTGGGCTTGCTTTGGTCTCTTTAGTAATAGAACGATAGGGATGAACTTGGCGTTTTTTAAGGTCTATCTAGCTTGAAAATGCAGGAACCCTAGCCCTAAACCTGTATGTGGGGCCATTCTCCTGGGGGTTTTGCACATCCCTGGGGGAACAGGTGCCGGCCGCTGCTTGGTGCCCATCGGGGCCTGTGCCGTGCTCTGGGACCGGAGTCTGGTGGTCACGTGTTTAAAGCGGAGGCCTGCCTCGTTGTTGCTGAGCGTCTAGGACTAGGAAGTGGGTCCTGGGGCCCTGGGACTGGCTGCTTGAATGACAGCCGGGGCTTGTCCCGTGGAGGCCGCAGTGGCAGGTGGGGTGCGGCCCTGCCCTGAGGAGAGTCACAGGCAGAATGGAGAGGGTGATCTGAAGTTTTCACAGGTGATGAAGCCTGGATGTCCGCCCTCCCCGAGCCCAGAAAGGAAAGGGGAGCTCCTGGGTGTGCTCGCTGGGGGAGGAAGTTGGGGGGGGGGGGTCACGCCTCCCAGAGCCCCTCCTCTTGCTCTTGGTCTGAGTGTACCCGGCGTGATTCCAAAGGCAGCATCTCTGCTCTGAGCTTGGTTACTTCAGAGTTCAGATGTTAACTCTTTCTTCAGAGCGGTCAGGGTCATTTGTCGTCTCTGTGCATGCCCGTTTCTCCGAGTTGCTTCTTCAGTGTATGAAACGATGAACCTGTAGGGTGTGTGTGTCTGTTCTCGTTCCTTTGAAGAGAACCTCTCTCCTTGAGCCCGTGTTCAACTCCCCGGACCCCTGTGATGAGCAGGTGGTGGCAGGGAGGGCGGGGGACAGCGATGGCACGCGTGGCACGGTGCAGGCCCCGCGCTTGGCTGCACCTCTCAGATTGCTAGTGGGGCGGATTCCCCGGGAGTGTGTTCAGTATGGAAGGGCTGCGTGGCTTCCTGAGAGAGGTTCCAGCCCTGTGCTCCTTTGCTGGCTGCTTCCTGTGGCTGTGGGGCCGCTGGGCGGGGCTGGGGCGCTCTGCACCTTCTGGGCCTGGGTGCCGGGTGCTGGCTGCAGGCTCTGGGGGCTGGGCTGGGCTGGGCACGGCACTCAGGCCTCTGCAGAGAAGCCTCCCCTGTCTGGCTCTGCTTGGGAAACAGTTTAACAGTTACTTCTTCCTCCGTCTTGTTAAGATATTCACGTGTAGTGTAGGAGTTTGGGAAAACAAAGAAAAAGTATAAAGTATTAAACAAAATTTACCCGCTACCCAGATGGAGGAAAAGTAACTCGTTAAATTTTCTTTCCGTAACATATATGATTTTATATGCATATATGTGTAGCGTCCCCCTCCCCGCACATTCTAACACATTCTAGATGTAGCTGCCTAGAAATAACGTCCATTTATATAAGAGGTTGCAGTTTAGAATCTAGCACCTAACTACTTTTTTCCTTCACGTCGTTGAACACATACAGGTCGGTAACTGCTCATTCTACCTAGTGTTAATTACATTCTGAGTACTTCCCCGTGCTATTAAGGCTGTGGCATGTGTTTTTAATGGTCGTATAGAATTCATTGTCGAGTTGCACCATCGTTTATTTAGCGACTTCCCCGTTGGCAGACACTCAGCCCAGCTCCGCAGGGGTGAGGTCAGGGCTGTGGCTGGCAGGATGGAGTTGCCGAGCGGGGAGCATGTAATCTCGCTCCGGCACCCCCGAGTTCTCAAGGCTCTGACCGGCTGGCGCCTTCCCGGCAGCCTCTCTCCCCGGGCCCCACGATCCTGCTGTGGGCCGGAAGGGGAGTGCCCGTAGAGGGCATGTGCATTTCTTGTCGGGTGTCGAGTGATTTTAAATGACAGTGTCTCTCTCTCCCCTTCCCTCCCTCCCCTTCCCTTCCCCTCTGTGCTCTGGTCACCCCCACAGGGCAGTAAACGGCTTTGACCCAGCGCCTCCTCCTCCTGGTCTGGGCTCCTCACGCCCGTCGTCAGCACCGGGTATGCTGCCTCTCAGTGTGTGAGTGCCTGGCCTCCGGGTGGGGGCGCCTGCCCTCCTCCAACAGCCCAGGACACCCACGCCTCGTCCCTCGGTGCCTGGGCCCGGCCTGGGCCCCTGCGTCTGCCTCCCCACGGCTGGCAGAGGGCAGGCTGCATGCGGCGGCGGCTGCTGGGCCCTGCCTGGCCCCAGGACTCTGCGCGATATCAATACTGGCTATTTTCTCTTCTCGCCGTGGTGCCGTTGGTCTCACATGATTGCACTTTTGTGGGTCACAAGGTGGCACGTCCGTGTACTCCTTGGTCACTGGATGCAGAAGTACCCATCATCATCACGCCTGCCCCATAGCTCCCACCCAGCTGTACGGATAGGGTTTAGTTGTGTTTAAGACATTGCCGACCTTCTAGAAGGTCTCCCCCAGATCAGGTCAACACGTGCCCCTGCCCCTCCCCCCCCCAGCTCCCGCCAGCTCCCGCCCACGCTTCAGCGCTCACGATCGCGTGTTCTCCAGCTCCACTCCCCACCGTGTGACCTGCTGCTGGTCGGGGGTCGGGAAGGTCACTGAATTAGGGAACATTTTCTGCACCTTCTGATTTTACTTTAGCGGTTATCATTCCATAGACTTGCCTCCCAGAGCAGCGAAATGCCCGTCTGGACCCCAGCTAGCGGGAGCCTCTGGGGCCGGGGCACCATCTGCTCCTCATCCGTGTGCCTCAGACTCGGGGTGAGGGGCGGGGGCAGCCTCCTTGCCAGCTCTCTGGTCCTTCAGTTACGCGACATCTTTCAGGGCGTTTTGTTTTGTCCTCTGAGGGCCTGTCCACTTGTGTTAGGAAGCGTCGAGCGGCCCCATTCAGGGGGGCTTCTGGTGGGCAGACTGGCCGTAAGTGGTTGCTCCCGATCATCTTGATTACTCTCATGCTGCATTTACTGTTTACATTTGTTTTATTGTACATAGGTTTGTAAACATTATCGCCTAAGATATTTGTATATAACTTGGGCTTTGTAGCTTTTATTTATTCAGAACTCACACGGCATGTTAATGACTTACGATGGTGTCCTACTCTGGGCAGCTGCATAGGATCATCATGTGGTTAAAAGAAAATACTTCCCCTCAAAAAAATCTTTTAATGTGGAAACAATAAATTTCACAGAAAAAAACAAAACAAAACGGATTGAGGTTGCTTTATTGGGTTTCTGCCAGCCTGGGAGAGAAGACCAGAGTTGCAAAGCCCGGTTCAGAAATGTCCCTTGGGTTCTGACTCGAGGTGTGCAGACAGATGGCAGCTGTGTGTGTGTGTGGGGGGGGGGGGGGGCGCAAAGAAAAGCTGGGCGGTCTCCCGAGGAGGTGTCTGATGCAGGTGTTCTCATGCTGGTTCTTGGTGCCGGTCTCTGCTCATAGCTGTGATTTCCAGGAGTTTCCAGGAAGGCCTGGGGCTGCACATGGTGGTCTGGGAAGAGGGAGGAGGGAGGGACAGGGTGGTGGATCCAGGAGCCGGCCCTCTGGATGTGTTGCTTTTAGGACGTGTGTCCGTGTTCTGGGGCTGGATGTCACTTGGCTCTGGGCTTCTCTCCTCATCCCTCAGGTTGATGTTGGCAAGTGAGAGAAGATGCCGGGTGTTTGGGAGCAAAGACACAAAGTGACTGGATTTGAGGGACGGGGAGACTGGGGCGGCTGTACGAATGTGTCAGGTTCTGAACCCTAATGCTTGTAATGATGAGTGAAAATAAACCAGATAGTCTGTAGTCTTAAAACTGTAAGTGAATGAAAAGTGAATCCAATTTGTAAGCAAATAAGAAACATGAATAAGTCCGATACCTTTGTAAAAATCTCTTCTGTTAGTACGGGGCAGAAATATCCTGTTAGTCGGTTCTGAGATTGTGTTGTAAGCGGACTCACCGAGAGACCCTCGGGGTGCTGGGTGTGCTGGGCCTGGGTGCGCTGGCCGAGCAGTTGCGGAGAGAACTCGTCTCTACTCCCAGCTTCTATCCCAACCATCTCTGCAAGGATTGGATCCTATCAGAGGTTTAAGGACCTAGCAGGTCTCTGTATTCATGTAGGAGCCTCAGATGGAAAACAGAAGTAGAGCTAATGCAGTTAAGGCACGGATGAGTCCCTGAGCCCTGAATCCTGGCCCCTGGCTCCCAGATGATTTCTCACTTCCCTTCCAGCTAGACGCCCCTGGGATGATCCCCTGCAGACTGTTGGTCAGTGATGACTGGGGGGTGGGGGGGCGCTGGCTGCAGGAACCCATGTGTCTGTCATTTACCAGATGTTGCCACCTCTGGGTCCAGGAGAGCATGGGCCAGGTCCGTGAAAGGGCCGTGTGAGCTGCAGGCTTCAGGAGGAGACCCTCACGTATTTTTGGGTGTTTTTGTAGCTGCAGCGGCCCCTGGCACAGGAGCCCCTGAGGAAGCCGGCTGACTTCTTGGTCTTATCCTCTGCCTTCCGTTTGGATCATTTGGCTGAAGAGGCTACTTTGTACTTGCTCAGATAGTGTGTTATGTCACCAGGCATGAAAGTTACCACGGACTTTTTTTTTTTTTTTTTCAACGTTTATTTTTGGGACAGAGAGAGACAGAGCATGAACGGGGGAGGGGCAGAGAGAGAGGGAGACACAGAATCGGAAACAGGCTCCAGGCTCCGAGCCATCAGCCCAGAGCCCGACGCGGGGCTCGAACTCTCGGACCGTGAGACCGTGACCTGAGCTGAAGTCGGACGCTTAACCGACTGAGCCCCCCAGGCGCCCCCACCCTGGACCGTTTGCCCAGCCAGCCGTCAGCCGCCCGTCTCAGTGTGCTCTCTCGCCAGGACTCCTGATGCCCTGCTTAGCCCGGCTCTCACGAACCCTTGAGGAGCGAGCCCTCCCCGCGCTGGTCCCCCCAGGTAGTGACACGCAGCTTCGCCGCCCGTCCCCGCCCCTTGCCCCCCAGACGCCTTCCTACAGGCGAGCAGGGGCCAGTGTTCTGCTTCCTTCCAGCCCGGAATAGCCAGAAAGTGCACCCCATCAACTGAGTTAAGAGCGGAAGCCCGAGGTGTAATGCCGAGCTCAGGAGAGGACGGGGGAACAGATGCAGGTGGCCTGAGAGCAGGAAGAGCTGGCTCAGCCCAGCTTTCAGATGGGAGGGGGGCGCGGCGTTTCCATTTCGGGCCTGAGCTCGCACAGCAAGGTCACAGAAAAGCCGGGACTGGAAAGCAGCTTGGGTCTTCTCTGCTGTGTGCTCCACTTTTCCAGGCTCGGGGCCTCGCTGGCTGGCCTCGACTCTGTTTCACGTCTCAGGAGATGAGCCGGTTTTGGCTGCTTGGAAACGACGAGCCGTGGGGGCTCACACAAGCTTGGTCTCCCAGGCCTGTGCCGGTCGGGTACCGACTCTGCTTCTCCCAGCCGGCCCTTCCGAGGGCCAACGTGGACGCTGGCACCTCTGGGAAAGGGGAGGTGTCCGGGGGCGGAGAGCCGTCCTGCCTTGGCTGCCGGCTGCCGGCTGCTGGTGGGAACGAGGCCAGCCCGGGGATGGGTCCCAGCAGTGAGGTTAGAGGACGCTAAGATGAGCCTTTTCATCATTCCAGCTTTACTTCATCGACTGTGTTCCTGTCTATATTTGCCCCAAAGTTTGAAGCAAATTGAGAACATTAGCTGGACCTTAAAAACGGAGGCTCGTTACTTGAGTCTTTCCTAAAAATGGGGGCCGGGTGAGGAGGCGTGTTTGTGAGTCACTTCCCTGTGACTTCACGCGTCTCACCTGAAAACTGGTCCCATGGCAGTTAAAAACATGGTACACGGGGGAAGGCGGTAGCCCTTTTGTAAGGATTAACGTGGCGGACTTCCTTTATCAGCTAGCGCGAGTCAAGAGGCAAATTTGAAACGAGAACACAGCTGGCAGGTGCTGGGGCCGGGCGACCACGTGGGGTTGGCCATTCAGAGTCACGCTTGCCCCCACAGGTCTTCTGCTAGGCTTTCCTGTCCGCTCTGAAGCCTCCCCGAGGGAAATGAGGCTCGCTGAACCTAGATCTGTCCGTCTGTGGGGTGTTTTCTAATACCCCCGTCACGACCCGTCACGATCCGTCGGTGGGAGGCGAGGGAGGAGGGCGCTCGGCCGGCAGGCCTGGGCAGTAGGTTCTCTGGCACGCGCTTGGATTCACGGTCAGGAGAGTGAGGTCTGGATGAGCTCAGAGCCCCGTTGCTCCCTGTAGGTAGTCGGTGGAGTTAAGAAACACGTTTTTTTTTGTCTCCAAAGATAGTGATTGCTTTAGCCAGGGAGGAAAAAAAATCAAGTTCCGTTGTCACCTAGGATTTAGGAGAATAGGTACACTTTTGCATTACTGGTGCCACTGAGTTACTCTCTGTAAGGTTTTGGTCAGTGTAGCAGTGTGATCTGCTAGGAAGACCCTTCTTTCTCCTTTTGGGAAAATCGCCCGTAGCAGTGAGGACGAATAAAACAGTCTCAGCGGCATTACCGTGAATGTCTGATGGCCGGGGATGGTCACGAGGACTCCGCAGCCGAACAGAATACCACGGGGCCGTTGAGATGTGGGCGTGCGGACGTGCTAACACACGGGGATGGGAGTAGCCACTGGGAAATGGACACGGATGAGCGTGTTGTCTGCAGCTTTATTTAAAAAAAAAAAAAAAAAAAAGAAAAAGATGCAAATAGTTTGTGTGTTCTACAGTTTCCTGTGAAGTTGCCCAAATTCATTTTTCAAAATGGAAGTGATGAAACATTGTCTTTCCTGGTCCAAGTTGGCCCGGAGACCCTCTGTGCTGAGAATTTGGGCCGGGAGCACAAAGCAGGGGCTCCCTGACCTCTGCCGGCCGACTGGCCGTCCCTGTTGGGCAAGTTAAAAATACACATACCCCTCAGGCTCCCCAGAATCTCCTAGAATCTCAAACCCAGCACCTGTAAGATACACCTTTATTTTGTGACCCATTAAGAAAACTGCGCCAAGGGAAATGCTCGTTTAGACTTTTTATATTTGTTGAAAGAGCTCTTTCTGACCACGTCAGGCATGTTTCCGTATCACGGTTCGTAAATAAAAAGTAAAACAGAAGAGCTTTTCTTGAAATTTTGCACTGTGGTTCCGGCGCTCTGAACTGTCACCGCCCAGAGTTCTGTTGTGTTTCCCCAAACAGCGTCATCCTCTGGGCCATGGTGGGCGTTGGTGGCGTTCAGCACTACTGAAGAGCTTTATTTTGCTCTTGGCTCCAGAAGTTTCTTCTAAGTTGCTGATACTTACTCTGCAAGGTCTGATGTCGGGCTTTCCCGACCTGACCAGGAGGAGCCTGGCGATGACAAGGTCACAGTTGCCCCTTGTTGATGGCGATCGTGGGAGATGATGCCCATATGTGAGAACATGGGCATCTCAGAATCTGTGCAGCACAGCACTTCGAGGGAGGTCTCTGTCAGAGCCAGTGTTTCACGGTCTTGATTGTGTCACATGACGTCATTAAATAAGGTTTCATGACATCCGGGCAGCAGGGAGGGAGCCATTAGGCTACTCAGAAAACAAACAGACCTCGCTGACTTACTCAGATGCGAATTTCTGGTTCCGCATCCTTGTTAGAGAGTTTCGCGTTTGATTTCTGGCAAGAATTGCATGAGACCCTTCATGCGATTTGCTAGATTCCCCAATGGCAGCCGGGCGTGCAGGGTCCTCGGCTGGTCCTCCCAGCTGGCACGGGACACGGCGTTTTAGCCAACGCTTGGGATGTGGGAAAGCTGTCGGTGCAGACCTATCCCTCCCAGAGTGACTGGAAGCCTCTGCGGATTGGGACTTGGCTCTGGTCTCAGCTGCAGGCTTCACACCCTGTCCTGGAACCAGGGGAGAGAAGCCACCGTCTCACTTTCTAAACTTTCCAGCCCACGGCCTGTTCCACTATGGGTTCTTTCTTTTTTTTTCTTCTTTTTTTGAGGTGGTCAAGTTCCACCTGACAGGGTGTGGTGTTTCCTGGAGTGTGACCACTGTGGGCACTTTTCTTCCCCAGCCTTGACAACAGCCACCTCTGTGTCCCGACCACACTGGCTTCAGGAGGAAGGGGCCACAGGTCGGTCAGACCCAGAGCCATAGGGAGGGCCAGCTGGGAGCAAGTTTGGTGCTCTGGCCCATACTTCATTGACGTTGGGGTTTCCAGGGATGGGGAAGATCGGTGGCAGTACGGAAATGTGACAGGGCTGGTCTCTTTGATGGCGGGGTTTCAGAAGTATACTCTCGGGGCTCCTGGGCGGCTCAGTCGGTTACGCGTCCGATTTCAGCTCCGGTCATGATCTCACGGTCTGTGAGTTCGATCCCCGTGTCTGGCTCTGTGCTGACAGCTCAGGGCATGGAACCAGCTTCGGATTCTGTGTCTCCCTCTCTCTCTCTCTCTGCCGCTCCCCTGCTCATGCTCTGTCTTTCTCTGTCTCAAAAATAAAATAAAAACATTAAAAAAAAAAAGTATACTCTCAAGCCAGCCAGGCTAGGGACAGGTCTGTTATCCCCACTAAAGCAAATTAAAATAATCTCTGGGCCATCTGCATTAAAAAAGGAAGCGCCTGCGGTGTTCTGCATGACAGCTCGCAGATAAAACCCCAGCAGAGCCCGACTGCGTCTGTCTAAACCTCGTCTCCGCAAAGGACAGGGCTTCCCTGGTCCGGCCTGAAATCTTCCGCACGATGTGCCGCGCCCCTGCTGGGTGGCAGCTGGCTGGCTTGAGTCTCTGACCCGCTCGGAGCCCCGCTCCCGCACACCCTCTTCCTTGGGCTGCCTCTCCTTGGACTACAAAGCGGTGGCTTGTTAGGAGAGGTTCCTTCTGGCGAACATCTTTGTGGAATCTGGAATGGGACCGGTCCACGCAGGTGATGTGTCCCCTGATTGTGCTGGCGCGGGACGGCCGAGCGGTGTGGGAAACACCGTTACCGCTGTCGACGGAACACCAGTCAAGCCGGCCACCAGGCAAGGGTTCCTGCTTTTTGCGAAAAGCTCCAAGTCCACAGACGCCTGGTGGGATGTTGAACGTGAGGGTGAGGACACGCGTGAAACATGGTACTGCACTCCTCCTCTTGTGTGGTAGTGACACAGGACAGAGGGAGCGCTTTTGCCTTTTTTTTTTTTTTTATTACATCCCCACCACAGCCAGGCAGCCTGGCCAACCAGAACCGGCCTGACCGGAGACTGTCACGGAATAGAAAAAAAAAAAATCCACATTCTCTAGGGGGTTGTGTGTTCCCTCGTGTTTCATTTCAGCCTCTCCTCATTGGCCCACACTAGGGAGGCTGCCCTTGGATCTCACCCCTGAATCCTCCCCAAAGCATTTTAAGAAAAAATTTTTTAACGTTTATTTTTGAGAGAGAGAGAGAGCGCGTGAGCAGGGGAGCAGCAGAGAGGGGAGGCACAGAATCCGAATCAGGCTCCAGGCTCTGAGCTGTCAGCACAGAGCCCACGCGGGGGCTCAAACCTGCAAACTGCAAGATCACGACCTGAGCTGAAGTTGGACGCTTAACCGACTTGAGCTACCCAGGTGCCCCCGCCTCCTTTTTTGTTTTTTTTTATTTTTGAGAGTGTGAGCAGGATTTGGGGAGGGCAGAGCGAGCAGGAGATGCAGAATCTAAAGCGGGCTCCGAGCTGTCAACACAGAGCCCGAAGTGGGGCTTGAACCCACAAGCTGGGAGATCGTGACCCGAGCCGAAGTTGGACACTTCACCGAGCCACCCGGGCGCCTCTACCCAAAGCATGTGCGGACGTCCTGCCCGAAGCCATAGTCTGAAACCGCTTGAAACACGGAATCCGGTAATGAGCACTGGTTGGTGCCCGAAACCCTCCTGAAGGCTTCATCTCGCAGCCCTGAAGTGCCCCCTTTTCCACTAACCGTTGGGTCTCCGGCCCCAGCGGCCCTTTCCCCCCGCCGCGCGTCCACACGCTGGGGCCGCCGTGTGAGCCGGACTCCTAGCCAAGCCTGCCCAGAGAGCCAGTCCGTCACCCCTCAGCTTCTGGGAGCACAGCGCCCTCGGAAACGGCGGGCCTGGCCGGCCGCGTTTGGAGTCTGGACTTCACAGCCTCCAGTCAGAGCCCAGGTGGGACGTTGAGAACAGAAGATGAAAACACATGCCACGTTTACACGATTATTGTCGTTTATTGAGGTCTGTTTATTCTCAACGGGTGCTTTTTCCTCCAAGTAAACAGAGCAGGCGTAAATATCTAGAATGAATAAATTTATTGTCTTACAAAAATCATTGTCTAGAAATATGGGAATACAAGAAAAAAGATTCTTTGCAGTCAGGTGTCTGGTGGTCAACAGCCAGTACAATTCGTAAAGGGGGGGGAAACCAAAGGTTCCAAACCCACATGACAAATTCTTCCTAACAGATGTTAAAGCTTTTAACCCAAAAGGTTGGTGTTTTCAAGCACGTTGCAGAGGATCAAGGATTTATAATTAACACTGATTCATTGTCACTGAATGTTTATAATACCACTTTGACTAGAGAGGTACATGATATGAAGCAAAGTCAGAACTTATACAGTAAGTTGTTACAGAGGCAAATAATGTATTTAACGTTGTCTTAGTACTGTAGTGTCTAAGGCACTTTCTGTAATGTCAGTTTGCTTAACTATCAACCAAAAACAGAATGCTAAATGTTCACTGTAACACTGTCCGGGGGGAAGGGAGGAGGAGAAATGAAAAAAGATTCGCGTCCACGGGCATGTCAACATTCAGGCAGATGGCATCGGTTCCCGAGGTTCGGTAAAACCTCCTCGACAAACTTGGGAGTGAGTCTGGGACACAAAACTACTGTTTCCATTTTGGGCTCAAAGCAGCGGCTGAATTTGCAAAGGTCGGCATGCGAGCCTGGCTGGGAGGGTGGGGGCGGGGGGGGGGGGGTGCTTTGCGCCACCCTCTGCCCGGGGCTATACCTGCGCCTGGACCAGGACTAGTGAGTGCACGGGCAGGGCCTGGGGGGCTCAGGGTCCGCGTGGGACCGCCACCCGCAGCCGCACAGACCGGCCCTGGCCGGGACCGATCACAGGGAGAGATGTGGCGACATCGCCAACTCATGGTGACCCCGAAAGGCCGCCGCTTCCCCCCCAACGCGACCCACCCTCCTGGTCTTTCCGAAGCCCCCTTCACAGTTTGCTCACTGAAATAGTGTCGATCGTTATTGGGAGGAAATACAAGGAGATACGAGTGCAGCTTACGTTCCACAATGTTCTAAGAGACTGGATGTGGCTGAGGAGTCAGGGGCCACATGAACACAGAACTAAATTACCTGTCTGTCGACAGAGAGCATGCAGAGCGACTGGGCAGCCCCGGGGAGGGGCGGGGGGAGGAAGGGGAGGGCTGCTCCCCCCCCCACCCCCCCCAATAACCCAGCGACTGGCAACGAGGGTCTGGAGTTTGTCTGGAAAACCATTTCTCTTCTTAACATGGATTATAAAATGGTCTCTTGGTGGATATATGGAAAATAGATGCAAGGATGAGACAGTCTGTTTCATAGGTGTAGGTCTTGTGTACGTATATATAGAAAAAGGGGAGCAACTGTACTTAAATCTGAAGCAGGATACGGCATGTGGAGGCCGGAAAGCCTTAAGACACAGTTGATCTTTCAGGAAGGGATCCCAGAGCTCGCCAGTTTCCTCGACGTGTGGGAGGCCCCGAGGCGGGCTGGCGCCGGCCGAGTTCCCACCGTCCCTCTGTACCGCCTCCGCTGGCTTCCCGGGGCTCTACTCGGACTGGGGCGGCTGCGTCTCGTTGACGTCGCTCGTCTTACTCTCCGTGTCGTCGTCCGACAGCTCCAGCGAGGCCCCTTCGATGTGCAGCTGACGCCGGCCAGACCGGCTGGAGGAGAAGCTGATGGGGCCGCCGCGCCTGGAGAGGACACAGAGCAGACGACGGGGCCGTGCGGTTGTTCCGCCATCTCCGGACTCGAACCGGGCGCCCTTCCCTCAGGACGCCGCGTGGGGTGGGCGGGCGGGGTCGGGAAGGGCTCCGCGGCGGCCCCTCCTGCGCCCCCCGCCAGCACGGGGTGCACCCAGCGGGAGGGCACCGGTGCGGGACGCCCGAGCCAGCTGTTGTGACAGAGACGGGAAGGGAGACGGACAGAGGCAAGGTCCTACCTGCTGACCAAGCGGCAGCATTTCTACAGCGGCCAGACAGTCCGCGTTTTAATTAGGCTTTGGGGGCCAGGAAGGTCTCTGGTGCACGTTCTTGTTTTGGCTTTTTTTAGAACCCTTTGTATGTAAAAACGTTCTCAGCTTGCTGTGCACAAAGCAGCGCACGGCCTGTTTGCTGACGCCCGTGCCGGCACGTTCTGAGGGAGAGAGTTAGGCTCTGGGGCAGATCAGGGTCCGTGTGGGGAGGAGGGCGATGGCACCGGGGCCCCCTTGCTGCGGATGCCCGCACAAGGACGGGCACCTGGCCTGGCCCTCCAGCTTCGTGCTGGGGATTTGTGTCGTCCGCTAATCAGGGGCGGAGGACCGCTGAAGGTCGGGAATCCCGAGGGGGTGAATGCCAAGTGATTCGGGAGCGAGAACGAGTAGCCGCACGTGAACCTAAGGGGGCCTCCGGCCCAGGCGCTAGGCCCACAGACGTGGCTGCTGGCCAAGCTCCCGCCACGGACTCTCCGACACCCAGCGCCTGTCCCGGAAGCCCCTGGGGTCGCTCACCTCAGCCGGTTCTTCAGAGTGCTGACCTCGCGGCTCAGGCCCTCGTTGGCCTCCGTGGCATCGTCCAGTTCCCGCTGGAGTTTACGCCGAGACGCGTTGGCACGCGTGGCTTCCTCTTCTGCTTCCTCCAGCTGCCGTTTCAACTGCTTCATCCTGGCGTTGGCCTTCTCCATCTTGGGGAGGTCACGGGACCAAGTCGGACCGCACCGGGGAGATCAGAGTCAGCACGGCCACATCCTGAGCATTTAGTACAGCTCACCACCCCGAGAGCCACGTGAGCGCACTCATGTACGTCCGTGTACACACACACGCACGCACACGGGGGATGGGCTGAGCCTCTTGGTCAGCCTGCCGCTCTCAGCAGAGCCAGTGTCTACCAAGCAAACCATATACTAAAGGAGACTTAAAACACGTAAGATCCTCCCCCCCCCCCCCCGCCCTTGAGTTTTCCGCAGAAACGACACGGTTTAGGGTCTTCACGGGAGTGCCCCGTGGGATCACGAGGAGGAATCCCTCTTCCTGCACAGTACGAGAGCCGACGATGTGGACGGTCTCCAGCCCTAGCAGGTGGCAGTTTCTACGGTCCGTTCAATGCGGGTGTCTTGGAGGGTATGTTTGGATTCAAGTGCAGAGCCGTCCGGAGAGCGGACGCCGGAACTCTGTGACGCAGACACGCGCCAGTGCCTCGCGGGTCTCCCCCTCCCAGAACTGCCCTGGGTGTCGCTAGGTCCTGAAGGTGGGGGATGGAGGGAGAGCCCGAGTGGAGCCCGCCTTCCCTCCCCGTGTCTGCGGTGACAAGTCTCATCACGGCAGAGGGAGCCAGAGGGAGAGCAGGGCTCCCCAGGCAGCAGACCGAGCGGACGTGGCCGCGGCAACCGGTCCCGTTAGCGCTTCCCCTCGATGCGGAGACAGAGGTGCCTGGGTGCAGGCGAGAAGACCCCGCAGGTCCCGCACACGGCACGTTTCTTTTGTCCGTGTCCACCCTGAGTCCAGCCAGTGCCCAGGAGCTGCTCTGGGCCTTCAGGGGGAGGACGGCACACGTTTGTGACGCTTTCTTATCCTCGCCAGTCGGTCGGTAACGCCGGGCCCGCCTTCTTCCCTTACCTGTTCTTTGTACTGATCTGCGTGGCGACGTTCGTCTTCCACCTGCATGAAGATCTCCTTCAGCTTCTTCTCCGTGCGGCGGACTAGCTTGTTGGCGGCTGCCCGTTCCCTGTTCAAGTGACCAACGCGTTAGTGTTCGCAGCTCTAGAAACGACAGCTGAACGAGGAGAGTGTTTTTAAGGTCCTTTTTGTCCGGGAGAGGACACAAGCTAGACTTTTTCCACGACTTCTGACCAGAATGATGGTGTAATTGCTGTGGCCTGGAAACCTTTGTTTCCCCTCTGCTTAAAGTATGGGTTCCCTCTCGGGTATCCTAACGGCGCCAGGCAGAAAACGTGCATGTGTCGGGGCTTGACACACATTCAGTGATGATCTCAAGGGCAAAGCTACCTGTCCCATAAACTGAATTCAGACACTTTGAGGGCAAAACTTTGGTTACTCTAATTACCTAACTTTTTAGCCTGAAAACCAAACAAACCAAGACCCAATTTATTAACTGACCGTTTCAATTTAAAATTGACGGACTGCCTACCAAGACGCTAGGGGCTAGTGCGGCTCTAACAGTGACTCTTGTTGGAGCCAAGCTAATCAGCAGGCTTCTAGACGGGCCCACACAGGCCCTGATAGGCCACATGGAGAACTGCACTGAGAACAGAGAATATTCTTTTGTTCCTTCACAAATGTGATGCAAAAATGGACAGCCAGGGAGTTAGCTGGAAAGGGCAAGTCATGTTAATTACGGCAGCCGCCAACAAGCCCTTTTATCCGGATGCAGTGGAGTCTGGACAGCGGGAAGCCCGGGGTTCCTCTGGCACCAGGAAGTCACCAGCACGGGCTGACACCACCTTCTGTCTCCCACTCGGGTGACAGGTGTCCCCGTGCCACCAGAGGGCCAGGGGCGTGTGGCGGTCTGGGCCGTGACTCCCGGGCTCGGCCCGGACCCGGCCTGCAGTGGAGACGCAGGGAGGTCTGGGGGTGAGGGCGGCCGCACCCTCTTACTTGGCTTCCTGCTCCAGCTGCTCCTCCAGCTGCCCGATCTTGGCTTCCAGGGCCGAGATGGTGGCCTTGAACTTGGACTTGACGGTGCCCTCCAGTTCCTGCAGCTTGGCCTTGAGCTCCTTGTTCTGCCGCTCCAGCTGCTGGCGCGCGTTGTCACTCTTCTGGGCGGCGCTGCGCTCGGCCGCCAGCTCTGCGTTCAGCGTGTCCACCTGGAGAGGAGAGCCGGGTTTAGTCGCTCGCGCCACGGGGGCAGTGCAGCCCTTCCCGGGCACCGGGCCGCGGCGCGGGCCACCTGCAGCGTGGTCTTGCGGAAGCGGTCGTTGAGCAGCTCCGTGTTGCTCTGCTCCTCTTCCAGCTCCTCCTCCAGCTGCGCGATCCGCGCCTCCAGACGCCGCTTCTCATCCAGCAGCGCAGACCTGGCCGGGCGGGGAGGGGACAGCGCTCAGAGCAGGGGCCGCGGCACGACCCCGGGGAGCTCACCTCCCCGCTGCTGGAGCTTTCTGGGCTTTCCTCTCTCCCCCGCACCCATCCCCGCCACCCCAGCCCGGGCCCCGTCCCTTCTCCCTGCCGCACCTCCCTCTGTCCTCCACGGCCCGGGTCCACCTCCAAAATGATCCTGGCACCCTCTACCCTGGACTGTGCTAGAAGAGGACCGTGATGAATCCTCAGGGCAGTAATTAAACGGAGGAGGAGTCTTAACTGGAAAAAACTAGGACTTCGCGAGAAACGCGTTCAAGGTCTTAAGGCATCTGCTTGCCAAACCTCGCGAGTCTGGGCGTGAAGACCTGCGCGGCCGGGCCGCATGGCCTGCACCAATCGGGCTACAGCTCCCACTGTGCCTCCTTCACTCCTGCGGTGGGAATGGCTGGTGAGGGGGTGGGGCCCGCCTGGGTTGTGCGGCCGACCGGCGCCAAGGCAGTCTGGACGCTCAGCAACTTGTGCCCGTCCGTGCAGGCTCCGAGCGGATGAGCAAGTCAACTACGGACTTCTAGATGCCAGACGACCCGGCCTTCCCGGTGTGACAGGTGTGCCCCCAGGGGGATGGGCTGCAGGCGCCCGAGCGGGGAGGGTGGCACCGTCGCCGGTTTCTAGCCCATTCTTCCCGCCCGCTGCCAGGAGACTCACTTGCCAGAGGCGCTGTTGGCGATCTCGTCGGCCAGCTCGTCCCTCTCCTGCTCGGCGTGGCGGCGGGCTCGCTCAGAGGAGGCGAGTTCCTAAGGGAGGTCGGAGTGGGATTTAATCTCCGGGTAACGGGTTCCTCAAATGTGAAGCCTGCCGGCCGCGGCCACCCTGGCTCCGGCCCCCTTGCTGCTGCCGGGCCTGAGAGATTAAGCTACAGCCTGGCTGAAGACAAGCCGGGTGACGTGCTACTGTCCACGTCCTTCCGCACAACTGTCCCCAGAGGGGACTCCTGGTCCACGGGAGGGCTCTGCTGCCATTTCCAACGGAAGAGGCAGCTCTGTTCCCACCCTCCCTAGAAAGCGGGTGTTTCTTAATCCTAAACTTGGCACAGACCTCCTGCAAGCCTGCAACTATACCGGCTCACGGTCTTGAAGGACCTGTCACATACATAGTGCAGTTTGGAGGTCAGGTCCACGGGACTGACCAGTGAACATCAAGGTCCCAGGAAACACGGTAGTTGTGCAGGGAAGTGAGGACCACGGCTCCCGTGGGGAGTGTGGGCGAGGGTGAGCCTTCCGGCTACTGCAGTAAACAGGGCCTGGCTCCCGAAGGAGGTGGGAGTCAGGCTCTGAGGCGGTGCGGGCGGCTCTCTGTGAACCGCGGGCCGGGCCCGTCCTCTGGAGGAAGAACTGCCCGGTGCGGCTTTTCCACAAATTTCTTCGGAAGAGGGTTCGCCACAGGAGGCAGCCAGGGTGCGTTTCTTAGCCCACGTGGGTCAAGACTAAAATCCTGTTCTCAGGATTTGAGAGCCGCGCCGTTTCCCTTACTGCACAGGTGAGGAAACGGAGGCCTAACGGACGACGCGATGCGCCAAGTGCCAAGACTGGTCGGCGGCAGAAACTCGGGGTTCTGACTCTCCCCATCTGGGCCTCTTGCCACCAGCTGGCGCTTCCTGAAAATGCCGTATTTGGCAAAAGCACAGCTTTAAAGATGCCTGTGGAGCAGGGCCGCATAGAGAGTTCGCCCGTGTGCTTGGCATGTGTGTTCACCTCTTACGTTAGCGCACGGGACGTAGGCGAAAGGCCCGGGTTCCGGCACATGCCGTCCTGACCCGTGGGGTGGAGCGAGCCCAGCTGGGAAGGCAGCAGCCACGATACTCTGGGCCCGACCCCAGGGCCTCAGATCAACAAACACTGAGCATCAGCTCTGCCATCTGGCCTCTGGTGCTCCGTCCTTTGCCCACTGGCCGGGCGTGCCGTGGACACCCACTGGGGGAACCCGTGGGAGAAAGGGGAGGAGCCTGAGGGAAGGAAAAAGAAACAGAAGGGCAGGGCTAGCTGTCCAGGGGGTCTCTTCTCCCTTATCTAAAGTCTGAAATGAACACTTTCTGAAAAGGCCGCGAGTGTGCTTGGGTACGCAGCTCGTGCCCTGGGGGCCTCCGGGAGGCAGGCTCCCAGAGCCCCCTCCCCTGAGCGTGTCCCCGTCAGCTCGACGATGAACCACACAGATCTTGAACATCTGCTTCACAGAGGAGCAGGTGTTCTTTTAAGCAGACGCGGAGCATTTTTAAAGACTGGTCATGTTCCAGACCCTACAGCTGCTCCGGTCTCTGTTCTGTAGCCACAGTGCAAGAAAACGGAAATCAACAGGGACAAAAATCCACACATTCGGAAATTTAAACCACACTTTTAAGTTGTTCGTGGAATAAAGGAAACCATTATTGAAACGAGAAAAGATTGGAATTGGTGACGAGAGCATAGATTTTTTAGGACACAGTGAAGACAGGACTTGGAGGGGAATGTGCAGCGTTCTAGGAGCAGAACCGGACAAGAGAAAAAATGGAAAATTAACGTGGGCGACTCAAGAAAGCAGAAAAAGAAAAACCCAAAGGAAGTAAGGATCGGAGCAAAAATCAAGGAAACAAAACAAAGAGGGATCCAAACTGAAAGCTGCCTCTCCCAGGGACCTTGGGGTCTGCTCAGTGTCGACTCACTTGGTTTCTAGTCCCTTGTCCATCCCCGACACCCTTCTTTCTTGCAAGCTCTGCTCTACGTTCAGGGTCTTTGGTGACAACGAATCCATCATTTCTAGGTGATTGTGTGGGCGTGTTTTCGTATTAACAGATAACAACATTTCAACTCAAGTGGCTCTTCCCTTTCCTAGGTTGGAATACTTGTGCTCACCGTTCACACAGCGATGTGTGGACACACACATTGTGTGTGTGCAGTCCTTTGTACGTCACTCACGTCTCCATAAAACTGTGAAACCTGCATGGTCAGGTGTGTCTACCGCGGACGTGACCCCATAGCACACGTAAGCCCCCATCAGTCCCTCTTCAGGAGAACTTCCAAAACAGATAAATGAAAGAAGTGATCAGAAGATGAGTCACTCGGGGAGTCCATGAAACCTGCAGCTTCCCTTTTAAGTACCACAGGAATAGTGTAAACCAGGGCAGTCTTAGAACACTTAGAGTTCAACCATCCCGATGCTTCCCAACACTAAATCAACACCACTGCCTTTTATAACACATGGAGCACGGCCTGGTAAGTCGCTCGAAAAGTGACTAACCAGTCCCTTGGCTGTTAGCCAGGTAGAGGAATATACAGGGTAAACATTTTTTGAACAAATGGATGAGGAAGTAAGTAAACAGACCTCTTGCAATTGAAGGATTTCGGCTTCTAGACTCTTGAGTTTCTTTTCACTCTCTTTGGATTGAGCAAAAATCTCATCCCGGGATGCACGAGCTTCTTCTAATTCACGTTGGTAATCCTTCATCTGAGCCTAAGATTAAGTAGGAAGAAGGTTTTAGAGGACTTTCTGCTCTCAGATTTTAAACATATTGTTTCCGGATTATAAAAGTCCAAGTACAGTCACTGTAAATATGAAAGCATATGGCGGGGCGCCTGGGGGGGCTCATTCGGCTGTGTCCGACTCTTGATTTCGGCTCAGGTCATGATCCTGGGGGATCCTTGGGGGATCGAGCCCCAAGCTGGGTTCCTCAAGCAGCATGGAGCCTGCTTGAGGTTCTTTTCTTTCTCCCTTTGCCCCTCCCCTGCTGGTGTGTGCACGTGCAAGCTCAAAAAATAAAGTACGTGCCAGTGACAAAGGTATCGCAAGAAAACATTTAGAACAATATCCCTTATGAAAATAGATGGAAAAATCAACAAAATAGTGGCAGACTGAATCCATCAGTTTGTATAATCCCAAAGAATTACACACCATTATATCCCAGATCCAAGTGGGATTTATCTGAGGATTAATTTGACAGCCCAAATCAATTAATACAGCCGTAGGATCATCTCAATAAATGCAGAAGAAGCAGGTGACAAAATCTAACACCCTTTCATTATAAAAACAACTCAGTAAAATGAATAGAAGGAGATGTCCCTCAACTCTGATAAAGGGTATCAGTGAACAACTAACAGCTAACATACTGAATGGTGAAAAGACTGAGTGCCTTTCCCCTATGATTAGCAATGAAGCAGGAAGTCTGACTTTGCCACTTCCTTTTAACCCTATAACGGTTCTAGTCAAAGCAGTTAGGCCACGACAAAAACCAGAAAAGATATCCAGATTGGAAAGGAAGCAAAAAAACCTAGCTTGATTTGCTGATGTGATCTTGTATACTGAACATCTTAAGGAATCCACCAAAAAAACCATTAGAAGAAGCCAGTTCAGCAAGGTTACAAGATCAATATACAAAAATCAACTGTATTTCCATATACTGTAAACATTCCAAAAATCAGGAAAGCAATCACACGTATAAGCCTCAAAAACGAAAAAAAACAGGGTGCCTGGGTAGCTCAGTTGGTTAAGCATCTGACTTTGGCTCAGGTCACAAGATCACGATCTGTGGGTTCAAGTCCCGCATCTGGTGAGCTTGAGCCCTGGGTGAGTCCTGCTTCCCTCCCTCTCTCTCTGCCCCTTGCTCAATTGTGTGTGCGCTCTGTCTCTCAAAAGTACTTAGGTATAAATTTAGCTAAAGTATATGACTCGTACACCAAAACTATAAAATAAGATCATCACTGAAAAAAGAAATGCTAAATAAATGGGAAGATAATCACATTCATACACTGGAACATACGCTGGAAGACAGTATTGTTAGGATGGTAAGTCCTCTCCAGATCAATCTACCCAGTCAACAAATTATCGAAATTCAAGCTGGCCCACATGCCGCTTGCAGGTTTGATCATAAAATCTGTAAGGTTTTAAAATCTGTAATGTTTAAGTTGATCATAAAATCTGTAAAGAATTGTAAGAAACCAGAAAAGCTAAACAGTCTTGAGAAAGCACAGCAAAGCGAGAGATGTTACGCTTCCCAATTTGAAAGCTTACGAAGCCGCAGCAATCAAGACTGTCACGCTGGCATAAGAAAAGATACATAGATCAACGAAAGAGAGCTGAGTCCGGAAATAAACACATAAATCTACGGCCAGATTTTTGATGGGAGTGCCAAGAGCCAAGATAATTCAATGGGGGAAGGAAGAGTCTTCTGGGGCGCCTGGTTGGTTCAGTCAGTTAAGCATCTGACTCTTGACTTTGGCTCAGATCATGATCTCATGGTTTGTGGGTTTGAGCCCACACTCAAGTGTGGAACCTGCTTGGGATTCTCTCCCTCCCTCTCCCTCTTCTCCGCTCATGTGAAAAACAACAAACTTAAAAAAACCAAAAAACCAACAAAAACTAATTCAACAGGTAAAAAAAAAATCTGAAAGTGTAAAACTCTTAGGAGAAAACATAGGAATAAGTCTTTATGATCTAGGCATAGGCAGTAGTTTCATAGATCGGATGACAAAAGCACAAGAAACAAAAAATTTGTATTGTACACAGCACCACTGAGTGACTAGACTAGAGAATGGAATATTTGGAAATCACAGATCTCACAAGAAGCATCTAGAATATCTACAGAAATGTTACAAAACTCAGTTATTAAAGACAACTCAATTAGGAAGATGAGCAGAGGATTAAGAGAGATTTTTCCCAAATAAGATAATGGCCAATAACCAAGTAAAAAGATGTTCATTAGTCATTAGGGAAATGCACATCAAAAATGAAATGCACAATGAAATACCACTTCATACTCACTGGGATGACTATAAAAAACGAATAGCAGATATTGGTGAGGACGTAGTAAAGCTCGAATCCCCACACACAGCTGGTAGGAAATGTAAAATGGGACCATGACTGTGGAGAGGCGGGGCAGGCAGTTAAACGGAATTCCCACATAACCTAACAATTCCACTCCTAGGTATGTATCTACCGAAGAGAACTTGAAAGCACACGTCTACACAAATGTTCACGAATGTTCATGGCAGCAGTATTCAGAGTGTCCGAAAAGTCAACCCAAATATTCATCAACTGTTGGATTAATGACCTGTGGGCAATGCATACAATGGAACGTTATATGGTAACAAAAAGGAATGAAGTCCTAATGGATGCCACGCCACGGATGAACCTTGAAAACACGCTAAGGGAAAGAAGCCAGGCACAGAAGCCACATATTTTAGGATTCCATTTATAGGAAATGTCCAGCATACGCAAATCTCGACACACAGAAAGCAGACGAATGGTCGATTAGCGCCACACAGGGCAGATCGTGTGCAGTGACCGCTGCGGGGTGCAGGGTTTCTTTTCGAGGGATTTAAATGTCCAAAATTGCATAGTGGTAATGTTTGTAGAACCCTGTGAATGTACTAAAATATACTGAAAATAAGCAGGTAAGTTGTATGGTCTGTGAATTAAAACTCCCTACAGCTGTTATGTAAACAAAATCACAGTTATGTATAGTCTCTGTAATATGCTTAATAATCTTTGTAATAAGCTCGTCAGAATAAGAGCTTTGTGCTTGGCTTTTTAAAAAAAATACAAGGAAGCAGTTAAGTTGCTTTTAAACTTATTATCCAGAGTTAGCTTTTCCTTTTAAATGTTTTATGTTTATGTCTGTCCACGAACACCTTTCTGCGTCTGTGGCTGTGAAAGAAGCCGCCTGCGCTCTGTCTTCCTTTATGGACTTAAGCCCCTTCCTTGCATCCATAGCCCCACCATGTAAATGGCTGGCAGTCCACTTACATTTAGGTGGTTTCCCTTTGTTGCTGTCACAAATACCACTTCAGCTGTGATCTTTGTTCATAGGTGTTTCTTCTCAGATTTTGTTAGAACACATTCATCTTAAGTTTATTTTGAGAGCGAGAGAAGGAGTGCATGCGAGCGGGGGAGGGGGAGACAGAATTGCAAGCAGATTCCACTTTATCCACACAGAGCCCGGCATGGGGCACGCGATCCCGCGAACTGCGGAGATCGTGACCTGAGCCATCTGGCGCCCCTAGAAGACATTCTTAAGATGTGGAATCACCACGGCCAGAGAAATGGAAATTTTCTCAAGCTTGTCATAACCGTTGAGCCCCCCAGAAAAGGGCCTATTACGAGAGAGGGTCTGTTATATCCCACAATAGCGGGAGATATTCTGGAAATCGGTCACCGCGACAGTGAAAACTGGCACATCACTCGAGCGGCCGAAGTGCTAAGCCACGACTGGAAAGAGGACGAGAGCCCGCGGCAGTGGGAGGGAGGGGAGCACCACCTTCCTGTTGGGTGGCTCGCGCATAGCTCAGCGTCTCCAGGGGCCGTGTCCCGGACTTGCTGAGGGGCCACGCGCGGCCCGCAGACACTAGATGCACGCGTGCCGCCTCTGTGGCCCGCAACCCGGCCACCGCGTGCTCCGTCAGAGCCCGCTGGCCGCACGCACCTGAAGCTTGCGGAGCTGCTTGACCACCTCGTCCCTGGCTTTGTTCGCGGCCTCCATCTGAGCTTCCAGGTCCTTCAGGTCTATTTCCAGTTTCTTCTTGGACGCGACCGCCAGCGCCCGCTGCTTCCGCTCGTCCTCCAGCTCCGCCTCCAGCTCCCGCACCTAACGGAGGCACCGGGGTTATATCTGGCCAGACCCAGGTGTCCCCACACGGGGATCGGCAGCCTGTCATCGTAGGTGCTCTCTGCTCCGGAGCAGCCGTCGTTAATAACAGAAAAGCCCAGGAGCTGCAGTTTGTTCAAAGAGGCCTTTAAGCCAAAAACCCTGTTTGCACCCCGGGGGGGGGGCCCCCCCCCCCCCGCGATGGCACACAGGAGGCAGAGCCCTTCCCCTCCAATCTCCAGCTCCCGGCCGAGGTGGCACAACACAGTGGAAAGCCAGGAGACATTTTCTTGGGGTGGTTTCATCCGGGGACGTCCAGGCGGCCAGGTGCCGAGGTCTCAGGCCCCAATACCCGAGGGGAGCCAGCTCGGACGTGGGTCCCCGAGCCCAGGCCTGGCCTTCAGATGATGCACCTGGCCCCGTCGGTTCAGAATTACCCACAGAAACTGGGAGCAAAATACGTGCTCTTTGAAGTCACCGAGTAGGAGGTGACTAATTATCTGGCAAGAAGTGACTAGTGTGCTCAATGCCGGTGCAGTGAAAATAACAAAGTAAGACCAATGTATTCCAGATCCAAGACCCGATGCCACAAACTCCAAGGGACTGTCAAAATATCCGCAATTAGATTTTAAACTAAACTTTTAAAATTAGAAGTTTGACATATGTTCGGAAAACTATACAAAATTCTAAATGCCCAGCAACTTTTTAAAACCAAAAAATGTAAGCATCCGGTTTCCCTTTTCCCAACAAGGGATGTGAGGCGAACTTCCCCTTGCAAGGGGCGTCCGGGTTCTTTCCTTCGCCCGCACGTTTTGACAGTCACGGAATTTGCACCCAACCACATGTTCTTGGACATCCCGCCACACGAGGCCTATTGAGTCATCGGTAAATCTCCAGGTTGTCAACAGCAGTGCTGTTGTCTGAGAAACAGGAAACCAAAAATAATTACATTAGATTTCAGAGAATAAGCTAATCGAACGAGGACATAAGTGGATTTAGCTCCAGCTGACGTGGGCCGACACGAACCAGCAGCATATGGACCCACAACCGGACTTGGAGACCAGACAGGCTCGTCCCCGGGGGCCCTGCACCCTTCCGCTTACCTGTTTAACCAGCAGCCGCTTCTTCTCCTCGTTCTGTTCATCTCTGGTCTGCAGGTCCCTCTCAAACTGGGCCTTCATGGCCTGCATGTTGACCTCTAGGCGAAGCTTGGCGTCCTCTGTGGCCTGAAGTTCATCTTCCAGCTCCTCCAGCTGGGTCCTCATCTCCTCCACCTGCTGCTCTAGCGCCCGTTTGGACTTCTCAAGTTCGTGCACCTAAACCACAAGAGGCAGCGGCACAGGGCTGAGTCTTGGCAGAGGCACGGACAAGGACAGTGGTCTGTGTTCTCATCGGTTACAGGCCCCCGCAGGGCACGAAGGCCGCTCTGGTCCCTCCTGGGCCAGCTTCCTGGCCCCGCTCCTGCTACGGCCTTGCCGTCCCCCGTTTTGGAGCACGCTATTCAGACGGCAGCACGGAGCTCCTGATGGATCACTCGTGCTCTATCATCAGTAAGGTCTTCTCTGGTGACCTTGAAGTGGAGACGTCTTTAAAAGCCAAAGAGCGATGAACAGAGCACGGTGTCCGAGGAGCCCGTCTGTGGACTGGCCATCTGCCTGCTGTCTGCGTGTGAAAGGTGCTGTGGGAGATCCCGTCTTGCTGTGAAAACCTCACCTGTGCTGCAGATGTACGTGGGAACTTGTAACTACTTAGGTGTGTCAGGCCTGTGGAGCGGGGGATGCGTGAGAAGCGGCCCAACCTTCGCCACCACACACCCCCACCTAGTTCTCGGTGCCGAGCGCGTCTGCCCCGCGTCCCCGAGACACCTCTCAGGCGGCCATGCCGCCTCTCCCAGGGGCAGCAGGAGACGTGGCAGGGGAGGCCCCGCAGCCCCTGCTGCTGCTTAGGCACCAAAGTGAGGTCTGTGGAATGAACATGTCCATTATTCTAGTGAAAACTAGAAGGAACGAGAAAGCTGGGTGCCTGGCTGGCTTAGTCGGTGGAGCGTGAACCTCTTGATTGTGGAGTTGTGAGTTTGAGCCCCACATTGGGCATAGGAGGTTACTTAATTAAAAAAAAAAAAGAAAAGAAAAAAACAAAGTCATTGTGGAGTTGTCTATGTACGACTATGCCATCATGGCCACTTCTAGTCTAGGCAGCCTCTTGTCCATGGGGCTGACCCTCCGGGCACCGGGCTGTAGGAGACCCAACAGGAAGGGAGGAGAGTCTTCCCTCCTTTATGATGTGGCCAGAGAGCCCCTATGTCGCAGCTTCCTGAGACAGGGCACGTGCAACATTGTCTGGCAGATGATACAGATCAGGAGGTTAAGTGGCTCCTCCTGGGGAGAACAGACTGCTTCCGGCCCCAGCCCGGCCACACAATCCTCCACACCTCATACACCTGAGGGGTGTGGGACAAATAAACATCACCCCGGCTCTTGTAGAGCGTGTATGCAGTAAAGGACAGCATCACAGAAACTTCCAGACTGTCAACGAGCCCCCAAAGCACTTGAAGCCTTCAGGGAAAACCAAGAGTCTCAGCTGGGAAGGCCCGGGCCAGGAAGGACAGGGGCCGCTGTCCTTGGCCCGGGCGGACCTCGTGGTACCTGTGCTTGGGAACTCCCTGTGACTCGGGAACGGTGACATTCCTGCCAGGACGTAGGGCGGGGGGGGGGGGCGGGGCGTGAAGGTGACAGGAATAAACCAAGCGTCACCATCGGTCAGGGCCTCTACGAGAACTTGTGGCTCAGGCACCAAGAACCGAGCACAGACCGCAGGGTCCGACAGCTTGTCCCGGGAGACCTGAGTCCCCATCCGTGCACAGGCCAGGACGCCGCCGCGCTCCTGCGCTGTCGGGAGACGCCTTCCCAGATCCTCCCCCGCGGGGGGGCCGGGTCCCTGGGATACTCACGTTCTTCCCCACGTCGTCCTTGGAGCTCATCAGGTCTTCCAAGTCCGCTCGAAGCTGCTTGTTGTGCCTCTCGTACTCCTCCTTGGCCTCCAGGGCCTCCTCGAGGGCCCGCGCCAGGGACAGGGCTTTGGTTTCCTTCTCCCTGGCCTCTGCCTCCGCGCGGTCTCGCTCCTCTGCATAGCGAGCGGAGACGTTCTTCTCTTCCGCTAACAGCTGCACGGAACGGCGTCGGGACACGTTAGAAACAACGCGAAAGCGACAAACACGCTTCTCATTCACTGTGTGTCTGACTTCCTGCTGAGCCCCTACTGTGGTTCATGGGTGCTATTTCTTTCTGCTTTTCTCCCTTTCCAATTTTCTACAAATACGTATAAACACCAAGATTATTTTAAACCACGACAACAAGAGCGTCTGCCAGGAAGCGGCAGCGTGTGGCACTGGCCCTGGGACGCAGGGACGCAGGGCCCACCTGGTCAAACTTCTTCTGCTTCTTCTCCAAGTTGGAGGCGATCTGGCGCTGTTGGTCCAGGTCCACCGTCAGGTCGTCGAGCTCCTGCTGCAGGCGGTTTTTGGTCTTCTCCAGCTTGTCGTAGGCCGAAGCCTTCTCCTCCAGGCGCTGGCCCAGCGCCTCCGCGTCCTTCAGGAGCTTCTTTCTGGCTTCTTCCAAACTTTCAATTGTTCCTAAGTCATCGTCTACTTTCTTCTTGGTATCTGTCAGCTGGTTGTACGGGAAGAGAGACCCACGTTAAACAACCCCAGTGACTTTTACAGGTGAGGAACAGAGAAAGCTCGTTTTCCATATTTGGAGAAAAGATGTATAAATCAATACGTGACTGCGAGCCAATGAGGCTCAGACTGTAACGGTGTCTTAGCTCATCATCGTTAAGAGGATGGCTGGTCTGCGTCCTTGCACAGCGGACCCAGTCCGAGGTCACTGTTGAGGCTTCCCACACCCTCACCAGAGTACCGGCACTTGGCTGGGTCAGAGAACACGCTTACGGGGCTTAGTTTCGTACAGCCTAGTTAACCGTCCCAAGCGGAGAGGACGTTAGTCTCTGAGCGCACACCTCCAGGCCCCCGCGGCATCCGCGGGCACACGCGCACCTGAGACTGCAGGGCCAGCACTTGTTTCTCCAGGTTCTTCCTGGCCTCCTCTTCCTCCTCCTGCTGCTCCTGGAGGCCGTTCTTCTCCTCCTCCAGCTGCCGGATGCGACTGCTCAGGTTCAGCTTTTGGCGCGTCTCCTCCTGAAGAAGCTCCTGTTTATTTCACAAGAGGTCGATACCGGAGTTACACTGATCACCGAACAGAAACACCTTTCTTAAAAACAAAGTCACGGCGCAAAAAACACAGCGCCTCAGTGGGTCACAACTACCCCGTGATCTTAAGAAACAAACGATTTAAAAACACGCCTGATAATTTTATAGATGATCTTAACAGAAACACTGCTTTTTAAAAATCTTGTTTTAGAGGTTTGTTTGTTTTGAGAGAGACAGTGAGCGACCGGGGCGGGGGGTGGGCAGAGGGAGAGAGAATCCCAGGCAGGCGCCTACGTGGGGCTCAAATTCATGAACTGCAAGATCACGACCTGAGCCAAGATCAAGAGTCAGGCACTTACCTGAACCACCCAGGCGCCCCCAAAACACGGCTTTCAACTTGTCCTCGAGGAACAGCAGTGTCGTTCACCGTAGGCACCCGGGCCAGGAGCTGAGTGGCCCGAGACGCCTCGGTCTCCAGCATCTCCATACTTCTGGCAGACCTTTCTCCCCACCCCTCTGCCCCTTAGCTGAGGCACTTGGCATTTCTCATGACGCTGACCTCCAGTGTCGGGCAACCCGCCAGCTGTCTGTCCTTTACAAACTTCCTGCCAGACTGATTCCCGTGACCCGCCCCTGGTCTCCCATAGTCTCGCTGACCAGGATGTGCCCTGTCATAGTGTAAGCTCCAAGAGATGTCACCCCTGTATCCCCAGCACCTAGCGAATCAACGTTGTTATAAAGTTAGCACGTTTAATAAAAAGAAGACGTAAAACTCCAAGAAGAAAGTGCTGTGTTATTTTCATATCAAAGTTGTCATCCTAACTTCTGTCTGACGTGAAGACATCCCTAACACGTTTCGATAAGAAGGCCTCAACCTACCTTTTTACGAAATGGACTAGTAGGTCAGTGTAACATAATTTCAACCACAAAAAAACAATCTTATTGAAAACAGCCGGCTATACTTGTGTGCGCAGTAGGACCGCTGCTCAGTGAACCATGTTCCAGGCGGTGCCCGCTGGTGCCCACAAGCCTGCCAGACGCTGAGGGCTCTGCGTCCATATAACTGAGCCTCAGAGACTTCCGGAGCGTCAAGGCCCGTTAGGATGCAAGATGGTTCCAAATAAAAGTTGAGCACAAAATCAGAGATGGTAAGAAAGCAATTGTGGGGCTGGCCTGTTCCACAGACTTGTAGATTACAGAACCGGCGGAGCTGTGACCAAGGGCCTTCACCCCCCAGAATACCTGTGTGTCCTGTAGTTGAGATTCCAGACTGGCTGCGTCCTTGGCAAATTTAATACCCTTCTTCTCGGCTTCTTCCAGAAGCGTGGAGACATTATCCAATTCATTCTGCAAGGAGGAAGGAATACAAGATTCAGTGTGATGCGAGAGGAAGCAGACAGAAAGGTCCGGCCTCACCACTCTTCAACGCACACAAATACAGCAGTGTTTCCGGGGGAGGAGGAGGGATCCTGAAACCCCCAAACCCAAGGAGGACTTCCATCACAGGCGTTGCCTCCCAACAGTGCCCACAGAGGCAGGCACCGTGCCAGCCACCGCAGACCACGTCAGAGTCCCTGCTGGAAGGACAGGGAGCCCATGCACGGAGCGCGGTTCTCCGCATTCCTGCTCACCGTCTTGTTTTTTATCATGAAGAAACAAAGATTGCACTAAATTCTCTCTCTGGCTCCTCTGCTATGTGAAGAGGCTCCCAGATCAGCAGGCACTGTTACTTAATCCTTTTTCACACTGAGATGCATTAACCCTGTGTTAGGGGTGCAAGTAAATTCCTAGTCTTCTAGAGTTACAGGGATTTAGAGGAGTGTAAATTCTCGTACCCCATCTAAAGTTCTTTCTAAGCTTAAAAATCTGGTGGTACAGATTTATCAGGAGTATTTAGCTATAGTCTTAAGGCCAGATTTCATGAACGATGTGGTAAAAACATTGTTGCCTTTGCCTCCTTCGTGACGGCTCTAACCTGCTCCTCCCCCACCAAATCCCCACAGTAGGAGACCTTTTGTAATTCTTGGTGAGCGGAGCAGGTAGTGGGGAGAAGGGTAGGGACGACAGGTGGCCCTTCACTCCGGTTTGACCCTCGGTCGCATTAGCGAAGGGAAGGCGTGCAGAGGGCGTCTCCATACACGTAAGGCAGGCCAACGACATTCCTGTTTTTACTCGTTTTAGCAACATCCTCTGGAGAGGGCACGCGCCAACAGTCTTGGCGACAGTGTGGTGGCGGAAGGCTCTGGACTCACCAGAGACAGACCTCCAGCCTTCAGCTCGGGCTCCGCCACCTGCAGGGGAGCGGCCAGAGGGCCGCCAGCTTCTCACTTTAGCTTCACGTTCCTCATCAGCCCGACGCGCCCAGGGGGTGACGTAAGGACGGAAGGAGAGAGCGTCCACAGGCGCCCACGAGGGTCACTTGCCTCGCCTCCTTGCCACCCGGACGGTAACGTACGATGACGTTAGTAACACCGTGTAACGGCCTCTCTCTGGAGAACACCTCCCCGGACAGGCAAGAGTTAACAGGGGAGGCCCGAGATGGCTCCCCTTAGAAAAAGGCCTGTTGGCAACGCCGGCCTGGCCCTCGGCTGGATTTCGCGAGAGCGCCTACCATTCCCTAAAATAGAACGGCTCCCCGTGCCGTTTGCACAAAGCGGCTTGTGTAAACACCGTGCTGTATGCCGAACGCGTGCCTTCCTTCTGGGAGTCAGGCAGTGGGGCCGTCGGGACCAGCCCCCAACCAAACCGCTGGGCCCCAAGGCTCCGCGAGCTTCCGCGTGGAAAGGACGGCCCACGTGCCGGCCCAGCTCCCTGCCCCCAAGGGGGCCTGCTGGGAGATCGCACCTGGTTTCCTCAGGGCCTCCCGCCTTTTCCCTTTACCGATTCGCTCTGTATCCTTTCACTGTGATAAATATGGCCGTGGGCAGGCCCCCGTGCGGAGTCGGCTCTGGAAGCCGTTTCTAGTGCAGCACCACGGAACGTGCGTCTTTTCTCACCCACAGACATTCATCTATCGTCTCGTTTTTATTGGTGGCGTAGGAGTCCACACTTGGACATGAAAGTTATTCCAATTACGCTCTTTTGTACATACATATTCCTGCAACGAGCATTCTCAGAAGCAGAGTCTGTGTGTGACCCTTATCTCCCTGGGTTTCGTTACTAGACATCACTCTATTGGACTGTAGGGTATCCTATACGTACACGTGTTTTTGTCTTTCGTATGTATACGAACTGTCTTTTCTTTTTCAGGATTTAAATTTTGTAAATATTTGAGAGCGCGCGTGGGGGTGGGGGAGAGGGAGAGAGAGAACAAGTGGGGGAGGGGCAGAGAGGGAGGGAGGGAGAGGCTCTGCACCATCAGCGTAGAGCCTAAAGAGGGGCTCAAACTCACAAACCATGAGATCACGACCTGAGCCGAAACCAACAGCCGGACGCCTGACTGAGCCAGCCAGGCACTCCCAAGATTTTACTTTTAAGTAATCTCTACACCCAGTGTGGGGCTTGAACTCACAACCCTGACATCAGGAGACACACACTCTACCCACTGAGCCAGCCAGGCGCCCCAAGGTATTCATATTTTTAAGGCCTGTGACACCAAAACTGCTGACCTGTTCTTTAGAAAACGTTGTCTCTATTTATACTTGGACCAGCAGTGTATAAAAAATCCAGTTTTTGCAAGTTAGCACCAACACTAGGCACCCGTTTCTGCGCCCACTGCCCCAGTTGTCTTACTGACTGGTCTAATGGAGCAGCTGAAGTTGTGTTTAAAGCCCAAAGCTATACCCACTGTTCAGTGTGGGATTTACTACAATTAAGGCCAATTCGTGCTGTCCGTCCCTGAGATACCTAGTAGGACTGAACTTAAACACACCACGCACCCCTGACTGCAGCGGTCCCCAAGGGGCTCGATGGTCGCGGACAGGCCACCGCGGGTGCGTCCCGAGTTGGGTTTTCCGGGCTCACCTGTAACTTGTTTGCTTTCTCAGCCAGCTCCACCCGGAGTCTGTCTCCTTCCGAGACCTTGGCGTGGAGCTCCTGCACCTGCGCGTCCAGTTTCTTCCTCTTGTGCTCAGACTCGGCCTTGACCTGCTGCAGCACCTTGACCTCACACGCCAGCTCTTTGTTGTCAGTCTCCAGGCCCTGCTTGTTCTTTTCCAGATTTGCCTTGAACTAGGAGAGGAGGGAAGAGAAATTTGCCAGTATTTTTAGAACACTCCATACAAGGCGCTGCTTTTTGTATCAGCGGGATGGTGCCCGATACCCGGGCTGCACTCAGCATCGGAGTGAGCGAATGAAAACCTCCGCTCTCCCCTGAGCACGGAGATCTCTATGGAGGAAACGCCCTGTACTCCCTGCCCAGGGTAGGAGAGCCAGATGTGTGGGGGCTCAGTACACCACGGAATTCATCCTGGTCAGCGTGGGGGCGACTCGGGGTACATCCTATCATGTAATCATCCACTCGGGTTATCCTTTCTAGAAAACGTGTTCCGTTGAGAAAATTATTCTTAGTGAGGAGCTGAGACCCCTGTTGCTGGGGTAAGACTAACACAGGGGTGTCAGCGCAGGGGTGACCACAACAGGTCGCACGGCTGCAGGGATCGCCTCGTGGGGGGCCTGGACCTGGGGATGGGCTTTTGAGGTGGTGCAGCTGGGGGTCGCGTGGGGGCTCTGGGGCCTGAGTGCCCGGCTTCACTCTGCCGTTCCACGTTCTGGCTGTGTGACCCTCGATTAGTTTCCTGACCCTGCCGGCCTCAGTTTCCTCATCCTCTGAACGGAAATGACAGTCGAGAGTCTACCGCACAAGGTTGTGGTGACGGTTAAAGGCAACGCACGCGGTGTACTGAGCATGGTGACAGACACATGCAAATGTGCACGTCCAGTCAACGTTAATACCGAGAGCGCACGTGTGGACCCACGGGAGGACAGAAGGGGGCCCCGGAGCAGGAGCAGAAGGCACGAAGGAAGGGTGACGGGGAGGAATGGGGAAGGACGCCCGTCTGCCCCGGGGGTCAGCGGGGGGACGAGCTGCTGTGTCGTCAGGACGGAAGCCTGTGTGAGACTCGGGACGGGGATGGCGGCGAGAGGAGGGCGACACCGCGTGTGGTGGCTTCAGACTGCCAGAGGCGGGAGGAAGGAGGAGAGCACGAGGGACACGTGAAATGGCCGCGGGGCCGCAGATGGGGACAGGCACAGAGCGCTCAAGGGTTTTGAGCGTGGCCATTGGGAGGGGGGGCGCTGGTGGAGGGCGGCCCCGGGAGGAACGGGATTGGAGACGGCCGCCAAGTACCCCCGATTATTGAAAAAAAACAACAAAAAGTTAAGGGCCCGTGACCCCTCGGGTACACAGTGCCCTGCGAGCTGCCGGCCGTGTCAGCCCCCACGGCCGTGCCGAGGCCGGGCTCAGCACCGACTGGACGGATGTGCGCCCGATGGCCGATCTCCTGCAGGACACGGGCCCACGCGCCTGCCCCTCTCACCCTCTTGGCCTGTTCCAGCTGCTCCGAGAGTTCCTCTAGGGCTGTGGCGTGTCTCTGTCGCATGTCCTGGATTTGGGCTTCGTGGTTCCTGGTCTCTTCCTCCAGAGCCTTCTTCAACTCTGCCACCTCTTGTTCACGTTTGGTGCTAGACGGACACATCGTAGAGAAAGCGGCTCAGAATTAACCGACAGACCGACTTAGAACACGATCAAGCACACAGTGAAGCTGTGGTTTTGTTTCACGCAGGACATCAGTTTCCCCCTGAGGCGATGGACACGGTGTGATGCTTCCCAACTCCGCCACCCCGCACGACGTTAACCCTCAACCTCGGCTTCTGCACCCCCAGCACGAGGGTCACGACCGAACCCTGGCCTCACGAGGCTGTGAGGGTCACACGAGGGAAGTACTGGGCACTGGCCCTGGCCTAGAACGGCCCTCACTATATTTGGGGTGTCGCCATCGTCACGCAAAAGATATCCCCTCAGTTCCTTTGATAACTATCTGGTCTGGTAGGTCCTGGAAAGCCGTGTGTCCGCTGTGACCCTGGGGATCCCTCCAGAGAGAGTTCAGCTCCCCTCAACTCCTCCATCTGACGTACGGTCAGACACAGTGCTCGTCCTCACGGTCACCAGACGGTGGTGGGGGGCAGGAGCTGGTTAAGGCCAGATGGCCAGCTGCCTGCCACAACCCCAGCGGACGTCTCACTGCAGCTGGAAAAGGTGGGTCCCCAAGTGGCTCTCCAGAGCTAAGGGTGGGGGAGGCCGCGTCACAGGACGGCGCGTCCCGACGGAGGCAGGACTCTCCCCGTCCCTGTGACATAGCTGTAGTTAGGATCCTGAGATAAATCGAGGTCTGCTCTAACCTGCATTTAGGGAACGAAGATGATGTTAATATTAAATATCTTTACGTGGTTTTCCAGCGTTTTTGTCATTTGCTGTAACGTAGGGTGGTGACCTCGCTAACGGGAGGAAGAATTCACAGATCCGTCCGTCCCAGCGCCATCTTTACCAGAAGCGTAGAGCTTGATGAAGCCCGAAACCAGCACGGCAAATCCCACCCCCGCGCAAGCTGCAGACATCAGGGGTCAGAGTGGCTGGGGCTTTACGACCGGCCTGAAGAACTCTGGCCAACTCGTGCCGAGGTTCGAGCGCATCAGCAGTTAGGACGGGGACTCGGGTGCTGACTCGGGGCACGTTCTCCTCCCTTGACTGGTGCTCACAGGCAGCTGGACAGAAGGGATCAGAAGATTCTCTGTGGTCTCACTGGGCTCGACCCGGGGTGTGGGGGCCTGTCCCTGCATCTCCTCGAGGGGAAGGACTTGGTAGAGGGGGGAGGTCGCCGGACGTAAGCGTCAGCCCGGCCAGGCCGGACGCCGCATCCGGCCACTTTGGCCTCGTGAATGATCCGTGCTGTCGGCCGTCACACGGCAACGTCATTTCTCCCGCTAGCGGGGCACGGTCCTCCAGGTACGAATTCCTACATGAAACCAGGAGTCTTGCACGGCCCCGCCTCCAGGCTGAGCCACCCAACTGTTTTTCGTCTTTCACGGGAAGTCCTCCAGAGAGTTTGTGCCAAGTTTGGTTACTTTCACACAGACCCGGGGAAACATGCACGGGGAGGAGCCGGTGGGGAGGCAGCGGGGTCCTTGGCCAGAGCGGCTCACGCCAGCACCAAGACCCCGGAGCTGCGGGCAACCGGAAGTCTTCACAAAACGGCACCCACGAGCGCTACGCTTGAGCCTGTCCCTGGTTTTAATAAATGTGCGCATGTATCGACTGGTTTATTTTCAAGAGGGGAGTGGGAAAAAAGGACCGGAGCCTTTTTTTCTATCGTGGTCAAAAAACCAGCTGAGAATTGAGAATTGACAATTCAATAAGGTCTAGTTCAGTGGTTTCCAGATTAAAAAAGAGAAATTTCTTTGACGCTGGTTTTTGAGAGAGAGACCGTGCAAGCGGGGAAGGGGCAGAGAGAGGGAGACACAGAATCAGAAGCAGGCTCCAGGCTCTGAGCTTTTGTGACAGCACAGAGCCTGACTTGGGGCTTGAACTCCGGACCGTGAAACCATGACTTTAGCCAAAGTTGGACGCTTAACTGGCGGAGCCACCCAGGCACCCCCGTTGCCAGATTTTTAAAAGCAGACCTTCTACTGGGAAGGCCGGGACTTAACCTGGCTGACAGCAGGGCTGTTCTGAAGAGGGGGAGGAGGCCTGGGCCGGCCTGGCTCACGTGGGCTTCGGCTCTCTCTGGGGACGTGACCTGTCGTCCCTGCCGTGGTCTTACGTGTTCATGGGCAAAGCCCCAGACACATCGCGAGGCTCCTCCATCACCGACCACTCCCTCGCCGACACCCACTATCTGACAGCCACCTCACCCTCAGAGCGGCCTTCTCTGCAGACCCGGTGACACCCCCCCACCCCGCCGGGTGAACACACGCTGGTCCTTCCCTACCTCCCTGACCACACCTATCTTCACAGGTGACTCCCCTCCTGCCCTTCGTGTTTCATTCCAGGCCTTAGCTCAGCTGCCATGTCAGAGCGAGGACACCCCGGAGAAGCAAGCAGAGGGGCGTGTGCGCGCACGTGGGTGCATGTGTGCATGCCTCTGTTTGCACGCGGCCGGCCGCGTCTACCAGCCCCTCACGCCCGGGGAAGCTGGAGTCTCGAGGAGCAAACAGACGGGCGGGAAGAGGCCAGGGCAGCAGTCTGGGAGGCCACAACCCAGCCGCTGACGTGAAGACACGACCGAGTGCCGGCAGGAGCCCCAGTCAGCCCCTCCACTGGGCCGCCTCCCACCCGCTGCTCCAGCTCTCTGCGACCCTCTGGGGGCGGCACACCGAGGCTTCCACACGCCCGACTCTTCCCGCCTGCGCTTGGCTGTGGCCTTGCCTGTCACACGGCACGTGCCTCTGCCCTGCCTTCTTTTCCGTTTGGTAAACGTGAACCTCCCTTCTCTGCTGACCACGCCCACAGCCCCGCCCATCCTGTCTGACCCACCTGCCCCTCCAGGCTTCCGGGTCTGGTACAAGCCTCCGCCCAGCTCTGTGCACCTGCCCCTGGAGACGTCCGTCACGGAGTGTGGCTTTTCCCAATCCCATCCCAGCCCGCACACCTCAGTCTGCTGGTCCTTCCCCGCCAGCCGCCCCTCCCCCACCAGACACGGGTTTGTTTCTAACCACAGCTATCTCGTCCCTGTTCCTTGGCCATTATTGCCCGTCCCTGTTCCTTGGCCATTACTTCCCGGAGGGAAAGAAATACTCAGAACAACAACGAAAGGAAAAGCCCCGTGTCCCCAAGGAGGCCACCGCGCCTGAGGCATTTCTGCCAGACGCCAGGGGGTGCCCGCCTGTGCGCCACTCACCGAAGTTCCTGCTGAGCCGCGGTGGTGTCCAGGGTGTCCTCCAGCTCCGTTTTCAAGGCCTCCAGCTCTTCACTCAAGTCCCGCTTCTGCTTCTCCGCCTTGTTCCGCGAAGCCTTCTCCGATTCGAAGTCCTCCTGCAGCTCGGCGATCTGGGCTTGCAGCTCGCGCACCACCTTGAGCGCGTTGTTCTTGTGGAGCGTCTCGTCGTCGCCCCTGCGAAACCGCCCGGCACGAGAAGGGCTCAGCTGGCGGCCGCCAGCGCCCCGGGGGGAACCCACCCCCGCCGTGCCCCTCTGCGAGCGGACCCCAGTCACACGTCCCTCTGCCCGTGGCCGGGGCTGGGCCTGCTGGGCAGGGGGAGGAGGCACGGGGGTCGATGACCTGAAGGCCCCAGAGCCAGGACCAGAACCGGCAGCATCAGAACCGGAATGGAACCCTGCCCCCTTTCCAGAGAGCTGCGGTTTTCCATTGAAAGGACAGACAAGCTCATTTTAATGATCAGAATATAAAAAAAATCGCTCCAGAGTAAAATGTTAAGAGCACACTGCTCAGGGCGGCAGTCCAGTCCAGCCTACAGTGAAGCAGCAAATCCGAAGAAGTTCTTGCAAGTCAGCGGGAGGCCTGCTGCCTTCACACCTGCTGTGCATGTTAGCTCAGTGCTGGCAGAGTTTCTGACTGGAGAAGCTGGGATACTCGGGGAGAGAGACAGGAATCCAGAATTCCAGCTCTCGCCTCTAAGAGGAAAAGCAGAACATCTGGCCAAAATGAGACCAGCTGTGATAGAGGGCAGAAAAAGAGGTCTGTTACGAGATTTACTCGCTTATGATAAATGGTAAAGTTTAAGTTCTATGACCGTGTAACCAAGTAATTCTTCTTTAGAAAGAAATATTAGATATAAATATACTTACTAGGCATGATTTCCATTCTAAAATGATTTAAAACTCAATAGGAAATCATGCCATGAGCGAGGGGGATTCATTTTTTTCTTAATGTTTATTTACTGAGAGAGAGGGTGAGAGAGGAGGGGAAGAGACAGAGAACCCCAAGCAGGGTCCACGCTGTCAGCACAGAGCCCGATGTGGGGCTTGAACTCACGAACCGTGAGATCATGACCTGAGCCGCAGTCAAGAGTCGGATGCTCAACCGACTGAGCGGCCCGGGCGCCCCTGGCAGGGGATCATTTCTGAAAAGGGGTTTCCCCTCAACTTCTAAAACACGCTGTGGAATTACTCTCTAACACACGGAGACCAGACGCTGGGTGTGGTAACGGGACTTCTGGGGGGAGTTTCCAGGGACCTCGGTGACCAGCGATCCCTAGGCGTGGACACCGACGGTGGTTCACGAGTGCTTCCTGCTGCCCTGACACAAGCCGTGGACTCCCGGCTCTTTCAGCCTCCTGTGCCACACCCGCAAGGAGACCACGTGTCCCCGTCTCGGGGTTTTCGTCGGCGCCCAGCCCCGGACGCTCTGCCGAGCGCACAGCCCGCGGTAACGGCCCCGTGCGGGGGGCGGACCTGGCCAGCGCGCCCTGCAGCTCCTCCTCCTTCTTGGCCAGCTGGACCTTGAGCTCGTCGATCTGCGCCTGCAGCTCCGCGATCTGGTCCTGCAGGTCGGTGGTCTCTCCGTCGAGTTTTCTCTTGGCCTTTTCCAGCTCCTGACGGGTCTTTTCTTCCTTCTTTAAGCGTTCTGAAAGGCAAGGGCCAAGAAGCTATTTAACCGACAAGCGACAGGCCACATGAACGAATTCGAGAGAGAAACCGACCCGAGCTGAAAATACGCCATTTCACTGAAAAGCGGCCACCGCCTTGACCCCACCGTGTCTACAGCTCAGTCGTCAGAAACCCACAGAGATCAAGCCGCAGGCGAGAGCGGTCGGTGGGAGGATGGTATTTTCAGGAAGAAACTGGGTGGATTCTGTCACTTCGTGGGAAGGGAGCCCACAGCCATCGCTGGGCCCAGGTTTGCAGAGGGGCTCGGCAGAGGCGAGGGCGGTGTGCCCGGAGCCCCATCCCCCTTCCCTGGGAGTTCCTGGCAGGACCCAGGACTGCAGGTCCTGGGCACGGAGGCAGAGGACAGAGTGGGGGCAGGTGTCACAGTCCCGCGATGATTCTTCAACTACGCCGGCGCTCCCTCCCTTCCCAGGACTGTCCTCCAGCAGAGCCAGTGTGTGGGAAGGCGGAGACTGGGCATCACGGGCTGATCACACGGCCGAGACAGAGCAGGCACGTGTGCTCTGTGCTCCCCTGAGCGGAAGAGCCACGCGCTGGCAAAAATGGCTTATGAAAATCTCTCCCGCTGCCATCCTCTCGTCTGTGCTAAGCAACAGCGAGACGACAAAACCTGAGATAGGTTTTGAAAAACCCTCCCGTTTTCTCCCTACTGCGAAAGCAGTGCGCTGGGAGAGCACGGTCACGGCCACGCAGGTGCTGTAGGGACACGTGACAGCCGGGCGTTGAGCGCCGTGCGCTGCTCTGATACAGACGCAGGGTCGAGCCGCTGACACGGCAGATGCGTGGATGCCTCCCCAGCTTCCACCCTCTTTCCCGGGTTCTTGTGTAGAAAGCCAGGGTCCGCTCTGTAGACACCCTGGGATTTCCCAACACAGCTTCTGCCGTCTCCGTGCGATGCGATTCCCCTCAGCGGGTTCTCTGTCCCCAACACTTTCCGTGGCAGTAGCCATCAGTCTCTTTGTGAAGTGAACCCTATACACCCTCACGCAGCTGTCAGATTAAACACAAAGTCCACTGGCTTCTACGACTCAAACTTAGAGCCCCGCTGCGTCCATTAAGGGGGCAAGGCGTTTCACCGTGGGATCTAACTTCATAAAATCAAAGTTTACGTTAGCGCTACCCCATCATAAATACTTGGAGACTAGGCAGCAGATAATAACTCAAAATGCGCCCATGTAATTGAATCCAAACTGATTAGTAATCGGCACGCCCATTTTCCATTACCACATGTTCTGATTTAAGTAAAATCTAAACACTCACAAGCCCAGTCCCACGTTTCTCTGACGCCAAATACTAACCTTCTAAATCTGAGATCATCACTTCTTGCTTATTTCTGATTTTGGCCAAATTTTTGGCCTTTTCTTCCTCTTCAGCCAGCTGAGAGGAGCACTCCGCGATGCGATCCTCCAAGAGTTTCTTTTCCTGAGTAGAAAGTCACCGCTTCAGCAAAGGCACGCACAACCACGCGTGGGGTGTGGTGTCACTCAGGAAACGGGCTTGTGGCACCACGTCCCCCCGTGGCTCCGATCGCTCCCGAGAGGTGGGAGGTTCACTCGTGTAGGCCCCCCCTGTGCGCCCCCCCCCCCCGAGTCCCGCAGCCCACGTGGAGTGCAGCTGTGAGTGCGCGGGCAGGACCTGGTCATCAAGGAGGGACCGATGCACACAGAACGTGCATGTTACACATCTGAAGGATCAGGAGGCTATTTGGTCCCAAGATCTAAAAAACTAAAGACTTTCTACCTTTACAAATCTATAGAAGTTGAGTGTTAGAAAAAGTAAGTAAATGAACCTGAACTCTTGAGAATTTCTTGAAGGAAGCCCCTTACAGCGAGTCTGTCAACATACGGATTTCCCACATTCTAAAATCCACTTAAAAAAATTTTTTTTAATGTTTATGTATTTTTGAGAGAGAGAGTGAGATAGAGCACGAGCAGGGGAGGTGCAGAGAAAGAGGGAGACACAGAATCCGAAGCAGGCTCCAGGCTCTGAGCTGTCAGCACAGAGCCCGACATGGGGCTTGAACCCACTAACCATGAGATCATGACCTGAGCTGAAGCCAGACGCTCAACCGACTGAGCCACCCAGGCGCCCCTCAAAAATCCACTTTTTAAGGAGGCTCCACGCCCAACATGGGGCTTGAACTCACGATCTCAGGCTCTACCCACAGGGCCAGCCAGGCACCCCCAAAATCAGCTCAGAAGCAGTCTCTTACTTTGATAAATTTGGAGTTTTGGTCCTCGAGAAGCAGGATCTCCTCCTCCATCTTCTTGGTCTTCGCCTCTGCCGTCACCTTCTCCAGCTGGAGTTTCTGGCGAGCCCCTTCCTCCTCGTCCAGCTGCTCCTCCAAGTCCTTGGGAAGCAGAGCACACAGTCAGCCGCCCCCCGCTCTCCACAGGACGCCACCACGCGCCCCTCCACCAAGGTGCAGGGAAGTGAAACGCTGAGGTGTGGTGAAACGCCGAACGGCAGGGGAGTTTTTACAGACGTGAAGCACAGGGAAGAGAAGCAGACGTTTGCACCCACTGCAGGCTGCAGCCCAGCCCGGGTCTATCCTTCTGGAAGCCAATGTGGCAGAGGACAGCAAGCTCCGAAAACCAGCATTCCTTTCACACCAGCAATTTCGGGACATAGCCACAGGTGCGACGTACGTAAAAAGGTCATTTATAGTATCGAAGGACGGTGAACGTGCCACAAAATCTCTTGCTGAGTAGAGGGTGTATTTGTGAAGGGGAATAACATAGGAATTAAAATTCGTATTTGAGAGAGGGGTGGTCTCGGCTCAAGCCTGCCTCACCGTGTGAGCCCATCCCCAAGTGGGGTGGGATTCTGGTGTGTGCAGTTTTCTAAGGTAAGACACACTTCCGTGTCCTGCCCTGCCTCACCATACGTGGTACACACGTACGTTACGGACACATCCACGAACGGTCTGTTTACAAAACCTATCGTGGTTGACTCGGGAATGAAACCCATGCAAGAGACGGTCATTGTCTCGTGGAAAACTTCAAACACAGCGGCAGAACGAGCCGGAAGGGCGCACCCGTCAGCCCAGCTTTGACAAGCGTCGGACTCACGGCCAGTGTCCTCTCCTCTCTACCTCCGCGGTCCCCCTTCGCCTCTTGGGTTATTTTGCGGCAAATCCCAAACCTCATGTGTTACTGTAAAACCTTCAGGCTGTACCTCTAAAAGATAAAGACTGCTTAAAAATACATTTTTGGGGCGCCTGGGTGGCTCAATCTGTTAAGCGTCTGACTCTTGATCTCGGGTCAGGTCACGATCTCGCAGTTCGTGGGTTCCAGCCCCACGCTGGACTCTGCACTGACAGCATGGACTCTGCTTGGGATCCTGTCTCTCTCTCAAAATAAATAAACTTAAAAAAAAGTACATTTGTTTATTTGAACTGGAATCCAAATAAGGTTCACACACTGTGACTCCAAAGCCTCTAGAGACTCCTTGTTCTCTAGGCTCCCGTGTATCTCTGCCTCCCTTCCTTGCCATTTATTTGTTTTTGAAACAGAACAGGTCATTTGTCATACGGTTTCTTTTCCACAGTCTGGTTTTGGTCAGGTGCATCCCTGTACCGCACGGTCCTAAATTCACAAAAGCAGTGAACAGAGCAGTACGTTCAGTATAATTTCAACTATATCTGTATATCTGGTTTAGAAATACAGGCAAGCAGAAAAAATGTCGGTAATGGGGGTGATGGGAGGGAGGAGACCAGAGGTGCGGTGTTCCCTAGGTTTTCTACAATAAGCGTTTATTGACACCGTAATTGGGAAATTTATCTTAAAATCAAACCACAAACAGCTCCAGTTGTTTGGTTGAAAAAGGTACACATCAGAAGTCCCTCAAAGGCTCACAGGTCGGAAAGGAACAGAGGAGGGACCGACGAGGTTGAGTTTTCCCAGGGGCCATGTGGGGACCACAGGACCTCTGATATTCTGACTTCTGGATAGGATTTCCTCAGATGGAGGAAAATGGGGGAAAAAAAATACAAAAAACAGAAAATAAAACCTATTACCGTCAATACTTTTAGAATGTGTTTGAATGAACTTACACGTCACAAAATGAGATAATAAATTCAGAGAAGGCTGCCAAAACCCGAGAAGCCCCAAAGGCATCTAGAAGGGAAGGGGAGGATAGGAAGTCCAGAACAAGGAAAATACGGCACTAACTCTGCTCCCCCAGGACACATCTGTTTTTCTGCACACGCTGAAGAAACACAGGCATTTCACACGAGGGTGTTAACAGCTGGAGCGTACAAAACCAGGCCTGGGGACGCTGCGGGGGAGGGACTCTGGGCACCCTTCCCCCACACGAATACACGTTATTTCTCAAACGAGCACATGCTCTTAAAAACAAAGTCCCAACTACGGGTAACAGTACCACCAAGGAGAGCTCACTATTGTCGGCAGAAACTCTAGGTCTCTGTCTGGTCCCACATCAAATCACGCGTATAAACTCGTAAGTCGCAGAAACGTATTTTGACGTCGATCTTCCCGCACACATTCCTTAGTAATGCACTAGGGATCCCCGTGACAATAAACCTCTTTTTACCTGTAACTGCACGGAACTGCCGTGGCCTAACACTCCTGACTGGTACATAACCAGCTGGCTTGCATCGATTTACACTTAGAATAAAGTCCCAGAACTGGACTTGCTGAATGAGAGCGCACTTTTTACAGGTCTCGTGATCTTCTGCTAACCTATCAGGAGGCACCGGGAAGCCGAGTGCCTTGAAGGATGGAAAGTGTCCAGATGAGTTACTGCACGCGGTCTTTGCCAAGAAAATAACGTGAGATCTTCTGCGGTTTTGAGAATCGTCTGAATTGTCTGAGCTTTGCCAAGGTAAGCTATCAGGGGAGAGAAAATTCAAGAAGAGACCTGGACAAAAGTCTGGTGCTGGACCCACGAAGCAATGGTGGCTGAGACACAGACACCATGACACTCAAGAACATATTCGGGAGGCTGGGTGTGGGAGACAAGGAGAAAAAGAGAAGGGAGTGTCCTAGGCCGTGGGCAGAGTTAGCACTGTCTGAACCGTGTATTTGCACTACGCGGGAGGACAGCCTGTGTCTCCGTAACATGGTAACTCCTGGGAAGCACTAAGTGTTTTATTCTGATTCCTGGCCGCCTCCTGTGTTGGAGCTGAGCCCTTCTTATGAACCAAACTCCCGAACACAGGCCTATCTAGTGAACGGAGCGAGCAGTGCCATCACTAGTGACAACACAAAGGACAAACGGGGTTCCCTACAAAGTGTTCAGGCCCTGCGATGCTCCTACTCTGAATCACTCTGCACGCTGGAAGACGCTCGAAGACAGTCTGTTATGTGTGTGCTTTTAGTGCTGGACGTCTTAATTTTTTTAAGTTTATTTATTTTGAGAGAGAGAGAGAGGGAACGCGCTACGTGCGAGCGAGCAGGGGAGCAGCAGAGAGAGAATCCCAAGCAGGCTCCATACTGTCAGTGCAGAGCCCGATGGAGGGCTCGAACTCACAAACTGTGAGATCACAACCTGAGCTGAGACCAAGAGTCGGACACTTAACCGACTGAGCCACCGGGCGCTCCCATCGCCGGCCATCTTTGAAGGGCAGGACCTGGAACGTGGACTCCTGTCGCCCCTCAGGGGACACAACGCAAACCCACAGCTTCCATTTGTTTCTTCGGCAGGGCCGCTCGGAAAACCCAACCCGGTTCTGGACACAGACCGTCCTACGTACCTGAATGTGTGCTTGCATCTTCTTCTTTTCGTTCTGGAGGATTTGGTTTCTTTCTTCTTCTTCTTCAACCCTGGATTCCAGGTCGTGGAGGATCTCCTCCAGCTCCTGCTTCTTAGCGGCGAGCCTCGCCCTCATCTCTTCCGCTTCCGCAAAGAGCTCTGTCTCCGCCTGCAGCTGCTCCGCCAGGATGTTCTTCTCCTCCAGAAGCTGCAACCACAACCGAGCGTCAGTGCGGTCGCTGCCCCCCGCCTCCCCCCACCGCAGACGGTCACTCGGATTTCAGCGGCCGTGCTCATCACCGTAGAAATGGAGGCTTAGATATCTGTAACGTCGCTGGCAAAACTTTCCAATATTCTTTACGGCAAAGTGAGCTAGAGAACGTTTCCGCTGGTTTCTGTCGTCTCAGGTCATCCTGAACAACACTAAGTTCACCCGACTTTAGGAGCTCCTGTTCTTCCATTAAGGTAACTGACAGAGGCGGAGGGAAAATCTTATTCGAGTGTCTTCAGGGGGCCAGCTACGGCCGTCTGGGATCAAGGGATACCCCTGGCCTTCATCCTTAGTCTCTCAGGCCCTGAACCCGGTCGTCTACACACGCTTCCCGAGCCCCTGCCTGGTCTGTGAAGCATCCCCACCGGCGAAGGACACTGATGCAGGACTCGGGTGGCCCGGCGTGGTCTCGTCTTTACTTTCGGGGCCCTCGGGAGCCATCCCAGGCAGGGGACACGGTGGGAGTCCCACGGGCAGCAGGTGTCAGGAACACGTGCCTGGCGGCAAATGGGACACCTACGTGTCCAAGAAGGGCCGAGGCAAAACCGCGTGAGGGGAGGCGGACTGCGGTTTACGTGAACCCAACTGTGGCGGGTGCGGCCGCTGGCAGGTGGGTCCCCGTGAGCGGCACCCGGGCCCACCTGCTGGTGCTTGCGTTCCATCTCCTCCAGCTCGCCCTCCACCTTCGTCTGCTTCTCCTTCACCTTCAGCAGCTCCTCGTCCTTGGCCTGAAGCTCCTCCTCCTGGCGGGTCACTTGGAGGAGCGGCTTCACCTGTGACGGGATCAAATCGCACATCACCCTGTGCCCGGGCGGGGACCGCAGCCTCGTCCAGGCTTCCCCTCCCCCCGTGACCTTCCAGGCTCCCCCTCCCCCCACACCGCGAAGAAGCCCACCTTGGTGAAGACGCGCCACCACTGCCAGTGACGGAGCTTCAGGTAGGCGGCGCAGTTCCGCTGCAGGACCTTCAGGGCGCTCAGCTGCTGCTGCTTCTTGGCGAAGGCCCTGGACAACCGGGAGGACGGTTAGTGCGCAGAGAAAACGCGTCCTGATGGCGGCCCGGCCGCTTTCTTCGCAGACGCTGCCCCAAGCGTGCCTCGTCCTCCACCGTGTGCCCGTGTCCGCACGTTCCCGGGCACGAAGAAACCCCCTCCTCCCCGGGTTTCTCACGCTCCCCTGGCTGGTGCACCCGATCGCTAACTACTTCCTCTTCCAACCTGGCACGGACACGGCATCGTCCCCTTCCAGCCTCATCTTGCCCGCCCTTCCTCCGCCCTGCAGCATCCCGGAGCCGGAAGGACCCGCAGACGGTCGAGCTGATGCCTCTTGTTCACAGACAGACAGACGTTCATCGGCCAGGCCACGTCCCTCCAGGACACGCAGACACCTCTCGAGCCCCAGTCTCCTCGTTACCAAGTCTGGGCTTTCCCACTACCCTGTGCTGCCTTCAGTGGCCGATGATCCCAGACCCACTTACTGGTCATCCTTTGCAGTATGTTCAGTTTCTCCCTCGCCTTCAGGATCGGAGCCCCCTTTCTGAAGCCCCAACCCCCCCCCCCCCGGCCTAAACAAACCCCAACCCAGGTCACTGTGCTGCCCCTCCTCCTAGTAGGTGACTTATCTTTCTACTGACAATGACACTTTCAGGACCCACAGGCTCCCCAGGCCCTACCCTGCGCCCCCTGTGGCCCAGCACTCTGGCTCCGCCCCCATCACCTCCTGAACTGTCGAAGGGCTTCCTGGGCTCTGAGCCTCTCCCTCAGGCAGGTCTGTATGGCTTTGTCTGCTGCACGCCCCTACGGACCACCCACTACGGAAAACTAGGTCACCAGGGTGACCTCGTGGCCTCCTTCACCTTGTCGCAGCCCCAGGCTGGCTGCACCCCGTCCACAAACGCAGCCCCCTTCCCAACCAGGCTCGGCTCCTCGGAAGCAGAGAGCACGGCCCAGTTACTCCTGTGCTCCAGCATCCAACCCAGGGAGACACGTACTCAGGGCCCCTCAAAATATGTGCCGGGTGAACAAAAGAACCATCGGGCGCCCCTAGATCTGTGATCATTCCTCCGGCATCCTTTCCATAACTCTTTGTAAGACCGGCTACAGGGTTCTCCGGGGCAAGAGATGCACTTGAAGCGAACGGAAAAGACAGGAAGAAAAGTCTAGAATTATGCGTTCGCTCCAGCAACGACCAGTATCCACTGGATTCACGCAGGACGGCCTCAAGACTAGACGGTCGCGGTTCAGGAGCACGGACGGCTCCTCTTCCCCGTTCTGCTGCCCTGCGGGTCCCATTCCCTCGCAGGACCCCAGAACTTCCGTGTCGCCAACTCGCCACTTAAATGTCCTCCGGCTGTGGCTGTATACCTGCCCTGAGTGTCGCTCCTACCAAATCTTCTTCCTTCTTATTCCCACCAGCTGAGCCAGTTCGGCCAAGCCTTAATTTTAATAGTTTCTGCTACAAAAACAACAGTTTCAAATGCAGTTTTTAGCACCGTATAACAGCATCTGCCTTCCCATTCTTGCAGGCTCCTTCAAGGCTGCCGTAAAAATCCCTCAACCTCCTTACTGAGGACCGTCGCCCTGATGTCCCCGTGGCCTCTGAGAGAAGATGAGTCAAGAACACGCCGGCCGCTCTGTCTGAACGAGGCAGCTGGCTCCCCCCACCCACCCCACCCGCCACTGCCTTCAGCTGAACCTGTCTGCCGGGCGCACCGCGCTCTCTGCCGGGGGCTCCGGGACCCGCATCTGAAGTATGTCATCTGGTGTTCCGGTGTCAGGAGGCCGACGTGCCACAGCCCTGTTTCCTCCCTCTTTGTCCACCGGTGCCAGTGGCCTCTAGGGTGCTCCGGCTGCCAGCTTACGGGCTTCTGTCCACGTCTCTGTGTCTGACCTGTACTCACTGCTCTGCCTCTTTCCGAATTCTAGTGTGGCTCTTTCGAAGGCCTAATTTTGGAGCTGCAAATGACAGGCACAGTGCCTTATGTAGCGGTCACACGCTCGTGTTAGCTGTTAGTCTTTAAGAGGAGATCTCGGGTGCCTGGGTGGCTCAGCTGGTTAAGCGTCTGACTTCGGCCCAGGTCACGATCTCACGATTTGTGGGTTCCAGCCCCGTGTCGGGCTCTGTGCTGACAGCTCGGAGCCTGGAACTTGCTTCGGATTCTATGTCTCTCTCCCTCTCTCCCTCTCTCTGCCACTCCCCCACTTGTGCTCGGTCTCTTTCAAAAACTGAATAAACATTATAAAAAAAAAAAAAAGATCTTTGTTTCTGATTATGGATCTTGGTGATAATTTTGCAGGGTTCAGAGTTCAGGGAGGAAGCGGCACGTGCTTGCACAATTTATATAGTTAACGTCCCGCGTTCCTGACAGCTGTAGGTTTCTGGCAGCCATTAGGAAGGCACCCGCCTGTGTCCGCTCCTGTTCTGTGGCAGCTACGGTGACAGCGGTGTTTGCGGACCGGTGACACGCTGCAAGCAAGGACACGGAAAAACCAAGCCTTCTGTCCTTGCACACCGTTGCCTGGGTGTGAATCGTTGAGGACGTCACGCATTCTCGGGCTTTCCGAGCCGCCTCTTCTACTCGAGACTCTGTCACGTGTGGGCCAAGAAAGACCCACAGATCCCGCCTCCTCCTCACTGGGCTGAAATCCCTCAGGACAGCGTCGGGCGGCACGCTGCCCGTCGCTGCCCTCCTGCCAGGCCGACGGGGAGCGTCGGGCTGCGGACCGAAGCCTCCGGAGCAGGCCCACCCTCCCCTCCGGGGCCCCGGGCTCCTACGGGAGGAGGTGAAGGAAACACCATCACTGCGTCTGGCTCCACTCCAGTGCTAAGCAACCGGATTCGGATCCGGCAACCGGTCTGTCTCTGTCACCACCGCGGGCCGGGGACGGCCGTCTTCCACTCCAGGGTCTCCCACCACGGCGCTCCCGATTGCTCTCTGGCCCCAGCCTGTCCTGTTGTGCTAGCCGGGTGACCCTCAAGACCCAGGGTCTTCAGCTCACCCCTCAGCGTCCTTCCTGCTTCTCCTACCCTGCTTCCTTCACTTGCCAGGCTCCAGGCACGCCTTCTAGAACTGCTTCTGTGCTGCTCCTACTGGAAAGCTGTTCTCCCAGCCCCCCTGACCAGGGCCAGCACCTTCCCCATCCTGTGGATCTCAGAGCCTCGGAGAAACCCACGCTGAAGCAAGACCCCCAAGCCCTTTATCTTCTGTCTTGGCCCGTTTCCTCACGGCCAAGGTGCCCTTGCATCTACAGCACAGAACAGCGCTCGGCACCCGCCCATGCTCTGCGAGTGTCGGATTCGCGATTATCCACTTACTTTCTGGCCAGGTAACCTCTGCAAACGGCCTGGAAGAAGATGATGATGTCGGTAATTTTTAAATCTCTTTCTTCCTCTAAGTGCGCCAAAACGCCAGCTCTGAAAAATATCTTGCTCTGTCCGATTCTGTACAAGTTTGGATCCAATTCTAAAGCCCTGATCTGAAAGAGGGAAGAGTCCGTTTACAGCCTGTTACGGGACACACCGTATCGATAGTCTGCAAACCAGAGAGGTCGAGGGAAGCTTACCATTCGCTCACAAGCCTGTTTGCCGTCCATGAAACCCTTGGGAATAGCATTTGGAGTCAGGATCTCGTATCTGTAAGAAAAGCAGCCCAAAGATCTCCTGTTAACATCAATGGACATGTCTGCCTACGAACTGTGAGTTCCGGGGCGCCTGGGTGGCTCAGTCGGTTGAGCTTCCGCCTTCCGCTCAGGTCATGATCTTGCGGTTCGTGGGTTCAAGCCCCCGTGTCGAGCTCTGTGCTGACAGCTCAGAGCCTGAAGCCTGCTTCGGATTCTGTGTCTCCTTCTTTCTCTGCCCACCCATCCCACCCCACTCGCACTCTTTCTCTCTCTCACTCTTTCTCTCTCTCTCTCTCTCTCTCTCTCTCAAGATAAACAAATACTAAAAAAAAGAAAAGGAAACTTTGAGTTCCGTTTCTCTAAGAGGCAAGAATCGTGTCAAAGTAACAATAAAGAAACGACCAGGGGGTAATCTGAGATTTTCTGCACATCTACCTTCTGTTTCTTGAAACAGGAGGCAAACTGAACACGAGGTTAATCCTCCAAGGACAAACACTAGGTTGAAGCAGCTGTGCCAGAGAAAAGTAAAAGCATAGTGTTTGAAAAAGTCTTTTTTCATGCCCCCTGCCCCCCCAATGTGTTCTCAGGCCTAAAACACAAGACGACTCTGGCTCCCTGCGGGTGACTTGTAGGCATTTATTATGCAACAGAAAAGGTTGCAAGAGGAATACCCAGAGGGCTCTGCTTCGCGAGGACCAGGGTGACGTTCAACACAGCACTGGTCTGAGGGGGGACATACGTTCACTGGGCTGTACCTTCAAGATCTGTGCACTTTATGCAGATTATGTACCTCAATAAAAGTGAATTTTACCAAAAAGACGTTGCTTGTACCAAAGGACGAATCCTGGCTGTCTCCGTCAGCTTTGTATTCTGGATGCCAGTTATGGCGCTTTCTTCTATCAACAGGAAGTGAAGTTCTACCCAGTATTCATCAGACAGCTGGGGCCACAGAAAGGTCTCCCCCAAACCCATAAAGGCTAGAATCGTTTCTCAGCTGGATTCCATCTGCAATGGCAGCAGAAAGTGCCCTTCTTTGACCTGCAGACTTGTTGGTTATGGAACAGCCAAGGCTGCCGCAATCGAAACTCTGACTTCCGGCAGAAAAAGGAAAAAACCAATGACCTAAGCCCACAATTTAACTATTTCTCTCGTTTTCATTCGTTTCGACGGCATCCACTTCTGTTATCTCCTGCCTTTTGTTGCTTGTAATCTTTTTCTAATCTATCCTATTCCCTACCCTGTATTACCGATAAAAAGACTGTAAGTCTACACGTGCGTACCTGGTGGAAAAAATACACATACGTCTACACATAAACACACCTATGCAGATGTAGTCATCGAAAGAAGATGGAAATATCCCAAAATGTTTTCAAGAGTCACTCCTGGGTGATTTTTATTTACCTTTTTAGTTCTCTTGTATTTTCAAGTTTTCCTAAAAGGAACATACGTTACTCGTTTGTTTATTTTTTTATTCTATATATTTTTTTGAATGTTTATTTCTGAGAGAGAGACAGAGTGTGAGCAGGGGAGGGGCAGAGAGAGAGGGAGACACAGACTCCGAAGCAGGCTCCGGGGTCTGAGCTGTCAGCATGGAGCCCGACGCAGGGCTTGAACCCATGAACCATGAGATCGTGGCCTGAGTTAATGTCAGACGCTCAAGTCACTGAGCCACCGAGGCGCTCCTTACTCGTATATTTTAAACACCCAGTTAAAAAGGAATGATGTGTACGTCTCGGGCAGAGCTACGTGTACAAGTGCAAGGTCAATCCCCAGCCTCAGCTATTTCTCTCGCACGGCCAGGAACTAGCCTTCCGAGCACCCATGGCACCTGCCGGCACGTCAGCGCTACAGAGAAGGCACTCAACATTCTTGGGCAACAGTAAAGGTAACGATGGATTATCCCTTTCCTGTAGGAAAATAAAAGTGGAACTACACAAGAGACCGGGACACGTTTTTTGTGCTACCACTGTTCCAAAGCGCATCAAGATGCGCCGTGATACGTCCTGGGAAAAAGGGATTGCCGTACCTCTGTCTGAATTCCTGGAAAACTATCCGGTTGGGGAAGCCCTGGCGGCAGATCCGGATTCCCTCCAGGACTCCGTTGCAGCGAAGCTGGTCCAGCACCAGATGCGGATCCAGTTTTCCAGCCTAATCAAGCAAACGAGACGTTCACCCTTCCGTCTCCGCAACCTGACCCAGGGCTATCCTGAACCCCGGCCCACCTTCCGCTTAACACGCACCCGCTTCTCGTGGTTCGGGATGATGCAGCGGACAAAGTTGGGGTTGGTGTTTCGGAGCGTCGCCATCAGCTTGGTGAGGGACTCCTTGTAGAGCTGCCCCACGGTACGGAACATGCCCTTCTTGGTTTTGTAGGCAGAGCCAAAAGCGGTCTCCGTCATGCCAGTAACTTGATCCAGACCCACAATGCGGTCCACTGGTGAAGAGAAAAAAGAAGAGGAAAATGAGCCCGGCGACCTCTTTCGCGGGGCGAGAGAAGACACAGTGATAGTGCAGCAGCACAAGCTTTGTGGGGACAGATGAGGAGATGCCAGAGAGGTGAGGCAGTCAGCGTATTTGGACACCGCGCAAGCCGTGGAACTAACAGCCACACACTCCCATGGCAGGGAACTCAGTGCTCGGACAGCCCCGTACCACATCCCAGCAGATGCCTCCCGCTGCGCTGGCGTCAGGAATGCGCGGTCTGTGGGACATCTTGCCTGTCACACCCGCCATCGCTTGGGAAATGCGAGATCGCTGCTGGCATTATTGATACACAAGCTGATGCTGTGACGTGTCTACTGGGAAGCGGCTTATGAAGATGTACCCGGGCTCAGAGCACGTCGGTGACGGTGGCGCCCAGGGTCGGGGACCAGAGTCCCGCTTCTCAGTCAAAATCACTGAAGTGGTTGGCTGGGTTACGTCAACCCGGGGGGGGGTCAGGAGAGAGCGAGCTCCAGCTCTGTCCTCCAGGCACGAGCGTGCTTTTGAAAAGGGAGGAGAAGGCTGGGCGGGAAGCAGCCGGATAAGAAGCAGAGCCTCAGCTGAGGGCAGCGATGGTGAAACTTCCAGAAGGTTTGCTCTGGCGGCTGCAGCCGACAGGTCCCGGCACCCACGCGGACCTGACCCTTCCAAGCCCAGCGTGGCTGCTAGAACTTCCGGCACATGAAGTGCTCTCGTTTAAAGCGACTGTTAAGTAAGTCAGACGTGTTTCTGGAATGTCTTAAGAGCCTGGACAACACCCACCGAGCCCCCCCGGCATGCCCTTTCATTCCTGACGGCCCCTCCACTCCTGCTGGTTGCTCCCCAGACCTGGTGCTCAGGGAGGGGGCTTTGTGAGCAAGACCCCACTCGAGGCCCCGCGTCCAGTGCGGCTTTTACGGCCAGGACACCGTGACCCGGGAGGTAAGGTTCCTACCACGCAGGCCTTCAACCGCAGCTGGTGAAGGCCGGACAAAACCCGATTCACCTGCAGCCCACGTGCGCACTGCCCTACGATGTCTTCGAAGCAGAGCCACCACACTCGGAGGCTGGGGTCAAAGCCACGCCCGCCCGTGCCCCAAAGTCTGTCCACCGCCCCCTCTCTTTCCTGTGCCTCCAAGCTGTCCCTCCTCACTTGTTCCAGCGGAACACGGTGCCCAGCCCCAGCCCGGCACGCGCCACGGAACCGTGAACTTCCTCTGACCCCGTCGTGTCCACCCACCTGTCTCCTCAGAGCCACGCTTCTTTCTAGAGTAGTTCACGCCGGCCACCCTCACGTCGTGCTGTCCACCGACCGCCCGCTCCCTGGGCAGCGGGCTGGCTTCCGGCCCACCCGCCTCCCCCTGCCCGACGCTGCTCAGGCAACGACGGGCCAACCGCAGCAGCGTCTACCCGCCCTTGACCTCAGTCCATCTGCCGGGGGCCATCACGGCGGCCTCTGACGGCCCTCTGCACCCCGGCTTCTCTGCACACCGCCTCCTCCGGGCCTCCACCTACCTCTACGGCTACTCCGGTCCCGCTGACTTCTTTTCTCGTCCCGAGTGCCACGGCGCCACTGGGGCCCACACTCCGCTCACCTCGGACGCCCTTTCAGAGCAAGGCGGTCTACGAACGGAGGCACGCGCTGCTCCACCTGCTTTTCTCAAGGCACGCTCTCGTCCCGGGCGACCCCCCTTGCGACTTGAGCTAGCTTTGCCTGACTACCCGGCACCAGTCACCAAACGTGTGCCACTCCTCTCCACTCCACAGTCACGGAGGTGCCTCTGCCTGCCACACGCTCTTGTTAACGCCGCATCCCTCATACCTAGCAGAAGTCTGGCCTGTCGCAGGCTTGACGCATAGGTTAACGACTAGATGAAGCAAAGGTGAAGTACGTTTACAGTTACCACCAGGGAGAAAAGCATTGAAAAGAAAGAGCAAGGTGCTATAAGGGAGGCGGGTGGTTAGAGATCTCTCAGAAGCAATTCTATTTCGTGCCCGGAGGGTAAGAATGAGCCAGTGGAGAGCAGACGGTTCCAGGCGGTGGGAACAGCATGTGTGAGGGCCCAGGGGCAGCAGGTGCGAAAGAAGCTCGTCAAGGAAGCATCACGGGCAGAGAGACTTGGGGCGCCCCCCGCCGGTGGCCGCACACAGAAGGGGCTGGGGAGGGGTCACCAGAGGTGACGCGGTGCCCGTCCAGGTCCCGAGCGGGATGATGGCAGCTGAACCAGCGATTACAGAGGGGAGGGAGCGAGAAGGGAGACTCAAGACGTTCCGGTGGCAGAACTGACTTGCTCTAACCATCAAGCCGATGCGGAAAGTACAGCAGAGAGACCGGAAGAACAAGTCCTGGGACTTTGGCTTGAGCAGCCAAGGGGCTGACAGTGCCCCTGGAGGATGGGGAGAAGAGGTTTTTGTGAGTGGGGGCACAGGCTCCGAACCCCGTAACCCTGGGGCACCCGAGACGAGATGCCAGCGGACACCCGGCCATGGCGGTCTGCGCTAGACAGAGGGACACAGCAGCGGTTACGGGACCGGACGGGCCACCCCAGGGCGAATGCCCAGGACGAGGGCCTGGGGCCAAGATGGGGAGAGAGGAAGAACCAGACAGGAAGATGAGAAGAAGCCAGAAGTGGGAGGGATCAAAATCCCACAGTGGAGCAGGTTCTTGGCCACGCCCTCCATCTACCCCCATCCCTCCTCCTGTGCCTCCCGTGCAGAAGGGACCGCCAGCCACCGAGGCCAGAGACCGTGAGTCACCTCGACTGTCCTCACACCAGCCACTCACCAAAACCGGTCAAGCCAAATGTGGACATGTCTTCCACGTGTCCCCCCACTCCGTGGCTCAGTTTGGGCACCCGCGGCTCACCTGGATTCTGCAGTAACCTCCTGCCGGTTGTGGCCTCCCTCTGCCACCCACCCCCCACCCCCAGTGTTCCTCCTGCACTGGCCTGTGGTCCCAGGGTGGGGGTTAATGGGTGTTTCTGAAAGACCCTACTCAACAAGTTCCTTGTTCCTATACTTCAGACTGTTCCATTTCTCCTGCAGCTTGTAGTCCGTGGTCCAGATCCCTCAGCCCAGGAGTATAGCCGGTGACGCAGAACTCTGGCCCAAGTCGGAAACTCCTGCCACTCGCGAGCTGTGTGGCCCGGACGGAGTCCACTCCCCTGACTGCTGCAAGTCTCGGCTGCCTCCCCTGTAGATGTGACCGACCTCAGAGAAGCAGGAGGTGCCTGGAGAACATTCCAGCGCTCAATGAAGGGGCCCCTGGCCCTCCCCCCCGCTGAGGCTCCAACTACAGAACAGGCGCACCTCGTCGGAGACACGAGGCCCTCGGGTCCCTGCCCTTTCCTGTCTGCCCGGAAAACCGGCCCTCTTCCAGCCATCCTGGCAAACACCTCTTGGCGTTTAAAATCCTCACTCCTGGGGCGTCGGGGTGGCTCATTCGGTTAAGCGTCCGACTTGGGCTCAGGTCATGATCTTGTGAGTTCAAGCCTCACAAGCCTCGTATAGGGCGCTGTGCTGTCAGCTCGGAACCTGGGGCCTGCTTCAGATCCCCTGTTCCCCTCTCTCGGTCCCACCTGCTCGTACTCTGGCTCTCTCTCAGAAACAAATAAAACGTTAAAAAAAGTAAGTCCTCACTTCTTCACCTAACTCCCTCTTCTTAGGTCCCGGTGTCCATCCTGCCTCCACACTCGGTGGGCCAACCCCTCCTATAGGCTTCAGATCGTCTAGGCCAGATCCTGGGACAATGTTACCTCTATTCTGGGTCTCTTCCCAGGGTGCAGAGCGCCCCTGGGCACATCTCCCCAGCATCTGGCACACGTGCAGGACCCTCAGAGCCACTGCCTGGTGTCTCTGGACCCGGTGACCACCAGCTCAGACGATTTCCTCTGCTCCCCCCCCACTCCGACCCGTGATGGCCTGAAAACGGTGCCTGGCAACTGTGTAATAAACTATGTAGCAAACACCCCCTCAGTGATACAGTTACCCGCAAGGACGGGTCACGCCCACAACGAAAGAGGTGGCGAGCCAAGTGTGAGCAATACTTTGCGGGGATTCGGCCGCACCGGTCCCGCCAATTCTTTGACCTGTAAAGGCAGCTGTTCAACACGATGTCATGCTGGTGTCTAAGCACGCAGTCCTGAGTGGGGGCTGCTTTTTAAACTAAAAACAAACAACATCATTTTCATGAACCTGAGTTTTCAAATCTGGTATTAGTAAAGGTAACCCAAAGCTAAACGTTCAGAATTTTTAAAATGTTGATGCTTTGGACTTTTCGGTTTGTCTGTCTTTTAATTCAAAAACTTAAACTGAGAGTCAGGTTTTAACTGAGCAAAATGATCTCGAGGGGACAAGAGACACTTGGGGAACTTCATTCAATGATCCGGGCCACACTAGTAACACAGGGTTTCACTCCCAAATCAAGGCCTAGAAAGACCTCTATTTAAAAAGACTATGTTCTCGCTGAAAACAGTAAAGGCAGGCACCAGAGAAAGGCAGAAAAAGCACACACGAGCTTCTCAGCAGCTTGAAACGAGGCCCGTTATGGCCGCTGATCCCCGCCACTGGCCTCGGTCCGCGGTGTCGGGAGAGCGTGGGGCCGCTCGCTGGTGGGCGTCTCACAGTATCTGGTCGTCCACGAGCCTGAAAGGACCTCGAACTATTTTACCCTAATGTTCAGTTTGTTCGTCCATACAAACGTGTGTGGCCGGTGAGAAGTCAGGGGGGCCCCGCAGCCCCACTGTCCGTGAGGGCACACTTAGAATCTGAGAGCACAAAAACGCAATTTGTAATCATCGATCTCTTAACACTGCCAGCGACAGTTTTTTGAAAAGTAAGGACTGCATACCTGACCCGCTCTTCCAGGGGATGGTCTCAGGACACAAGAGGTCTATGAGATTCTCACATCCCTCGCATCTGCGCGGGCCAAACCACTACTGCTACTAAATTTAACTTCCGTATTTGAGTCGGTTCTTTGGAAATGCACTTGCAGGAACCAAAACAGGGGGGAGGAACTTGTTTTAACGTTCACATCGGTAGCCAGACGATGAAATGAGAACTGTATCCGGTGTACCTGCAAAAGGTGTCTGAGACCCAGCCCGTACCAGGCATGTGGCACGTTCCCAACACTCGTTTGAACAAATCAAGACAATCCTACTCTAACGCGCACTAAAACGCTGCCGACAGTTAAGAGCAGACTCGGAAACAAATATCCAACAGCCGTGAATTCCCAGAAACAATCTTCAACATCGAAAGGTGTCTCTGCGTATCTCCATTACGTGGTAACAACACATTAGTGCTGGTTCCGCTACTGGGTGGTGGAACCAATCTGTTCATTGTTCTAGAGTGTCTGGAAATTTTTAGAAAAATCCCAGAAGTCCACAGGTGGACAGGGAGCATGCGATCCTTGGGTCTTCCTCCTCCAGGGGACTGCGGCTCACTGCCCCGGCAGGGCCTGGAGTGGTCTGGGCAGATGGGGACCCCCTCCTGTCTACAGCCTCTCCCGCACACCTGCTCCCCTCTCACCTTGAAGGGCTTGCTGGGCACACAGTCCGCCTGCCCTCGGCTGGGCCCTGGTGCACGGTGAAGAAAGGGGACGTGCGTTAGGTAACTGCCGAGGACCTAGACATATACTGATTTTCCAGGTTTCGTAATTACAGCGGCAGCAACATGGGTGCGGCCAGATGCAGGCTCACAGACCCTCACACGTGACACTCGCGATAACCCTGGGAGAGCCAAGGGTCACCATCCCCAAGTGACCTTGGGGAGTCCAGATACAGTGCAGGGAGGCAGCTTCTCCTAGAGCTCCCAGCTCTTGTGAGGACTCAAGACAAGGGGCGCCCTCAGGTCATGATCTCATGGTTGGTGGGTTTGAGCCCCGCATTGGGCTCTGTGCTGACAGTCTGGAGCCTGCTAGGAATTCTCTTTCCCTCTCTCCCTGCCCCTCCCCTGCTTGCACTTTCTCTTTCTCTCCAAATAAGTAAACTTAAAAAAAAAAAAAAAAGACTCAAGTAAAAGCAAAACAAAACAGGACAAGACTATTCTGCACAACGAAACACCTCCCTCCACGATTTAACTCCGCACACGCACTGCGTCAGCCCCAACCCACAGGTCCTAAAACAGCACTAAACACAGAGATTAGGACTGGTGGATAAAAGTTACGAGGAGGTTAAACAACTACCATCTACCAGTCACGATGCTCGCGTCTACACGGAACTTCCTGGACCAAAGCAAAACCCACTCAGCGTTTCTGAAGCCAGAACATCGTCCTCTCGGTCGGAGGCCTGGTTCCCCCTCAGTTACGACAAGGAAAGAAGGAAGATTTCGGTGGCTCTGAGAAGACGGAGGGATACCCCCACGGGCCTGTGACGGACCCAAAGCCCTCCGCAGTGCTGGCCAGCCTCCCCTGGGTGAATCTGTCCAAGCCATAGAAGCGAGGCTTCTATGAAGACAGGACGGGGGGGGAGGGGGGCGTAGAGGGAAGGTCCTCTAGCAACAGTTAGAACTTGCTCCTTGCACTTCTCACGCTTTCTCTGGTGGAGCCCAGCCTTCCAGAGCTGTCAGTGGCCACCTGGCGCTCACGGTGGTCAAGACACGGAAGGCACAGAGCCGGGGTCACAGCCGGGGGGAGGAGCATGCACCGCCCTTTGGCAGACGCACAGCCCGCCGTCCGCCCCCTGGGAGTCCAGACACGCTGCCTAGAACTTGAGGTTACAGTCCCCCATAGCTGGCTCGTTGCTGGTGTATCTCACAAGGTCTAGACTGTCAAAGCAGATTTGGAAGAAAACTGTCCTCTGGATTACAGCAGAAACTCGTATGACCGCTCTATTCAGCCTCTGGGAACTCTGCTCCTCCTCTGATGCTTCTGGAAGCCCGTCTCTACCCCAGCCTCTCCCCTTTAACCCCAGAACCTGCATGGATTCTCCGTGCTGCTTCCCTAACACTCTGGGGCCCTTGGATGCGCACGTCCTCCCTAGCTATGTGTTCTCTTGCCATGAGGGTACGCGCTGCGCGTTAGCACGCCAGAGACACCTGGAAGCCTAGAAAATGCTGCATCCGTTCTTCTGAGAAGTCACTGGAAACACTAAAGCCCCACGTTTTCACTCAAAACCTCCTTGGGGTTGGAACCCGTAACACTTATCGGGGAGAAGGACATTTTGCTGCAGAAACAACACGCACAGCTGCCGAGACCAGAGTTAGCCACGGTGCACGGACGGAAGGCCCTGTAAAGACAGGGAGAGATGGAGAACCCTGACCGTTGGTTCTGCCGACTAACCCAACTACGGGGAGGTGAACGAGCTCGCTCCCTGCCAGTGTGAGGTCACCTAGGGGTGGCTCTGTACGGGGCGCTGCTGGCACGGAAACGCACCTGGTCTGCACACCGTGAAGATCAGGGTCCTACAAGAAGATCACCTGTGCTGCCGGCGAGGGAAGACCCGCCCCGTCCCCTTTCAGTCGCTCTCCCTACAACTTACTGACCGTGTGCGGACCAGCACGGTCCCTGCTCTCAAAGAGCTCAGTCTGGAACTCTCTAAAGCGATCAAGAATCCAGAAGAGTTGGGGGGGAGGAATTTCAAGAGGGCCCTCGATGCTGGGGCAAAGTCCAAAAGATCAAGCACTAACCTTTCAGCCCGTTAGCTCAAAACTACCTCCCACTTCTGCCTCCCTCGCCCCATGTCTTGGACTCGGGCAGGACTCCCCGAGGCCAAAGGGGACTGCATCAGACAGTGTCTTCCTCTGGACTCTCCTGTGGAGGGTGCATTCTGGCTCGGGTACAGCCTGGCCCCCACCCCAGCACCCAGCGCTCCCCACACACTTCCTTCACCGGATGCGACCCAGAGCTGATGGTGCGGATCGTGACCTGGGAAAAGATGGGCATGCTCCTTGAACTGAGTTTCAAAAAACTTTGGACATGCAGGTCTCAGCATTAACACGCTTCAAGAATCACTAAGGGAAACCGTGCGAGATGAATCTATCTTGGGATTTCACTACTTGACAATTTCACTGCGTGATCACCAGGCTGGGGATACTCTTTCCGGGCAGGGCTTTTGGAGGGCCTCCAGCCGTGGCTAGGCTGTATTTGAAACCAGGGCCAAGGGTTCAGACCACAAGGCTCAGCTGTCTGGAGCTCAATTTTGGGTTCCAGGTGCAAATTCGACCAAACACCTCACTCCATCCTGGTCTCAGTTGCGCCGTCGGGCCTTGTGGATGGTTCCACGGTCTCTAGTTCCAACAGAAAAGCCAGGCAACTATACATGTACATAAATTCCAAACAGAAGGTATAATGATGAGACCAGCACGTGGGAGGAAGGTGTAATTATCTGTTCTCCGGAAGTTCGTGGCTTAGGAAGAGAAACAATCCCTTTCTGGAATCCCAGGTGCAGAGGTGGCTCAGAGACCGGGGAGACACTACTGGTTCCCAGCATTCCCTTGCAGGACTGTGTATCAAAACGGCACTACTGGAAAAGGTAGGGACGTACCTTTTACTGTGCAGGGCTGGAAGTGCTATGCGTAAAGTCAGAAGCAATGTGTATGCGGTAGCAATTGTATCGTTTATGCACTCAAACAGCTGCCTCGAAGTATAATAAAAATGAGCATGAAATGAAAGGTTCATGCAGGTCTATGAGCAAAACAGAAACAGAAACCCCAGAAACCAGCCCCACGCCCACGTCTACCCTGCCCG
>NW_024412439.1:9489246-9569285 GCF_014898765.1 Herpailurus yagouaroundi | reverse complement strand
GTTCTTCCTGTGGGCTTAAAACCCTTCTGTTGAGAAGACCTACAGGCTTTATACATTCACCTGGTGGCTCATGAAGACCAGAAACACTGTCATAGAAAGAAGCTCTCTGAATATTCTGAATCTCTAAAGCAGAGAAACAGCAAAAACAGAACAGAAGAGCAGATACACAAATACTTCAGTTAGTGTGAGAGACATTTGACATCACAAGTCAACTTTGAAATCGGGCTACAACACGGCCCCTGTGACATTACTGCCCAGAGAATTGGCACTTCTGGACAAAGTTCTCTACTAAGCAATCTTCCAAACGTCCCCACGCCCGAGGGTCAGCATCAGATCGTATCAGCATTACGGGATTATGTAAACGCGGGATGAAATTTAAGAGAAATAAGGCAGTACTGGAATTGTTCAGAAAATTATCTTGCAATTAGCAAATCGGGACGAGACTGCGGAAGTTCGAGCACTCTGCTAAGTGTACACGTTAAGTCCTTTTACGGTCAAAGATGCACACCGCTGCGTAATTTGACTTCCAATGCAGATTTTGGAAACATATTGGCTTCAAATACAAATTAGCAACAGTTACTAAGGAAAACAAAATTCAAGTTCTGTTGTAGCAAAACGTTAACAGAACTTCAAATCATAAGGTGATACTTCTGGATCATACCCATTACTCACGGAAAATACCCCAGGAGGCACATTTACATGAAAATGCAATCGTTAGGTTTTTAAATTTCTGGATACAAGCCCCAAGGAGTGGCAAGAAGTCGTGTGCAGCTGGTAAAGAAATCCCGAAACATCTTTTAGCAAAAAGGAGGGCGCTAGGAATCTCTAGGGCAGGGCTGCCGTCAGAAATCTTACACTGCTCCTGGTTTGGCCTTGAGTGAACTCCATAAAACCCTAAAAGCCTATTTTAACCAAAATATTCTATACCCTAGGGATTGTGCCTTCACAGGCAAGCTCGACTCATACATCCTGCTTTCATGGTCGGCTGCTCATTGTCTGCTTTTGCATTAACGTGGCTACGAAAAGAGAAAAAACAAAGACGTGTTTTTTCCAGGGCTATTTTCTTTTCCTACAGAAAAGCTCCCCTCTCCCGAGATCCCTACACCCAGAGTGAGCACTGGTGAATTTTCTGCCCTAGAACCCCCGTCAAACGCTGTGCCTGGTGCTGACTTTTTGTACGAAACACACAAACCTCGGAACCGGACAAACACGGTTCCGCCGTCCTGCCTGACCTTCACCCGGAAGATCGGCTCCCCTTCACCACTGACAGCGAGAGACTTCCGTGATCCCGTCGCTCAGATTAAAGTACATCGCCGTCCATCTAAGCCGATGGACAACAGGACTTATGCTAACAGTAGCATCATCAGGACACCAAACACATGGGATTATTCCAGAGCAGATGCTAGCACGGCCAAATCAAGCTTGGGGCACACCTGACCTTCCCGGGGGTTCCGAGCCACGGACCAAGTGCAGATGGACGGGGTTCGGGCTGGGGCCAGAAGAGTCTGCAAGGCTGCTGGCGTTTCTGGAATTAAATACCCTAACTTCCCCATGGACAGAGAACACAGAGGCAGGTAAGGACCCTCCAGACACGGTCCTACCTGTCGGACACACCATCTGGGCTACGGAACACGCATGGACGCCTGCAGTCCAGGCCCTGCCAGATCTTACCCTCCTAACACCACTGACCCACAACTGCCCGACGCTCCCCCACCTGGGGACGGCAAGGCGCAGAGCTAAGGAGAAAGATGGATGGAGGAAGCCCAGGGAGGAAGCTGGAGCCAAGACAGAGGCTCGTGCATCCTGTTACCGCATCTGTGTGTATCCTGACTCTCCCACGAGGTCACAAGCTCTGGGGGCAAGGACACGTCCCTCATCGTCTCCACACGGACCTCACGGACGACCATGGTGAGCATGTGGTGGGAGGGAGTCCTGTATGAATGGGCCAGGTGTTTCCCACGATAGCATTTCTGGTTAAGAAATTAAATAATGGGGCTCCTGGATGGTTCAGTATGTTGAGCATTCAACTTGGCTTTGGCTCAGGTCATGATCCTAGGGTTGTGGGATCGAGCTCTGCACTGGGCTCTGCACTGACAGTGGAGCCTGCTTGGGATATTCTCTCTCCGCCCTTCCCCACTCATTCTCAGTGTCTCAAAAAATAATAATAAAAAGAAAAAATTAAAAAAAAATAAGAGAGTCAAGGGGGCGCCTGGGTGGCTCAGTTGGTTAAGCATCCAGCTCAACTCGGGTCATGCTCTCGCAGTTTGTGGGTTCGAGCCCCACGTTGGGCTCTGTGCTGATGGCTCAGAGCCTGGAGTTGCTTCAGATTCTGTGTCTCCCTCTCTCTCTCTCAAAAATAAATAGATGTTAAAATAAAATTGAAAATTGTTTACAATAAATAAGTAAATAAAGAGTCAAAAGTGGTTTGCAACATCAGGACCAGTCCGTTCGCCCAAGACCTAATTTCTTTTGTTATACGGTCATTATTCCCTGAACACCTTCTCTCCTCATTCAAAATGGAGAAAATCAGTTTTTGAGGCTTCAATGGTAGAAATGCTGGTTTCCTCTGTGCTCTTCTCCTCACACTCAGCTCCCTGCCCCCAGGGGCCTTCATCCCAACCCACAGATCACTGCCAATTTGCCTCTTCACCTCCGTGCTTTCACCCCCACGCTGTCACCCCTGGCTCACAAACCTATGGAAGCCACTTCTCCAATGGAGTCAAGTCCTCCTGAGACCGGAGGTCAGACTTCTCTGTGGCCCGGTTGCAGCCAGGAGCCTCCCTTCCTGTCAGCTTTTGTGACTCAACACGCTGTTCCCTTCCAAGGACGAGGACAACTCCGTGACAATCTGCCTCATCACATGCCAGAGGGACCCCCTTCCCTGTACCGAACGTGGCCAGAGGCTCCTTCCCTACCATTCGCGTGGCATCCGTCACAGCTGTGGTCTGGGTGCATCTGTCTCTGTTTCCTGTGCTCAGAGCTCTTACGGGGGCGCCAGGAGGGCACAGTGGCTCCGCTCCCCCAGCCGTGGCGCCCGGGTCAGTCTCCGCCGAGGGGACGGGCAGCCCGACTCCTCTCGTCTCTCTGGGATGCGTCCCTCGCACATCACCCCCTGCGAGTGCAGGCCTTCCCGGGCCTCGTGACAACCAGAGCTCGGACGGGGTCCGTCCACTCCGGCTCTGGAGTCTCGTGTCCTGTGCTACCGTCTCCTCGCGACAGGCCCGGGGCCCCCTCGTCTGTTCGGTGCGGCCTCGACCGCCCAGGCCGCTGCGCTAACTGGGAGCACTCAGCATCTGGTGCAAGACTCTCCCCCACAGGCACCAAGACCACCTAACCTCCCACCAGCCCACGCCGGCGGGACCCTCACGCTCACTGCAGCTGCCGGACGCGATCGCTCCGGCCCGGAGCTCCTATCCTTCCCTCCTCACGTTCTCCTGTTCCTTCTGCCTCAATACCCCTCGCCCCTTCTTTTTTGCTTCCTGGGTTTCTTTCTATCTCCGAGGAGGGGGCTGGATGACAAGGTCTGGAGATAGTCCAGAGAAGGTGGGGGTGAGCCAGGCTCCTGAGGAGGCTGGCCTCGGGCCAGATCCAGGGTGAAGGGCCCGCGGGGCCTGGGGCCGAGCGAAGACGTGGGGTACAACCAGGATGAAGGCAGCAGCGAGAGCAAAGCTCTAGAAAGCACCGGCCCCCACCCCCCGCGCACGGACATGCGGACGTTTCGTTTCCCTGGTACTCGTAGCACCTTCTAGTCTATGACGAGACACTCGAGGCTCATGTAAATACAAGATCTCAGAGGGCTGATGGAAATAAAAACAACTACTCTCTATGCAGGGCATTTGAACTGTTCACCAGCTACTGCGTGTGTGTTGGGGGGGGGGGGGGGGCGCAGCTCACGGACCTGTATGCGACCCAGAGCGAGTGTACAGGGCCTTTCTGGTTTTGCGTCCCCAGTAACCCTGCGTAGGAACCACACTGGGCCCTGGGTGGCCTGAGGCACGTGTGCAGTTCTTTCCGGCCCTGTGCCTAGAATGTTCCACACTTCCCACAGCATCTGACCAGGAAGGCAGATGGTCTGTTTCCCAGGGTAAATTCCGATGTAGCGGCAGCCCTGCTCTAGGGAAAGCAAGTTTTAAAGTAAAATACATGTACACGGACCTAACGCAAAAGGACCATATATGAGTCTTCACCGGAAAAGTTTCGGGACAAGCTGAACTCCAGGCGGAAGCGCGTTCTTACCGTCCTTCCAAAGCTCTGCCACGAATCTGTCCGACGACTGATGCAGGAGGGTGGCCACGTTGTCGTTCAGCGGGTCCATGTTCTTCATCAGCCACTCGTCTGCCTTGTAGTCCACCTGGCCGTGGTGGGCCACACGAGGGGGGAAAGGCGGACACACACACAAAACAAGAAACGCTTTCAGCCTTAACCCAGAACGTTCTCGGGGACAATCTGAAAGGTGGGTTGTCTCGAGGACCACGCGGTGGTGACGTACACGGTGTTTAGGGTCTGCGGACGTCTACCCGCACGTCTGTCACCAGCACCATCAGATGCGGCGAAACCCTAGCTACCGTTAACCGTTACACAGCCCGTACCTTCCCCGCGTAATGGATGATGCAGAAGTCTGCTTTGTCTTTCAGTTGCCGGGGTTTCTGAAACTTGGAGTGGGAGCCTTGCTCTTGAACTAGTTTTTCGACAAAGGTCTTATCCGTGGCCTTCGGGAACCAGCACTCTTCGTCCAGAAGGGCCAGCACGCCGGGGGGGTTGGCCTGATAATGAGAACGGACAAGTTCACCGTCACTCGCTTTCAACACCAGGATGCCCCTCTGCACTTGGCAGGTTAGTTTCGAGGATGAGGAAGACTTTTCTGAAGCTATGGAAACCAAACTGCTAGGACAGGAGGTAGTGGAGGGATTCTCTCCGTCTCAAAAAAAAAAATTGAAGAAAAACAGAACGAAAGTGACCCTCAACTGGATGGAATGCTTCCAACATCTCACATCCTAACTGATTTAAGTTCCTCTTTAAGGGACGGTTAAATACACAGCGCCCGGTCAAACGGCAAGACTAGTAAGCATTTAGCGGAAAATATCAAAGGGGGAGAGATAATTGATCAATTACTTTATGTATTTGACCAACGCAAGAGTCGCTACTTTATTTCACTCAACTGGTTCACTGAAGAAAGGCCCAGAAACAAAGGCAGATAGTGGACTGTGAGAGGCCTGGGGTCTCTGGGACGATGACAGCGTTGGAGTCAGGCAGTGGAGATGATGTACGATGCTGTGAGCATCGAAACCCACTGAGCCGTATCCCACAAAACGGTGGATTTCAGGGCACATGAGAAGGTCTCAATCAAGAAAAAGTGCCCAGAGTCGGTGCACGGACTTCCCTTCTGGAGGAAGGCGGAGGGCCCAGGAAAGGGACGTGAAACACTCCAAATGTGTTGGCCTAGGTCGCCGCTGCTGGGTCATCCCGCACTGCCACACCACACCGCAAGTACACGTCAGTGACACGAGACTGAATGCGGCAAGTCTGGGGCGAGCCTACGTGATCAGCCTTGGGAATCCATATCCAGGAGCAGCTTTCCTACGTTTATCAGGAAAGCTGGCTCTGTACAAATACTGCTTAAAAAGTGACAGAGATTAAAGTGTACAGGAAACATGTAACCACATGGTCAGAGGAAGGTGGCCGGACAAAGTGCCAGGAGGTAGAAGCTGGGAGAACCCTGTAATGGGCCCCGACCCCAGGGCTCACTAGTTTGTGGCTCTCGGAGGGTTTGGAGCAGCTAAACAAACACTGGAATCGAAGGCAAGCAGGATCAGGTAATCTTCCAGAAGCAAAGGTTCAGAGTCGTAGGTGACTGAACATACCCCACTCACCGGACGACTCTGAGGTTCCGCATTAACACTAATGAGGACACATCTATCTTTGTACTCCAGTTCTTACGTTTTAATCCCTTTCAGTGAAAACACTGCTAAATTCTGAAACAGGATCCCCAGTGTAATTTAACCTTTTCTAAATGGCTCAGTGACAGCACGACTATGAATATCCACGAGTATGGCTCCTTTTTACTTCTGCTACTTCATCCCTCAATGTCAAGTTCTGTGTTATCACTGCTCCTTTAGGTCGGGGGTTTCTAAAGAGCTGGAAGTCTGGGAGACAGGTTTTGGACTGCCAGGGAAAACAAAGAACACACGGCCGAGTCACGGACATCTGTTGGAGATCATAAGCGCACGAGTTACGTGTGGTCTTGCATATTTCTGCGGGAACACTAAACCAGAAGAAAAGGACCTCTGATACGTGCTAGGACTGCTATTAAAAGTACATCTACCCCCAACCCCCTGGAAGAGTCAAATCAGGAAAAACCCTGCCCAACTAAGAACATCCTTGTGCTCACAAGGATGAGCTTTAGTTATGGGAACGAGGGGTCTAAATGCCGTGACTTGCTCCCGGATGACCTGGGCGGCCCTGTGTGGCCCGGGCAGGGGGTGAGGGCACGGTGGAGGGGGGTCTGCAAGCGGCAGGCTCACACACGAGAGGGCGGAGGAAGGGCCTTCCCTGGCTGCTTGCTTACTTTTCAAACAGGTATTTCATCAAAGCATCTCTTTTCTACAATGTTTATGTTAGAAAATTATCTTAAAGCTAATCAGGCTGAGGGCGCCCGGCCAGCTCAGCCGGTGGAGCACGCGACTCTTGATGTCAGGGTCGCAGATTCGAGCTCCACACTGGGCGTGGAGCCTACTTAAGAAAAGACCCCTTAGGTGGGCTAGGTGCCCTCGGGGACGACGCTGTGGGAACGACCGCCGCGCTGCCGGAGCGCGCCCTTACGGGTCTCTCGATGAGGTCGATGCAGGGCTGCAGGTCAAGGCCAAAGTCGATGAAGCTCCACTCGATGCCCTCGCGCTGGTACTCCTCCTGCTCCAGCACGAACATCGTGTGGTTAAAGAGCTGCTGCAGCTTCTCGTTGGTGTAGTTGATGCAGAGCTGCTCGAAGGAGTTCAGCTGCATGGGGCGGGATGCGGGACGTGGGGAGGGAGGGGGGGAGAGAGAACGGGAATCATCAGTCGGCCGCTACCGACACCCGCCACGGGAAATTCTCAGGGACCAGCTGCAGCATGGGTTCTGCGTGAGGAGGGGGCCTGAGTGGAGCGGCCTCGGCCTCTCACCGCACCGGCCGCGGGGGACCTTCCCGGAACGCGCAGAGCAGGGAAACGCTAAACTCTGCGCACTAAGCGCGTCATCTACCTGTGAAACAACTCCATGCCCGCTGCTGAATGGTTAGCAAACAGAAGCGAAGGGATGAACGAGACAGGGAGAAAGAGAAAAGGCAGAAAATCAAAGCGGCGTGGGAAGGTCAGAGGCCACGGGGCTGAGTGTCTGGAAGCCTTGTGGACGGGCTCCTGTTCCCGCTCTTCTCTTCAGCCACAGGCTCTGGAGCGACTTAGGTCCTCCTGGCTTTGGGGGGTGGTGGACGAGACCCTGGCCAGGCCTGATGAGGGTGCTCGGGGAGCGGGAGGCTCCAGCTGCCTGTCCGCGCGTTCCCTCCTCTTAAACGAGGGTCCGCCCTCTGCCAGTGTCAACGCAGTGGTGACGGAGGGGGACCACGCTCCTCATGGCGAGCACGGAGCGCACGGAACCGGCGAATCAACAGCCGCATGCCCAACGGGGACGCCACCTCGTGTGTCCATTAGACGTCGGTACGGGAACTGGATCGTCTTCTCACACGTTCCAGACACCCGCTGTTTCCTTCTTCGGGAACTCGCCGGTTTGTCTACGATGCTGCCGATGGGAAGGACGGATGGACGGGTGGATAGGAAGAATTTTTAAGCACAATCACCTTAGGTGCTAGAAGTTCTCAACCTTTTTCCCCCGAGCCTCCACGCTGTTCGCGAGAAGCACGTGTCCATAAATAACTGCTCTCATTATGAAAAGTGATCTTCAATTAGGGAACGTGTACTCCGTCTCCAAGGAGATTTATAGTCTGAAAAAGCTGTTCCAATCCTCTCCCGGTGGGGGTGTTCTACTGCTTGAGAATGCGGTCACACTTGGAGGGCAGGGACGCGGTGTTTGCCCTGCTCAGCACCATTATTTCCCGGGAATATCTGCAGACTGCCTGGTTGTGCGTATTCACGTTTAGGTAAATGGATTTTGTTCTGCCGTGGGATGAGGAGACCCTACTGCTCTATGCAGCTTGGGCAACTATGTGGGATGGCATTTTTTTTTTAAAAATTGAGTTCCTAACTTGTCTTCCACATTTAAACTACAACTACGTTTTCATATAATCGGTACTTAAAATGGTAATGCGTGGTGTACAATTAAAAGTGGACGAAGAGGGGTGCCTGGGGGGCTCATCTGGGTAAGCCTCTGACTCTCCATTTCAGCTCAGGTCATGATTTCACAGTTCCTGGGTTCAAGCCCCGTGTTGGGCTCCGCGCTGATGGTGTGGAGCCTGCTTGGGATTCCCTCTCTCTGCCCCTCCCCTCTCTCTCTCTCTCTCTCTCTCTCAAGGTAAATAAATAAAAAATATGGGCAAAGAGCCACATGAGAAGTCTCACTCACGTCAACTACTTGTTCTATGGTTAGCCACTGTCCCCTGCTTCTCGTGATCCTTCCAGAGATGTTCTGTGCACTCATGTGTGTGTTACCTTGACTTTTTTCTTTTAACTTGATCTGTCCTGGAGTCCTTCCACAGGAGGATATAAAGCCAGCTCCTTCTTCATACTGGGTGTACAGGACCCAATATATCCAGTGTATGGATATACTGTAATTCCCTGAACCAATTTCCTAATGGTGGACATTTAGGTTTTTTGCATTCTTTCCCCAGGACAAATAACACTCGCTACCACAATCCTGCATTTTTACCTTCTCCATTTTTCTATGGTCCATATATTCATAGGTCAAGACCATACTTCTTGAAGTACAGTTTAATTTTACGTAATGTTTCACTTCTTTTAATATCTTTTTCATTCCTTTTTCAGAATTTTACAGTCTGTTCTTTATTTTCCATTAATTCAACTTTCAAATTAGTTTTAGAAGAAGGTTGCCTAGTCTCCCCCCACTCTTAAAATTCCCATCGGCAGGCGCCTGGGTAGCTCAGTTGGTTAAGCGTCCGGCTTCAGCCAGGTCACGATCTCGCAGTCCGTGAGTTCGAGCCCCGCGTCAGGCTCTGGGCTGATGGCTCAGAGCCTGGAGCCTGCTTCCGATTCTGTGTCTCCCTCTCTCTCTGCCCCTCCCCCGTTCATGCTCTGTCTGTCTCAAAAATAAATAAACATTAAAAAAAAATTTTTTTTAAATAGTATTTCCGTCAGTAGGTTTTGAATGGACATGCTTGCTTGAGAAGTAACTTGGGGAAGATCTGCTGCTTTATGAGGTGGAAATTCCCTGAGAACATGGTACGTTTTCTAGGTGGTTCTGTTTCTCACAGTAGCACTGGGAGGTTGCCTTCGGTAAACTATGCTGTTTCTGCTTAAATTTATTCTTCAGTCTCTCATCTGTTTTTGTTGCGGCTGGAATCAGGGATCTCTTCTTTCATTGTACCTTCTGATTATGTAGAAGGCGACAATTTTTTTTTTTTTAATGCGACACATGCCCAGCCACCTTTCATGATTTCTCGAGTTTTCCACAGATCAGTACATATTCAAGCAATCTCCTCCAACGACAGCGGCAGCTCAGTGGCTAAGACTGCGCCCCCCAGTGACATATCTCAGATCTGCTCAGGCCAGACTGATCGTCTGAGTTGTTCATTTTAAAGCTAAGGCAATTCCATACCCCGTGGTGGCCAGGGTATCACACTGGTCCCACGGAGTATTTAATTTAGTATTTGTGCCTCACCGTGGAGTCAGTCCATCAAAGGAGACATAAAGATGTAAATTTTTAGGAGACTGAAATTGTATCAATGTTTTGGCACAACCACAGCAGCCTTGTGACCGCAAACCAGTGACGGGATGGATGGAGAGGGTGTGGAGAAAGCCAGTCGCAGCAACAGCAAAATACACCAAAATCTATCACCAGACCCCGTGATGCATCTTCGGGACACAGAGCACCATCTCCGTCTGTGTCTGCTACCCCTCGCTCTCCGGTCAGCTAGGTGTAGCCATGCCGGCTTTCTAGCACTTTCTAACACTTGACAAATCCTCTCCCATACAAGATCACTGACTTACTCTCATCACGTAGGAAAACTCGCAGAGGCCGGGGGCTTCTCCTCCTCAGGTATGCTTACCTGTAGCTCCCGAGACACCTTCTGTGACTGGGCCCCCCACTTCCTCCTCACGGCACCCTAATTTGGCCGCACCTGCTCATCTGCCATTATAGCCCCGGTGCCTGCAGTGCACCCGGTACAGAGTGAGCCTTCGTGTTTATTAAAAGAATAAACAGAAGAGCAGGAGAGAGAAAGACCTACCTCAAATATTTCGAATCCAGCAATGTCCAGGATTCCGATGAAAGATGCGCCCTGACGCTTGGTCCTGTCCAGAGCTTTGTTGATGCGGTGGACGAGCCAGCGAAAGAGCCGCTCATAGGTAGCTTTCGCCAGTGCTTCTACTGCAAAATCTGCCTGTAATTAGACAACAACCTTTTATTCTGGAAACCACCTACGAAGCATTACTAGCGGTTATCTGGAGTTTAATGCTCTATAATGTTCCCAGAACTCAAATAGCTTTTGCTACTTAACGTTGTCGCCGTTTGACATAGCGACAGTTAAAGGTACAGGTAAACATAAACTGGAGATGATCTACTGAGGAGAAGGGAGAAGATGCCTAGGAAAAATAGACTCTTTCCTGGGCCCTTGGGGCTCTGTGCAGCCTGTCCGCCCAGTCTTAAAGGAGTCTGCCACGAAACGGGTGGATCCGACGCCCACATTCTTGGTGCTGGGCCACCCACACAGGGACCCGGGAGCAGCACGCCCTACGGCTGAGCAGGCTTCCGAAGTTATACAGCTTTGTCCTGCTGGATGTTCTACCTACCTGGGGAAAGCCTGAGGTGATATTTCAAATTTACTTTAGAAAAAAAAAAAAATCACTTCAAAATTTTTTCTGGAGAAAACCATACAAGAGAAAAAACAACACACAGTACCAAGAAACACCTGTTACAGAATTTCTGTTAAGGTCTGTTACCTGCCAATAGGAAGGTCTTCTGAGGATAACTGGTCATTCAAACGAATGTGCAAAAACAATGTGAAACTCACTTGTTCTTTGGTCTGGGCTTTCTGCACATAGTCTCGGCCGACCTTGATCCGGGGGGTGAGGATAGCCCGAGTGAACTCCATCACATTCATCCCCAGAAGATGGCAGAGTTTCTGTGCAACTAGAGCGTAAAACGTTTCCTAAGTACTAGGCTTCTACCTATGAGCTAGTCACAACACGTTCGATAAGAAACTTCCAGAAATAAACTGAGTAAGTCTTAAAAAAGGACAGGTTTCAGGTCTTCATCCTTTCGAATGAGTACCACTCATCCTTAGGTAAGAAGGAACAGGCAGCGGTTACTTATTCTGGGTAATTCAGCTTAAGTTACGGAGTCTTAGAACCCATGGATGATGCACAGAATGAGAAAAATAGCATTTATGCTAATTTAAATCATGCTACCAGGATAACTGGTCGTGCATAATGATCCCAATAATATTTAGTAGGCAAGAAACCTAAAGGTTTTTAAAAATTTGCATGGCCAACAGCGAGCACTCAATAAACAGCTCATTCCGTTACTACTGTTCTCGGCAGCCGGGCACGTACCTCCTCACGCGCTCACTGGGGACACTGCCAAGTTCTAACAAGTGTGAAAATTATTCTCATTTTTTTAGGTTTATTTATTTTGAGAGAGTGCAAGTGGGGGAAGGGCAGAGAGAGAGAGGGAGAGAGAGAATCCCAAGCAAGCTCCACAGTGTCGGCACAGAGCCTGATGTGGGGCTCGAGCTCACGAACCTCGAGGTCATGACCTGAGCCGAAGTCAGATGGTTAACTGACTGAGCCACACAGGCACCCCTCTAATTTTTGATTAAGTGTTAAAATAAGAAAATTCTATAAGGATAAGCACATTTTGAGTTACACCGGGAATAGAACTTACCCAAGTTCTTACTGGCAAAGACTCGAACCCGCCCCTCCCCACCAATCCACACGTGTTGTCAGCAACTGGACAGTAGCCCTGTGTGGGCATGACAGGCCGTGCCGCAGAGGGCATTTCTTCCTTCGGTCTGTGGCTCTCGCCACTGGCTCGTACCAACTGCTTTGCTTCGACCTCTAGGTCCTGGCCCCTTTTAGTTAACGTGTGTACGAATGCATGCGTGTACGTACTGGATGGGAAGTTGAAAAACACAAAGAAGCACAAAAAGCCAACGGCCCACACCCCTTTGCTAAAATGATAAATGACATTTTAGAGCCTAAAAAAATATACCTGATGGTGGGGTTAGATCTTGGTTTACTTCATTTGATTGGATATTTCAAAGTAGTTCCTGGGTTCCCCACTCCCCATTAAAATGCTGACAAACACATCTTTTTGCATGATGTGTGTTTTGTCTGTCTTACTCCCTTTTCTGAGACTCTATCTACTTCAAAGGGCCAGGCTCAATCAAAAAGTTCCAGAAGTGAAATGAAACACAGCCTAGGAAAGAGAAAATTTACTGGTCACCTGGTGCGTGAGAAGTACAACTTTAGCTTTATGATGTTATTGTGAAGAAATGCGGCCTGATGTTTAAACAGACACCACGGAGAACTTCTTTACGTTATGGAGAGCTGGCAACTTATGCTTGGGAACATGACGACACACAGCACAACACAACTGTGGCCGTGGCACAACAACAAACCACGTAAACAAATAAAATCATATTGGTCAGCTTACCTGTATTTTCTGGCATGGACGCTTGGTCAGTATTTCGCTCCTTTTTGAAAGAAATGTTTCCAAACTGTAGCACTGAAGATACCACTTTAAGCATTGCTTTACATGGATACAGAGAAAAATAAAATTATTACATCAAATTGCAGCAGAGACGTATTCTAATTTATTTTGTGCTAAAAATTAGCTGTAAACAGCTTTTCAGTAACACAGGTCTCAGGAATTTGTACAATTACGGGTGATTCTCATGATTTTCTGTCATTTCCTAGTTTACGCTCTTCCCCCCACCCCGCTGGCTGTGCTAAAGTCTTATTTAAGCGAGTAGCAGAATTGGGGGGAGACCCACGTACAGAGAATTTCCTCGTGAGAGAAGCCCATTATGTGCATTGCTTCCATGGTCTCCTGAAAGTTATCTTTGTCTTGCTGTCCCGGAATGGGAATGTAGCCATTGGAGAGAAATCTGTAGTTATTAAATCCTTCAAGGAGCAGATCAGCTAGGAGAAAACATAACGGATACAGTTTAATAAAGAACCATCAACAGGGGCGCCTGGGTGGCGCAGTCGGTTAAGCGTCCGACTTCAGCCAGGTCACGGTCTCGCGGTCCGTGAGTTCGAGCCCTGCGTCGGGCTCTGGGCTGATGGCTCAGAGCCTGGAGCCCGTTTCCGATTCTGTGTCTCCCTCTCTCTCTGCCCCTCCCCCGTTCATGCTCTGTCTCTCTCTGTCCCAAAAATAAATCAACGTTGAAAAAAAATTTTTTTTAAAAAAAGAACCATCAAGAGACGAAGCACCCCCACCTTCACGCTGGGCTGGGCCGATCACGGGAGACGTGGCCCACCCCCGCCATGCCACCACACTTCTTCCTGTCACACTTTTTCTTCATAGGTTCATTGCAAAAACATGCAGTTTTCCATCCTATCGAGGAGGGAAAACGGGGGTGGAAACTGCAGTTTCTGGGACAGTGGCTTAGAGGATATTTGAAATCAGTAGCCCGGGGCACTTGGGTGGCTCAGCTGGTTGAGCGCCCGACTTCAGATCAGGTCATGATGTCGCGATTTGTGAGTTCGAGCCCCACATGAGGCTCTGTGTTGTCAGCGTGGAGCCTGCTTTGGATCCTTTGTCTCCCTCTCTCTGCCCCTCCTTCTCTCTCAAAAATAAACGAACATTAAAAAAAAAAAAGAAAAGAAATCGGTAGCCGGGAAAGGATGCACATTTTCCAGATAACTAGGCCTTACTGTTTTCACATTTAAATAGTTTAGCCATCTTTTGAGGGAAGGTTTTCAAGCCCTACAGTCTGTAATTTTATCTTAGCAAAGTAGTTTACAGCAAATGTTACGGGGTCAATAGGAAGACAACACGAACGTAAAGACCCAGATGTAGAAGGTACAGAATGTGGAATAGGCAGGTCCTGAGCCAGGCCGGTGCCCCGAAACCCTCTGAGCCCGTTTGTCTGGTGGTAAATCTGCTTCTCAGAGTGAGGTGCAACCCACATTTATGACAGAGTTATCACAGCAGCCGCCCCCATCGACTACTTGTACTTTAGGGGCCCTGAGTTGGAACTTAACGCATCCTTTCGCCAAAGGTGTGGAGACCAGAAGGAGGTTTCTCAGGAGGGGTCAGAATAGATACAGCTGTTTATCTTCACACTTTTGATGTTATCATGTGCTCTCCTGCCGAGAGTTTCTGTCCTGTCACTGAATTCTCACCTACCTCACATTTAACCTCTACTGGCTACCGTTTGCTGTCTTTTCCTCTCTCTTTCTTTTAACACTTTGATCTTATTTTTTTGGTTCATTACGACTGAAGTTACTGCCGGTCTGAAAGCCCGAGAGTTCTCTTCTTCGGCATTACGGACCGTATCGTCTCGGATGTTTAATTTCTCAGTGCAATTACTCTCTTTATTTGTTGCTGATTTTTTTTCCCTTACGGGTCCCTTCTCTCACTTCTGGGCTCAACGCTTCCACAGATGTCTGCGTGAGCAAAAGCCTACAGCCCAGGTGACAAACGTGATACGACGCAGGTGTCTGCTCTCGCACAGGAGGAGCGCCGAATTTTCAGTGCCGATTTCAGAGGAGACCAGGAAGCCGGACGTCCTTCCTTCTCCCTCAGATACCTCTGACTCGGAACTTTAACCCAGCCAGTCCTATGCTTCCAGCCCTTAGGATTCATGACAAAATACATGCATAAAAGTCCGCCATAAGCTCCACCTAGTACTAGTGGAAGCATAAACGTATATGTTCAGTTATAAACCTGGGAATAAAAATATTTACTCAATTTTATCAATTTATTCTTTTTTACTTTTTTTTTTTTAACGTTTATTTATTTTTGGGACAGAGAGAGACAGAGCATGAACGGGGGAGGGGCAGAGAGAGAGGGAGACACAGAATCGGAAACAGGCTCCAGGCTCTGAGCCATCAGCCCAGAGCCCGACGCGGGCCTCGAACTCACGGACTGCGAGATTGACTGTGACCTGAGCTGAAGTCGGACGCCCAACCGACTGAGCCACCCAGGCACCCCTCTTTTTTACTTTTTATATTCATAAATGTTGAAACCGAACTTGTATAAAAATGCGTATCTTCTAATTTAAAACTTCTTCGTTTTTTATGTTATTTTCTTTATAAAGCTTATTTTATTCATCTCGAGAGAGAGAGTGTGCGCACAAGAGCCAGGGAGGAGCACAGAAAGAAACAGAGAGAGACGGACAGACAGAGAGAGAATCCCAAGCAGCCTCGGTGCTGTCGCTGAGAGCCAGACACAGGGCTTGCCACCGTGTACTGGGAGATCACGACCTAAGCTGAAATCAGGAGCTGGGACGTTCCACCAGCTGGGCCCCCCAGGCACCCCTAATTTAAAAGTTTTTTAAAGAAAAGAAACAAACGTACAGAAGATGACGTAACACCATCTATAGAACTGCCACTTAAAAAGTATTTACCCGTGGCACGGAAGTTCTATTTCATTTTCATTTTGGTGTGTACGAAACTACGGTCGACCCCTGGCCATCGCAGGGGGGAGCCGCACGGGTCCACTTACACACAGCTTTTTTTTGGGGGGGACAGTTCAGTTCTATAAATGTATTCTCTCTTCCTTGTGATTTTCTTAGTGTGTCTTCCTATAGTTTATTTTGTTGTAAGAACGCAGTATATGGTGTATACAACCTACAAAGTACGTGTAACAAACTGGTTACCGGTGAGGCTCCCAGGCAGCAGCCAACGATCAGTCGTTCAGTTCTGGGGACTCACAAGTTGGGGGGTGGGTTAGGCCTCCAACCCCCGTTTTGTTCAAGGGTCAACTGTACTGTTTCCCCAAAATGTTCTCTTTCAAAAAAAAAAAAAAAAAAAAAAACATAATACTGAAAACACAGTCAAATAAATACAAAATAGTAGGAAACTTTGTGAACTTACACTTCAGGTGTTCTCCTGCTCCGGATAACAACTGGTAAAAGATATGAAAAGTACGCTCATCTTTTGCTTGACGGACAGCACGAGATTTTTCCAGAAGGTCTGAGCGAAGATGGTTAAGGATCGAATTGAAAAGGTGGCCCTCTCTCCGTGACTGTACGAATTTAATTTGTAAAACATTTTCTTTCTCTGATATATACTAACCCCCCACGATGAACCGTTCTGAATGATTAAAACCTATAAGTGAAAAAGGAAAGAAAACATATGCACTCACGTTCCTCACTAATCTTTGGGAATCATGGACGGAGAGGGTGTTCACGTCAACCCCCCCCCCCGCCCCGCCCCGCCCCTCATCTGGGTTATAGTCAAAGAACACAGCACTGAACAAGGAACTCTAAGAAGCTATAGAAAATGAGCTCAAGCCTTTGAAGGCTGAAAGAGCCTTCTGGGAGTTTATCACAACTTTATGAACAAAGAAGCCAAGGCACAAAGGAAATTGCCCAAAATAACATAGCTCATGAGTGCAGGGACAGAAATCAGGGCTCAGGTGGACCTCAGGACGTGTGCTTGGCCACCGTGGTCCCCGAGAGCCTGGCACACACAGCCTTGTACAAGTGGCTCCGGTCCCTCTACGTCCACTTTCCAAATACCCCGAGATGGCCCTGACCAGACTGACCACCGGCCCCCTATGCTGGTTGTCCAGAGCCGGCCACAACCCCTCCGCCTGGGCTTCCCACACGCCAGAGGCTCACCCCCAACCTGCTTCTGCACTTCAGACCGCAGCACACCCGCCTGTGCGTTTGGGGTGCATCTCTGGGACCCATGTGGGGTCTCCGGTCGACAGTCACCCTGGGCTGTCACACGATCTCCGTTTCTCTGCTCTGGAAGATGACCACCTCTTCTGAAGTCAGCTTTCCCTTCACTTCACCAAAGTGAATCCATTCTGTAAATCAGATTATCCCAAACACATCGTCCATGTTTGGTGGAAAATACATTTACAGGAAAGCTGTCATGGCAGGACCAAAGTGAAGAAACTTGAGATTTATTCCCCGGTCATTTCCAAGTGTTTCTTGTACTTTCTGGCTCTGAGCGTATCTGGAGACGTAAAATACAATTCTGAATTATCCCTTACCTGAGGGATCGAAAGGTTGTACTTCTATCACAGGGTCCCTGATACTTGTCAGAGGTAGCAGAGAACTGTCACCTGTATCCTTCCTAATTGGGACACTATCATTTGGAATCCTTTCCATTTTATTACCTCTGTTTCAATTTTTTTAAATGTTTATTTATTTTTGAGAGACAGAGCCCGACGCGGGGCTTGAACTCCTGAACCAGGAGATCATGACCTCAGCTGAAGTCAGATACTTAACCAACTGAGCCACCCAGGTGCCCCTTACCTCTTTAATCGAAGTAATTCTACATAGACTTCTCTTTTCTTAAAGCCCTTCTATGCAGATGACATCTTGTAGGACGACTCTTTGTATTTGACATTTGTTTCTCCTCTACTTATATTCTGCGTAACACTAACTGAAACTACTGGAACTGTGCCCTTGCAGAAGGCTTGTGGGGGGGGGGGGTGCGGTATATGCCCATCCCACTAATACCGCGAACAGACGGTAAACAAGGGCTAACCCAACATGGACTCAGGAGCAGTTCAATAGGAGGTGCTCACCTCAAGGCTCTCCTACCGCACCAACGTTTCCTGGGTTCAAGTGCAGGTGATTCTCCCCTCAGTGGGACTCTCCTCTACCCCGGCTGTGTGAACACGGTATGGACTGGCATGAAAAACCACCACCACCACCACCACCACCACACTCTGGCATGAACATTCAGTAGCTGGAAGTGTCTGACCACGTCATGATCCCTCTGGGCTTCAGTCTGATCACCTGGGGAGTGGGAGTGATGCCACACGGGGCTGCCCTGGGCCAGAGGAAGATCAACCGCCTCTTCGGTTTGGATTATGCAGTAATGGAAAAGGATACATGTTTCAATGTTGGCCCCAACGATGTAGCCAGTTACATCAAAGTTGATGCGGATGAACTTGCCCTGGAAGTAAATCAGGAGAAAATTGAAAGTAAGTAAGGACACAGAGGGTGTGAACACTGTAGGAAAGTAACAAGCCAGTGCCTCACGGTAAGTATCCATCAGTTGGTTGCAAACATGGGTCTTAATTACTGCCTTGAATAGAAAGACAAGGAAAAAGCCTGGATAAGTTCCCAAAAAAGCAGCAATCAGATAGGCTACCTTCCTGGACTGTGACATAGTAAAAATGAGACCGTAATCATTTACAATTTTTCAGAAGCTCTTCCACATAATCTGAGATCAAAGACATTTGACCGCATTAAAGGAACACTGCATTTGGCCCTAATAGAATTACTTCTTGAAAAAATGATGGATTGGTCTGGTGTAACAGTTTTGCAAATCCCTAAGGAATACTTGGTCTCCCCACGACACACAGAACTGTTTTAAGGAAATGGAAAACAGATTGTTTTGTAACTCATTTCATAAAGTTCCTGTAATATGGAATACCCCAAACGGTAAAGCTGTCATAAAAACAAGAAAGCAAAAATAAAAGCAAGTATCTCCCCTATAAATACAGATATAAAGGCCAAATTAAACCCTTTGCAAAACAAAGAAACTTAACAATGACGATGATGTAAAAACACTATACACTCGCTCATCACCCAAATAAATGGTCAAGGGACTGGAGGGCTTTCCTCGGGGGGAAATGGACAAGCTGATTCCAAGATTTACAGGGAAATGGAAAGGACAAAAAAAATCACCACCATGTTGGGAAAGAGGACCAGAGCTCAGGGACTCACATTACTAGAATTCAGAAAGCTGTGTTTATTAGGATAGATTGGTATTGGTGGGAGGCTAGAGATAACAGACCAAGGGATCAGAAGAGAGTCCACAAATAGACCACATGGGAACAGTCAACTCACCTTCAACAAAAGGCGCCGAGGTAATTTAATAGAGAAAGCCAATCTATTCAACAAACAGTGCTTGAGAAATGAAACCAAAAGAACCTAGACACTTCATACCACGTAAAAAAGTTAACACAAAAGAGATCACAAACCTAAAAGGATGGGCTAAAACTGTAAAGCTTCCAAAACAAAAATAAGACACCATCATTTATGACCTTAGCAGAAAAAGATGTCCTAGAAAGAATGCAAAGAGCGTGAAGCTTTAGGGTTTATCAATTAAAAACAGATAAACTGGGTTTCATCAGAATCTAAAACTTCTTCAAAAGTCACTGTAAAAAAAATGAAGAGTGATACCACACACTGGCAGAGAATATTTGCAAAACACCTACCTGATAAAAGACTTGTTCGCACGATTATTTGAAAAGCTCTTACAACTCAGTTAACAAGACAAATAGCCCAAGGGAAACACTGGGGAAAATATCTATACAGTTATTTCATCAAAGAAGATACGTAAATGGTCAACAGCCTATGAGAAGATGCTCAACGTCGTCGGTTATTCGAGAAAAGCAAAATAAAATGAGCACAAAGAGATACCAGCACACACCCACTAAAATGGCTGACGTTTTGTTTTGGGGACAGAGAGAGACAGAGCATGAACGGGGGAGGGGCAGAGAGAGAGGGAGACACAGAATCGGAAACAGGCTCCAGGCTCCGAGCCATCAGCCCAGAGCCCGACGCGGGGCTCGAACTCACGGACCGCGAGATCGTGACCTGGCTGAAGTCGGACGCCTAACCGACTGCGCCACCCAGGCGCCCCAAAATGGCTGACGTTTTGAAGCAAGACCAGCAAGGAGACAGAAGCAGAACGCTCCTATCGCCCTGGTAAGAATACAAAATGGTACAGCCACTTTGGAAAAGTCTGCCAGTTTCGTATAAAGTGAAACCTAAGTCACCGTATGTGCCAGCGATCCCAATCCCAGTGACCCGGGAGAAATGTAAGACTTGCGCATGAATGTCCAAAGCCACCTGACTCTCAACAGCCCTCAAATGGAAACAACCCAAATGCCCACCAAGTGGAGAATGGTCAAGGACATCGTGGTCCATTCACACAGTGGAATATTACTGGGTGATAAAAAGGAACAAACCAGTGAAATACCCAACAACGTGGATGGACGTTGTACAAAAGAAGCAAGACATAACACACTACATACTGTAGGAGCCCATTCACCGGACATTTTGAAGAAAACAGACCGTGGAAACAAAAGAGATCAGTGGTTCCCAGGGCCGGGCTACACAGACTACACAAAGGCAAATGGAAGCTTTCCCAAGGGAAGGAAATATTCTCTCTCTGGGCCACGGTGTTGGGCTCCCTACAATACACATTTGTCTAACCCTGTCCAACTGTACACCTAAAAAGGGTGAATTTTATTTGATGCAAAACTCAGCTTAATTTTTATAAATCACCAAGGAAGATATCTTAGGATCCTATAAATAATTTTAAAATTTAAAATTTAAAAAACATAATTAGTTCCTTCTATTTACTATGAATAGATTACACGTGGCCCACACCCTTCTACTGGGTGTCCAGTCCACCCACCCATGCTCCTACCCACCAGGACCCTTCTCACCTTTCCCATGTTAGGCCTACATTTATCACAGAAATATTTGCTCTACGTACAAAAAACGAGTACTTAAGTATTGGGATGCTACCGCAGAAAAATTTGAACTATATTATGTGCAAATTATACCTCAGTAATATTGACTTTTGCAATTGAAAACAAGAGGATAATTCACTAAAATCATACTTCATTTTTAAATGTCTATTTCTTTATTACGAGAGAAAGAACAAGAGGGCAGGGGACGGGCAAAGAGAGGAAGAGAGAGAATCCCAAGCAGGCTCCGAGCCGTCAGCACAGAGCTCAACGCAGGGCTCGATCCCAAGAACTGCAAGACCATGACCTGAGCCAAGATCAAGAGTGGGATGCTTAGCTGCTGAGCCACCCAAGTGTCCCCAATGTTTTTTTTGTTCAAGATCATGCGCATTCACAGAGAACTCACCCAATTTTCCAATTAAAAAAACTGCAAACCAAGCGAGGAAAACAAGGTGAAAAGAGAATGCACGTGGGGAAATCTAATGCTATTTCCTGCTGGAGGACCAACAAATGATGGGGGAGGCAAGTAAATTCTACCTCGAAGCCCTGCGCCCTCCTCCTGGGTCTTCCACTCCCACCACCATGGAAGTATCCTGCCTCACGTTATCTGAAAGCCCTGTTCTGCCCGGGAATGCATGGCTGGTTCAGTAACACCAGGGGTGCCATGTCACCCACCACAACGGACATTCCACGAAGGGTCTGCTTCAGATGCTGCTAACGCCCAGAGTGTTCAGGAGGGAGGGGAGAAGCACGATTCCTGTAGGATGCAAAGGCCTTTTGTGACCAAGAGCAAGGCCATGTAGAAAATGCCTCTGACTACACGAGAAACCGTTACAACACAGGCTAAACCACAAGTCTCACAGTTATGACTGGGCGTATGTGGGCAACAGAACAGAACACGTGAAACCAGGTTTCTAGGAAATCAAGATGGCGTCTGTCACTGGCACCCACAACGCCCACTGGCCTAAAAGCTGATGTTAAATCACCGAACTTCGTGAGGTTAACAACATTTTCCGTTCCATCTAAAACCGCAACGCAGGGGCACCCAGGTGGCTCAGCCGGTTAAGCGACCAACTTTGGCTCAGGTCATGATCTCACCGTTGGTGAGTTCAAAGCTCTGCGTCGGGCCCTGTGCTGCCACCTCAGAGCCTGGACCTGCTTCTGATTCTATGTCTCCCTCTCTCTCTCTCTGCCCCTCCCCCGTTCATGCTCTGTCTCTCTCTGTCCCAAAAATAAATAAACGTTGAAAAAAAAAAGTTAAAAAAAAAAAAAAAACATTAAAATAAATAAATAAATAAAACCACAATGCAAATCCATCTTTTAGGGCTTGCTAGAGAACACTTAGCATTTTTCTGCTACTCAGAGTCACAAAACAAAAATGACAAGTTGCTCACTTGGGTGGTGGGTTCTGTTATGGGTGGGGGGAGTGGGGACAGGAAGTTTTGCGTAGATTTTTTTTTTTTAACAGGACAAAACTTGTCTTCTTTTGAGACAGGCTCTTGTGAGGTTACACGAGTACGACTTTTATACAAATGACCATTTTGCACAAATCGTACGACCATGGCACTGAGAGATGCTGACCTAATGGCCCCGAGCAGAAGCAGAATCATGAGGCTTTTGCTCTTTCGACACCCGAGGGACACGGTGGCAGGGCCCCTCCAAAGGACAGAGAGGGGCTGTGGGGACACAGAGAACAGCGTCACACGATTAGGACAGAGAAAGCTTCGCAGGAGTACCACTGGAGCCGAGTAATCTTACAGTTTCTAAGTATGTTAGTTTGCTTGAAGCCACAGGGTAATTAAAGGGAGGCTCCATGCTGGTTTATCTGCAAGCTCTCTGGAGTAAAACTACCACGAACAACACTGGTCCTTGACACACCACAACTGGATCCTGACCTCCTGGCTACAAGGGAAACGGTTCCAGTGTTTTCTAGAGACACGGCATTCCGGGCTAGCAGCTATTCAAAGTGGCACCCGCAGGCCCCTTTATGCTCCCCTGACGACAGGTTCCCTTAGTGCCTGATCTAGAGTAACGAGCGAGATTTAATCCAGAGGCCAGATGGTGGTGTCCACGGCTTCAGCTACGGTGACCCCCAAACTATACCAGAAGCTCGTGAATTAACAAGATGGGTTTTCACGTGAACTAAGGGGTCTTGTTGCGTAGTATGTAACAGATATAAAGATTCCGGGGTTAACGTGGACTGACTGGAAATAGACACCCCCGGTCTGGTGTGAACAAGGTGCTAAGACTCCAGAAAGGCCCGGAAGCTGCCGTGTCTGTCAAGAAGGCTGCCTCGGGCTCCATGCTCGATTGGTTTCCCGCTGCAAACTGTCCTCTGTCGCTGACATGGTCACATCTGCCCCCGGGGAATCTTTAGGGAAAGGCTGGGAGTACTCAAGAGACAGCAGTGAGTGCATTCAATTTACTTACAGACTGTTTTTAGTGTCTGCTTGCTTAGAAGCACACGTGGGGGTGCAGAACCCTGGCTTGCTTTCACCGTCATCTGGTAACCCAGCGGTAGGCAGGGCACCGGGGCCTTTACCGGGCTCTCGCTACTGAGGCTCATTATCTACCAAAAAGGCACATGAAACTGGGGACTGCCAAAATGGCTTGATTCCGTTTGGGGGAGAAAAAAAGATCTTTGCACAAATACAGAGGGCTTCCTGCTAGATGCAAGATGTATCTGTGGATACAAGGCAGAAAGTGAAGTCCCCATTTTAAAAGTTCCGTTACGAGAGACTCATCTCACACAAACCGCCTGCATCTGGAATGCATCTGACTTCTCCACAAACAGACCGGGGCTAACCGTGAACGATTATTTTCCTAAGGGTAATGCTCTCCTCAAAGAATCCCCTTTAATACGGACCATGTGCTCGCAACTTGGAAAGAAAAAGATCATCTTCAGGAAATGATTCGTCTCTATCAGATCAAAGAGATGGAAACAAATGGACTCTAAAAGCTGATGGGAGTTTGTAGTTTCGAGCATTTTCACCGCAAATAACGACTTGGCGCAATTCCCCTGTCCACCCGCCGTTTCCGCGACTTGTCGCTCCTCCGGCGGGACGCGGGGCGCCGCCCCCGCCTGTCCTGGCCACACAGCCGTCCCTTCACGGATCTCAGACGGCCCACGCGTCCAGCCCCGGGGCCCGCGTGTTCCCAGAGGGCCCGGCGCACGTGGTCATCAGTGCCCGGAGGTTGAAGGCCCGGGTGCAGAGGAGCCTGAGGAGGCCAGGGGCTCGGATACGCCCCCGGGGCCTGGAAGAGCGGGCGGGCGGCACCCAGTAGGCCGCGCAGCCTAACCGAGCCCATTCCGTAACTACGAGACGCCCACTACGTACGCGCACGTGCGAGGCGCCGTGCCAGGAACGAAGGATCGCGAGAACAGGCTGACGTCCTCCCGCGAGACGCCGCGCGCTCCCGCACGACACACAGCGGCCGCCCACAGACGCCGAGGAGCGCGGTGAGGAAGGCAGCGACGGACGAACAACCCGATCAGGTGCTCAGGAGACACAGTCGGGCAATCGTGGACAGACCGGGAGTACGTCCTGGAAGAGTGACCCACAGGGCTCACTCCAGTCTGGACACCGGCCACGAGGCAAGGCGGAGTCCGGGAGGATTTTCGTCGTTGCGTTTCACGCTCCCGCAGCCGGGAGGTTTGGTGGCACCAAAGAGTGACGGAAGACGGAAGGAGCACATTGTGAATAGAAAAGGTTCCAATTGGAACACGTTAAAGCTGCGAAAACCACGAAGACCGCCAAACGGCAAGAACGAGGCGGCACCACAGGGCCCGGCAAAGCGCAGGAGCTCCGTAATGAGCCGAACTGCACAACGAGATGGACATTCTGGAACATGTGATTAAAAGACGGGCCTACACGGGGCCGCCCGCTGACGCCGCGAGAAGCAAAGCGTTGGCGGCGGCAGCGCCCACCGAAACCTTCACAGGGAGGCCTCGACTTAGCTGAGCTCCCGACAGCCCATGCGGCCACTCACTCCGCTATTTTTTATGGAACCACTAAAATCAACTACTTTTGTAGCTTGGTGCGGTTAACGCCTTTGGATAGTTTAGTAGCTGGCTATGCTATTTCTCTGGAAAATCCTATAAATATCAATATGAAGTTGACTTCCTAAGAATTACAGCCCGAAGTCAACTATTTTTATTTTTTTAAATGTTTACTGAAAGAGCGCATGAGTGGGGAGGTGCAGAAAGCGGGAGACAGAGGATGCACCCTGTGCCGTCAGCAGAGCCCAAAGCGGGGCTCCAACCCACAAATCGGGAGATCATGACCTGAGCTGAAATCACTCAACCAAGTCAACAATTTAAAGACATTTTTGTTTCTCAGTTGAACTAGCTATGTGTAGGAACACTGCCTTAATGAAAAATATTTTCTTAAAAGATAAGCTTTAAAAAAAATTTTTTTTAAGTTTATTTATTTTTGACACAGAGAATCTGAAGCAGGCTCTGCACCCGCAGCACAGGGCCCCCATGCGGGGCTCGAAGTCACAAACCATGAGATCGTGACCTGAAACCGAGAACTGGATACTTAACTAAGCCACCCAGGTGCCCCAGGAGATTATCTTTTAATAGAATAGGCAGAATAAGACCTTTGGGAGGTGGAACTCTAGCTCAAACAGGGTTTATTGAAGATTTAGACTGGGTAGGTATTCTTGCTGGCAGGATCTTGCTAGAAAACAACCTAAGGGGGCGCCTGGGTGGCGCAGTCGGTTAAGCGTCCGACTTCAGCCAGGTCACGATCTCGCGGTCTGTGAGTTCGAGCCCTGCGTCAGGCTCTGGGCTAATGGCTCAGAGCCTGGAGCCTGTTTCTGATTCTGTGTCTCCCTCTCTCTCTGCCCCTTCCCCGTTCATGCCCTGTCTCTCTCTGTCCCAAAAATAAATACACGTTGAAAAAAAAATTAAAAAAAAAAAAAAAAAAGAAAAAAGAAAACAACCTAAGAAGTTCTTCCTGCCAGTAGGATGTAAAACAAGTTCCTACCAGAATTATTTACATGCACTTTCAGAACAGGATGCATAAATAATAAGCTTTAAGGAGACTTGTGTATAGTAATTACTTTGCAAATAAATTTTGACAAGTGATTACTTTGATTCAGACTCTAATTTAAAAATTTTAAAGGTATATTTCTGAGAGAGAGAGACAGAGGACAAGCAGGGGAGGGGCAGAGAGAGAGGGAGATACAGAATCCAAAACCAGGGTCCAGGCTCCAAGCTGTCACAGAGCTTGATTCAGGGCTCAAACTCATGAACTGTGAGATCGTGACCTGAGCGAAAGTCGCTTAACCGACTGAGCCACCCAAGTGCCCTGATTCAGACTCTAATTTAAAGAAACAAGCTGGAGCAGGATTTTTCAACCTCGACATAACGGACATTTGGGACTGGATAATTCTTTGTCGTGGGGTCCATCCTGTACACTGTTGGATGTTTAGCAGCATCCCTGGCCTCTACCCATCACTGAAACCAAACAACCAAAAATGCCTCCAGGCACTACCAAATGTCCCCTGAGGGACTCCAACTGAGAACCGCTAATCCAGAGTATTGCAAATTACAGATTATAACCTGCCTTTGTCAATACGGAAATCTCTCTAATGATGTATGTGCGGCAGCCAACCTCTGAGATGGCCTCAGTAACCCCCAACCTCCAGTACCGCTGTCATTGCACAGTCCCTTCCCACGCTGTATCAGGGTTGGTCTCCGTGGCCACCAAACTACATCACAGCGTTGGCCCGTGACTTCTAAGATGGGAAAGAACACTGTGTGGCCTCTGTCTTGCTCTCTTGGATCATCTGCTCTTGGGGACCACCAGCTGCCATGTCATGAGCACACATCCCTATAGAGAGGTCTTTGAGGTGAGGGATGCCTTGGAGGAACTAAGGCCTCTTGCCAAAAGCTACCCGGGTAAGTCTGGAAGAAGAGCCTCCGGCCTCTTCAAGCTTCACGTGACCGCAGCCCTCACCAACAGCACCTTCGTGGCACCTTCACGAGAGATGCCGAGTCAGAACCACCCATCACATGGAAGCGGAGATGATCCAGGTTTCAAGTCACCAGGGTTAGGGTAAGTTGTTACACAGCAACAGGTAACTAATACGGAATCCTATTTCCACGTGTCCCAAACGTACAAACGCTGGCAGGCAGATAGGTCCTTACTGCTTAGTAACGCACTCACTACAGTCTTTACCAAAGGACCGGATGGCAGCAATTTATCTTTTTTTTTTAGGTTTTTATGGATTTGAGAGAGAGAGCGCAAGACAAAGCAGGGGAGGGGCAGAGAGAGAGAGAGAGAGAGAGAGAGAGAGAGAGAATCCCAAGCAGGCTCCATGCCATCAGTGCAGAGCCCGACGTGGTGCTTGAACTCATGAACCACAAGATCATGGCCTGAGCTGAGATCATGTCAGATGCTCAACCAAGTGAGCCACCCTGGTGCCCCAATAATTTCTTTTCCAGGCAAAGATGAGACAAACAGGCACAAAACGGTTTCTCCTGAATTTAAAGTGTGACTTGGGGCAGGGGAAATCAGAAAAGACTGGTAACTTGATTTATGTAGTAAAATAAAGCATTTTCCACTAAGAAATCCTTGTAAATCTGCATGGAAATCCACATCCCAAAGCTGGTAGCTCACTGTGTCTTCTATCCCGTGATACAGCCGCTAAATGCAGGGCTTTCAGGAGGAAGAATTTAAGATTTAAATGTGGCTCACGCTCAGTGCTGATGACCCAGGGATGATAAAACCCTATAAATGAACCTTAGCTTCCCCAGACCTTTTACAAACCCCAAAGTCACAGCTATGCTTTCTCCTGACACAGGCATATTTGTTATTCCACTCTGTCCATAAAAAGCTAAAATAATGACCTAATGAACTTGGATGAAGCGATTATCTTACTAGGAATAAACAATACTCCAAACAAATAGCTTCCTATTTCCTCCATAATGTGGAAAGCCTCTCGCACTCGAACTACCTCTTTGGGTGCCATGGGCTGAGTCGTGTCCCATCTCAAATTCTTTAAAAAAAAATTTTTTTTTAAATGTTTATTTATTTTTGAGAGAGACCGAGGATGAACGGGGGAGGGGCAGAGAGAAAGGAAAAGACAGAATTTGAAGCAGGTTCCAGGCTCTGAGCTGTAAGTACAGAGCCCGACATGGGGTTCAAACCCAAGAACTGCGAGATCGTGACCTGAGCCAAAGTTGGACGCTTAACTGAATGAGCCACCCAGGTGCCCCCCACTGCCTCAGAACAGGACTATATTTGGAGAGAGGGTTTTTACAAAGATAATTAAGTTAAAATGAGGTCACTGGGGCCCTAGTCCCACACGACTGGTGTCCTCACAAGAAAAGAACAGGACATGTTTCCGATTCTGTGTCTCCCTCTCTCTCTGCCCCTCCCCCGTTCATGCTCTGTCTCTCTCTGTCCCAAAAATAAATAAACGTTGAAAAAAAAAAAAAAAAAAGAAAAGAACAGGACACAGATGCACACAGAAGACGGACCACGTGGACACCGGGAGATGGCCATCTATAAGCCACAGAGAGGGACCCCAGAAGAAACCAACCTTGCCACACCTTAACCCTGGACCTCCAGCCTCCAAAAGAAAATCAAGGCAGTCCTACCAACTCATACAGAGGGTTAGCTAGCTACCTTCGGGCTCAATGGGTCCTCTGTGATTCCATATCTGGCTGCTTCCACTAATCACACAACCTAGGCCATCAGAAAATCAACATGAACGCCAGGACTTCACATTATACTCAGAGTAGCAGAGTATGTCACCGTGATACTAGATTCCCCCAGATTATCCATGAAGGAGTCATTAGTAAAGTCTCTTTTGATGTGGCCTTGAATTGTACAAATACTTCTAGGATGGGAGGAGGGAGGAAAAACATAGAATTAACTCTAATGATTTAAGTAGAAATAACTGTAATTGAAGACCCTCTCCAATCTGTGGAAAACGGTTAACTGAATCTTGAGGACTATAATTCAAGGCAAGAAGTTTACAGCAGGCACGCCCATTTTGCTGGATATGATTTTAGAGAAGATTTGGCACTGACACGTCAATAGGGCGTAGCTGGACAGGGGACATACCGCTTAGGAGAACAGCCTCATGCAAACGGTCACAGCTGGTCAAACGGAGGAAGAGGGGAGAGCTTTCCAGGAATTAAGAAAACCCTATTTTCATAGAGGAGTATCTTTATAGAGAAGTAATTTTTAGAGAGAAGTAATCATATTGTTGCATTCTTCTGACATCCATATCCCAGGAGAAACAGCAAGTATGAAAACGACAGCTGACTACACTGAATGCCAACTTGGTTTGTGGAGCGTTTACATTCCCAGTACTGTGCTAAGTACTCCACATGCATCCTCATGTAAGCTCTATGCCCGCTCGGCAACACGTATTGTAGACCATCCCCAAAGACGAAGAAGTTCAGAGAGGCTACCTGATCATCTACCCGTACAATACACAATTACATATGCAAATACAGGATTACAGTTACTTTCACGTTTTTTCCTTTTTAAAATGCAAAACTACTAGAAGATTGCAAATTACATGTGACTCATCACGTTTCTACAGGACTGTATCATTCTGTACCACATCCTTTATTAGCCTCTCCCTAAAATCTAGGAAGACAAGTACTCTCTTTGCTGGATCACAGTAGACATTTCACTAAAAATCTGAGAAATTATAAGTTTCGGGTGCTTTTAAACTTACAAAACGAGATGAGTTATCATTTTTCACGGTCTTCGCGTTTCCGAATGATTCCAGGATTGGATTCGCTTGTAAGAGCTGCCGTTCGAGTTCCCCCTAAAAGACATTACACGTATGCGCGAGCGCACACACACACACACACACACACACACACAAATAAAAGCAGATTAGGTTAATCTAACATCTTTACTCCAATCCTGGGGTGGGGGTGGGGTGGACAAAACAATAAACTTCCTCTCTTCCTCAGTGTTTTCATTCTGTTTGCCATCTCGTAACCTTTGTGGCTTTATTCTCAGTCATATTAGGCTCTGCTAAAGGGAAAAACAGCATGTATAAAGTGATCGGAAGGGGAAGAAAAAGTCACGTTAAATAGCAGATCAATTTGAGGGCAGGGCATGTAAATTAGGCAGAGAATCTTGAAAAGAAAACAAACTGGTTTTCCTGAAATGAAATTCAGCTTGACACTTCAATTAAGGACATATTAATACTTACACTTCTGTTTATTTTTATACTGCCTTGCTCCAATGACTGAAGGCAGACAATTCTAATAACCACTATCCTAGTGGTAGATGTGTCATTTTTCCAAGGGTTGCACATGATACCCTAATGATGCCGACAGGATGATATCCTCACTGACACTTTCAGGGAGGATGGAGATGGGATGCTGCTGACTTTTGCTCAAATTTAAAAACGCTTACTATAGAGTATGTGATAGAATATAGGCTTTATGCAGAGTCTTTACTTATGTGCAAATTCGGCTAGGAAATAGGTTCCACAAACAAAAGATGTAAGTATATTAATATGTGCTTTAATCATGACACACAATAAGAAGCTGCATGAGAAAGCAAGATGCTATTTCTGGCCACGGAAAGCACTACAAAGTGGTGTTGTGTTCCTGGAACGTAATTTTCGAGTGTATCATAGGAACTTCGATACATCTGCTTTTTCCAAACACAAAGCTTACCCCTATATTTTAAAATACCACAGTCAGTATTCTAGACCTAAAGACAGGATGTCAAACCACTAGCAAATGTGATTCTCTGAGCAGAGGGATAAAAGGATCCTCATGCAAGGATCTTAACTACTGGCCAGTTGCTATGTGAGCGTTGCATGATGAGATCCAAAAAGAACAAATATAACGCCATACATGGAGTTGGCGCTTAACTCTGGAATTGGACTCCTTTGCTCGTTACGAGGGTGGGAAAGTACTCCAGAGGCACAGGACCCAGTGAGATACGCTCCCCCCACAGGTCTGCCCTCCAGCACTGATCTGAACTGCCCAGATCTTCACAGGTGTTGAGTGCAGTCTACAATGGTGTTCAACTGAAACCAGGCAGGAACCAGTCCCGTTAAGACCTGCGGGATGAACTTCCTTTCCTGGCATTTGATAATATGCTCCCTGTAGCATTAGTCTCCCAGGTTATGGACTTCACATTTCTGCTGTAAAGCTTCTTAAACACTATAGGCTTCCCAGGGTTCTTAAATGTGGTATCCCGGCAACCATTTTTAACAACTGAGAGGCATCATTAAGGGGCATCGTTTTGTAATCTAACAAGTGCCTTTCCCCTGGAGGTCAGCAGTCGCCCACATCACCGTGCCCACGGCTGGCATCTTGCAAAGCCCTGGGTGTACGAGCTCGGGAAAAATCAGGCTCTAGAATGCTTCCTGCCTCACTCAGCCTGTGATCAGAATGTAGAAACCGTCAGAAAAACACTGAATTTTCTTAAGTGGGGCACTACCTTTGCACTAACTATTGCTACTTAGATCTAGGAACTAGACAGAATATAGATTCCTTAGAATTACGCACTATCATCCCGCCAAATCCTAATAAAAATAATTTCAGTGACATTTCACCTTTCAAGTGTTTTCCTAACTTGGAGGTAAAGTATTGCATATCCTATTTTAATACTCCTTAGATGTGGCTACAAGGAGTCTTTTCTCTGTGTGTGAGTGCATGTGGGTGTGCTCATGTGTGTGATTTACGGATTCCATCCTTTCTCCTGCTGGCTTTTTTTTTTTTTTTTCAACGTTTATTTATTTTTGGGACAGAGAGAGAGAGCATGAACGGGGGAGGGGCAGAGAGAGAGGGAGACACAGAATCGGAAACAGGCTCCAGGCGCTGAGCCATCAGCCCAGAGCCCGACGCGGGACTCGAACTCCCGGACCGCGAGATCGTGACCTGGCTGAAGTCGGACACTTAACCGACTGCGCCACCCAGGCGCCCCTCCTGCTGGCTTTTAATAAACTGGCTGTATCCCCTGAACCTAGCTCAGTGTCAGGTCAAAAGGATGCTCCGGGAGTGTTTGCTGAATGATTGTGGCATTAGAGGTCCCGAAATATTCTAGCAGCATTCGGGAGGGGATGGTGCTGAGCCAAAGTTGGCAGGAAGAATCGGGTGAAGGGTCCGCACTGTCTCCATAGAACCTGCCGACTGGGCTGCTTCTGTGTCTCTGCTGTTGGGGTCACTAGGTTATTAGCAGGGTTGTGGTATTACTTTTCTCCTAATGGGCTGGTGACATCAATGGGACCAAGCAAAGCTCTCAGTAACTCCTCAATGAATCACAAAAAGCTTGAACACAAAGCTGTCATCGTAAAGCACACAAAAAGGGTCTTAAATTAAGAAATTACCGCTGAATTTGATCATTTCTGTGCTGTGCAATTTCACACTTTGATTAAATGGCGCTAACCTCTCTCAACCAAACTATGAAGCCAGTTATAAACCATCAGGGGACAGTGACTAAGTGCTAACCCTTCCACCAGAATTGGAGGGGCAGTGGCCCTGGTTTCGATTATTCTATATGATAACGAGAAAGGTCTTTGGGAATGTAGGGGAAACTAATCAGCATTAGCTACTGAAATTGTTTTTACAGTTTTAAGTATTTAGAATTAATTCTATGATGCTTTAAAGGTCTACCAATCATGATGAAAACTATACCCTTCTGTTTGTTATATAGTATATTAATATCTACCTATGATATGATAGAGGAGTTTGAAGTTGGTTAAAAAAAAAAAAAAAAAAAAAAGCCCTTTGAAAACTCCAGTTGAGCCAGCAAGGCTGGGGTCGTGCTGGGCTTTGCAGGCCTGACTGGGTACAGATGTAGGTGTCCCAGGGCCCACAAGAGGGCTGAACGTGGGTGGCAACAGCTCGACGTCACGCTGAGAACCAGACTTCATCTCAACCAGCAGGCTCGAATTTCTGCACTTGTGCCTACTGTCACCAACCTCTTAGTTCGAGGCCGTTCAGAGCAGTAGATAGGAAGTCATCTGGAAGATGCCATCCAGAGGTGGGGGACTCGCTAATTGGAGGGGCAGGCAGGCTGGCATGGAGGAGTCCCTTCTTCGGGGACGGTTAGGTTTTAGAAATCACTGACTGGTGTTTTAACTCTGCCCTAGATTCAGGCTCTGGCGTAGCACTGAACGCTGTGCCAGACTCTTGAGGGTCCGTAACAGCGACCTATGGTGAGGGAGCCCAGCACACAGACTGCCTCCAGCTGGCTGGGCACAAAGCCAAGCAGGACTTGAACTTGGTCATAAAAACTGTATCCAAAGTTTGCAGGTAAACGCTTCACGTTTACTGCTTAACCACTGTGGCCTGAATTCTAAGAAGTGGTTTCTATTCCTATTTCCACAATAATGATTAAGTTTTAAAGGTAAGCACAAAAGCCTGCCCGGATGGCTAAAACAGACATGGACGTGTGCTGGCGAGGAGATGGGGGCACCCTCATGCACTGCTGGTGGGAATGGAGGGCGGTTCCTTCAAGAGTTAAACCGAATACTACGGTAACCCAGCCGGCCCACACCCAGGTGCCTGCCCAAGAGAATGGGAAACACAGGTCCACACAAACCCTGTGCACAAATGTTCCTGGGGCATTGTCCAAGATGGCCCCCAAGTGGAAACAATCCAAAATGTCTGCCAACGGATGGATGGATAAACACAGTGGGACCTACCTACCGTAAGGGAATACCGTTCGGCCAAGGAGAGGGATGGAGTATTTGTACACGCTACGACATGGATAAACTGTGCAAACATCATGCGAAGGGAAAGAATGCCAGGATTCCATTCAAGTATCCTATGCACGACAGACAGATTCGCAGAGACAGAAAGTATGTTGATGATTTCTGGGGACTGGGAGGAAATGGAAGGTGATTCCAAATGGCTTTCTTTTTGGGGGGATGAAAACACGCTCAAGTTGACTGCAGGGATAACTGTGTAACTCAGTGTAATGAAAACAACAATGCTGAACTGTATGAATGTGTGAAGTTTATGGCATGTGAATTAAATTTTGATGAAGCTGTTAAAAAAAACAAGGAATGAGCAGAGAGAGACAAATAAAGGACTCCCCAAATCAGGGGCCTCGAAACACCTTCCCCTCCCTTGTTCTTACAACGCATATTGTGTCTAGTGACAAAAGGCTAGAAATGTATACAAATGGTTCCTGGGTGCCTAAGTTTTGCCTGTAACGTTCAAAGTAAATTCACAAACCAGGGATGTCAAACCAAATGAAACACCTTGCAAAGTACAGACTGCTTGCTGGCAGTGATTCTCAAAATGGGGTGAGGGGGTCCCCGGGAAGGGGGAGCGATTGTGGGCAAAGAAGTCATTTCTCGACGGGACCCTCTGCAGGGTCACTACCGCCCACAAGCATCTCCTAGTCTTCAAGTGGGCTGGGAGGAAAAACTGAGGACCAGTGTTCTTCTCAGTCTTCTAGAAACACAAGCACAGCCCCCACCGGACTAGACTACTATTACAATAAACATGGGAAAAGCAGCCCCGGAGATATGTGCAGAGTGAGTTCATGCAGCAGGACATGCAAATCAATGATGGAGGGAGGGAGGCATGGCCAGAGAAGCTGTCGCTGCCCTGTCTTTGGGAAAACGTGCCCCCTGTCGACGGAGCCGACCCAAAGTACAGTCCAGGGGTAGGCATGCTACTCACACAACAGCGATCCATTCTGTGGTTTAAAATGACATCGAAACAAAACGTTAACAGTAATGGTGTACGGATTCCGTGGTGGAATTTGGAAAACCCCGATCTGTACAGCAGTTATTTAATGCTAATTCACTAGTGACCCAAGTGCACATTAACAGGTCATTTTAGCGAGTACCTCGAAGACACAGAGAAAAGCTAATTTCTGGTCTAGAGGTTCCTTCTGTAGTCAGCAAAAGAGCCTTTAAATGTCCTCCAGGACAACAATGATTCCGTGAACCCTTCCTATTTGTACGAATGATCTGCTCTCTACAGCTGAAGGAGAAGACAGAACGTCATAGGGCCTTAGCACAGCTTTGCTGTCTGAGAACATCTTGAGAATTTTAAGGAGGGCTTCTGAAAATCTTGTCTATAAGACTATTCCTATAGACACTTAAGAATTTCTTTATATTAGTAAGTCATTTCTAGAACATTGTGCTTTCCTGCTTCGTATTAGCTCTGTTTCATTGTCTTGTGGCAGACAGCCAGACCGAAGCCATCCAGTGCCAGGGAAAGGGTCAAGTCCAGGACAGATGTCCCTCTCCTCCAGGGTAGCAGGAAAGGCTCTGTCTACGGCTGTGCTCTATGGAGCCTGAAGGGGGGAGCATTCGATAACAAGTAAGAATAACACTCCTCCACCACTTGCCCTGGATAACAAAGGATAATTTTACATATTATATCAACAAGGCCCTCAGCTTAAAATACATACGGGCCATAAAAAACTTTATTAGAAATGTGTAAATCCAAAAAGGTACAACTTTAGAGTTGCAGCCCCAAACTCAAAAATTTAACGTATGGCCCAAAGCGAGGCTTCTGTGTATTTAAAGAAAAATTGAAATCGTTCCATCTCGTATTTGACACACGAAACCCTGAGGGTTCAAGGCTTCATCAACAGGTGATTCAATGTCATGATAAAAAGGGTAGAGAAATATTCAAACTTGTCTCGAAAACACATTTAAAGCCAAAGGGCATGCTGCTGCTCACAAAAGATGATGTCTCTAAGCAACACATTTTCAAAATCAAATTTTCTTTTTTGCGGTAAATTTCATTCACAACTCCTGGTATTTGTTTCTAATAGAGACTCGATCTAGAGACAGAAATTAGCGCAAACATTCAAGACTAAGAAGCATAAACAAAAGCACTTGCCTGATGCTTCACTGGTTTTGGCGATTCCTGCTGTTTGTTACAAACAGATAAACGCAAACGTTAGCGAGTCTGGGCCTTTCCCTAAGCGGTGAGCCACATCTAAAGCACCACGTGACTGTCCACCTCAGAGCTGTGACAGCGGATCTGGCTGGCGTTCCTCAGGGATCAGCTGCCACTTGGGCAGATTCAGGATCACTGACCCCCTTTTATCTGTACCCCTTTTCTATCATCGACTGCCCCCAAATTTCCATCCTCGTCTCAAGCTTCTATGGCCAGTGGCAACAGCCTGTGTCCCTGCTCAGAAAAGACAGCTAAAGACCCTTGAGGACCATCTTTTGGTGGAAATAGGCAATCTTCAAAACACTGCTCTTCGATCGTTAACCATTCCTCCCAAAGCTTTGCAAGAAATCAGGCTTCAAGCCGGAATCGTAATTCTGGTTGGCCTGTTAGAAAACCTAGGTACTACAATTCCCTCCTGAGCGGAGGAAGTTTCTGGGTGGGGGTCGTGGAGACAAGGGGGCGGTCAGTTCCAGCAGGACACTGAGTAGCTGTGCTTCCTTATTCTGGTTTCTGCAATCGTAAAAGAATAAACTGAGGCATTAAATGAACAACGGAACGAAAACTTACAGGAATATTATGGTCCTTCCGTCCTTTGTGCGAAGAAGCGACATGAGCAAGGTACTGAATGACTTTCTTAGTATTTTCTGTCTTCCCAGCACCTGATTCACCCCTGAAAGAAACGGTAACACAGGCTGTCTTAAAGAAAGCAGGGCGTCCACCTTCCAAAGTTGTAATTAACAAAATTAAACGGAGTTGGAACAAGAATTGGTAGGAAATAAAAAGGATGTAGGATAAAAACCGATCGGCGGAAGTCAGAAAATTGTTATTATTCTTAAATGGTATTAAATTACCACACACTTTTTCCACCCCCTGGAGATGCCAGTGAGACACAGGGAAAAGTTCAGAGTGCTGTGTTTTTTTTTTTTCAAGGAGTTTAGGGGTTCCACCAGAGAAGCAGCATTTATCGTAAGAGGTCATGAAAACATTCCTCAGCACCAGAAACCCATCCACCACTGGGGATTTAATCTGAAGGAGCTTCAGACCTCTGGGCTGCCCCTTGCTGCTCAGGTCCAAGCAAGGTTTTCTCGCTCTTCCCCCAAAGGAGCGGACGAGTGTTCCTACAGCCACAGCACCTTGTACATATTTTGTCACATCTCCTCAGCCACCTGCCGGCCTCGCATCCTGGGCTCCTGGGGCAAAGGGCAGGACCCCGTGCATGTGCGTCTGTTTACTGTGCATTTGTGTTTATTTGTGTTAGTTTTTTTTTAATCCACGGAACCTCGTGCAGTGCTGACCCACAGCCGCTACGCAAGGTGTAGAGACAGTGAACGAACACCGTGAATTCTGTGATGAACCGGGACAGATGCCACCACTTTGTATGCTTTACGTTTTAAAACAAGGCTAGCACGTTTCAAAGGCTGCTTTTGATTTCTACTCAAGTACTGATCTTGAAATTCAGGGAAGCTTCTGAACACACAGCGCTACCTGAGTTCTGGCCTTTCTGTTCAAATATCAAAGGGTCCCTAAGATCGGATCAAAGCAAACCTATCTTCACAATCGATAAAAATCTCAATTTGGATTGAAGTAGAAATTTTGGGGGTGCCTGGGTGGCTAGGTTGGTTAAGCATCCCTACTCTTGATATCAGCTCAGGTCATGATTTCACAGTTTGTGAGTTCGAGACCCATGTTGGGTTCTCCACTGACAGTGTGGAGCCTGCTTGGGATTTTCTCTCACTCCCTCTCTCTGGCCTTCCCCTGCTCATGTTCTTTCTCTCTCTCTCTCTCAAAATAAAAAAAATAAACTCTAAAAACACACACACACCCCAAAAAGCCCCAGTGATTCTTAAATCACTGGTAAACTGTAAAAAAAGATAAATAAAACAAAAAATTTCATTATCTAATTAGATTTAAAAAAAAAGCCTCGGGGGGAAAAAAAACAAAAAAAGAAAAAACCAGGGCGCCTGGGGGGCTCAGTCGGTTAAGTATCTGACTTGTGGTTTCAGCTGAGGTCATGATCTCACGGTTGATGAATTTCAGCCCCACACTGGGCTTTGAGCTGACAGCGTGGAACATGCTTGGGATCCTTTCTCTCTCTTCTCTCTCCCTCTCTCTGCCCTTCCCCTGCTCTCTCTCAAAATAAACAAACTTAAAAAAAACTCTTCTGAAACCCCAAAATGTTAATACACACATGGCCGACTAATAATCCTCTAAACCCGTTGTACCCAACCCAAGCCTTAGAAGTCTAATTTTTCTAACAAGCTCCCACCCTTTCTGGAAAGTGTACTCTGAATTGCACTATTTTTGTCCACAACTTAAGTATGTCAGTGGGTTTACTGGCTGCATTATTTTCTCTGCACCCAGACACCTACAATCTAAACTGAAGAGGCTCTGGGTAAAGGGAGCCCCACTGACCAACTAGTTGTATGGCTTTGAGGAAGGAAATGGTCTCCTTCGGGCCTCCATGCCACCATTTGTAAAGTGGAGGAACTGGGAGCACCGGGGGGTTTCGGTTGGTTAAACGCCCCGACTTAGGCTTGGGTCATAATCTCACAGTTTGTAGGTTTGAGCCCCACGTCGGGCTCTGTGCTGATAGTGTGGAGTCTGCTTGGGATTCTCTCTCTCTCTCCTTCCCCTGCTCTCACTTTCTCTCAAAATAAATAAATTAAAAAAAAAAATCAAGTTGTCTCTGAAGTTTATTCTTTCAGATAAACTTCACATAATTGTTTTGTCACGCCTCACTCATTTCTTGCCCGATAAATAAAAAAACAAGAGACAGAATTTTGAATTAAGTAACATTAACATACTTTTTTTTTTTTTTTAATGGGAAAAGGTGTTCTGTCTCTCGGGTAAATTTTGTGTTTTCTATGCTCGCAACTATCAAGGATGTGTTGGTCTTATACATCTTTGAAATCCTGGTGCCCAGCACAGTAGGGGCTCTGTAAATACCAATGAATAAATGAATACAGGTCCTGCACGTGTTTTAAGTTTATTCCTAGGCTCCCTTTTATATTTTTTATTCCTGCTATTAACGTCCTTTATCTTCTACCTGGCTACCACTGGCACCTGGATAAGGTAATACATTTTAATTCACTCATTCAATAAATACAAATCAACCCCTGTGTACTGAGCATTCTCCTTTTTTTTTTTTAATTTTCTTTTTTTACATTTTTAATTTAGTTTTGATGGAGAGACAGAGCACAAGTGGGGGAGGAGTAGAGAGAGAGGGAGACCCAGAATCCGAAGCAGGCTCCAGGCTCCGAGTTGCCAGCACAGAGCCCGACACGGGGCTTGAACTCACGAACCGTGAGATCATGACCTGAGCCGAAGTCGGAACGCTGAACCGACTGAGCCACCCAGGCCAGGCATTCTCCTAAGGGCAAGAGCTAGAGCGGTGAACAAAGTCTGCGTCCTCGGGGAGCTCAAGTTCACGGGCAAAGACGTAAAATAAACCACAAAAAACAAATAAGAGAAGCGGTAAGACATGAGGGACGCCATGAGGGCAACAAGGAGGCAGCTGGGGTTGGGGAGGAGGCAGAGAGGAGCAGAGGACACATTCCTGGAGACTCGATGGTTGGGGGGAGCCTCCAAAATGGGGGAGAACAGACCAGTGAAATCCGGGGGTGCCATGTTCGGGGCGGGGGGATGGAGACCCAAACACAAAGGAGTATCTTTGCCAGGAACGGGGCTGGTGCAGGAGCTGAGGCAACCAGAGAGGCAGAGAACCGCGGGGGCTCCGGATGCAGCAGGGACGGGGGTCGGGAGGGTGCCCCAAGTCATGGCAAAGAACCTGGATTTTATTCAAGCATAATTGCTCAATAGCCAGGATAGTGGTTTTCTCTGTTTGGTTAACTTTGTTTAAAATACTTAGTGCTTCAAGGCTAATCATGATGCTGGCGGCTGTTTTCAAACAAATAACTTTTCTCTTACGCCCAGAAATGAGCCTCTCGTTTAGAGTGATCATTACTTGTCTCGAAAATACTTATGATTGTTCCTTTTCAGCTAAGTTTTGCCTCTGTGGTTTCTCCACAAACTGCCGTCTATTGGACAGGCTTCGGTGTGTCCTTAAAGCATTTTGTTCCTTCCCGGTCACACTCCCTGGGCTGTGCCTCTCAACTGCTTATATAAACTCTGCCACATTTTTTCTACTTCGGGTCTAAGGTAACTCTGACATAGAAACTATTACTGCAAAGACGAATGTATTCCAAATACCTCACTACTGAGTTCTCAAGAGGGGAGGTGGGGAACCTTCTATCCCCTGTCTTAAAATGTGGACAGTAGCGGGGCGCCTGGGAGGCTCACTCGGGTAAGCACTGGATTCTTGCTTTCAGCTCAGGCCACGATCTTGCGGTTCACGAGTTCAAGCCCTGCGTCGGGCTCCATGCTGACAGTGCGGAGCCTGCTTGGGATTCTTTCTCATTCTTTCTCTCCCTCTCTCTGCCCCTCCCCTGCTGTCTCTCTCTCTCAAAATAAATAAAATTAAAAAATTTTTAAATGTGGATGGTAGCTTCTCACATGGAAGACTGCTGTGAAGAAAAAATACAGTTCATCTAAGGCACATAACTTGTATCCCGTGAACATCACCCATTACTGTGCACCCCTCACCCACCGTTCACGAAGTACCTTGAGTTTCTGGACTCTGAATTATTTTATGACTCTATAACGCTAGCATAATGGTTAAGAATGTGGCTTACGGTGTGAAAATGACCTACCCTACGTTCAAATCCTGTCTACCCCTTTCTAGCTCCGGTTAAGTGCACGGAAGGAGCCTAGCGCTGCCCCAGCCGAAAGGGGTCTCCCTAAGTGGCAAGAGTGCTAACAGCAACGATGAAGACAAGGGTATCCACAGAAGTATGAAAAAGAGAAAAAAAGGAACCCGAATGTGTGTGTGAAAGAGGTGGCAGGATCCACGGCACAGAATTCTTGGAAACAAGTTTTTATTAAGGGGAACGAGCGGCACCTTTGTCCCAGCCAGAAGCGGAGGAATAAAAGCGGCCTGAACACAAGTGAAGACGTGACGGAACTCAGAGGAGTCAGGAGAGTCCTCAGGGAGGGGAGCACAGAACACGACCTCAAAGAGCGAGGAGGACAGACACGAGGATCTGACCTCATTTCCGCCCACGAACGGTATGTACCGACGAAGGAGCCCTACCCTGGAGATGCCACAGGCTTCGCTGCCGGCCCACGGGGTGCAAGTACGAGGCCAACGACACACACAGCACAGCCAGGAGCCCGCTGTGGGGGGGGGGGGGTGCCCTGTGTCCTGCACAGGACATCGGGACACATAAGACCTGGGGTGCCTCTAGGCTGGAGGTGTTCGAGTGTTCTACAGAGGTCTGTGGCTTTCACTGGCTTCTCAAAGAGGCGTGCCATCCAAAACAAAATGTCAAAACCAACAGTACTGAGAAGCAGGGGGATGGACCACGAACACGTGATCCATTGTGGGCTCTTTCTTGGAGTTCCTTCTGGACCACGGGTACATTTCTCCAGCGAGAGACTCCTCCCCCAGATCTTAACTGCTTCTGTGTTTATTCTCTCTGGATGTTTGTGACATCAAATCCGATCTAGTTTCAAAAACACCCTCTGCCTGAAATTCGTGCTTCAGATGACCTCCATCTGAAAACGAACAACACATGTACCTCCCCCCCAACCCCCCGCCGCCCACACACTAGCTGATGTTTTCCTGTAGTTTCAAAGCTCTGTTCTGTTAGAAAGCAGCTTATTAGCAAGAGCAGAGGTTTTATGGTCAAGAAGGGCTTGGGTTCGGGGTCCCCGGGTGGCTCACTTGGTTAACCATCCGACTCTTGCTTTCGGCTCAGGTCATGATCTCACGGTTCATGAGTTCGAGCCCCACATCAGGCTCTGTGCTGACAGCTCAGAGTCTGCGTGGGATTCTCTCTCTTTCTCTCTGCCCCTCCCTGGCTTGCTCTCTTTCTCAAAATAAATATACTTTAAAGAAAAAAAAGAAGGGCTTGGGTTCAGGTCCTCCATCGCGCTAACACCAGGCAGGGTCAGCTGAGGATAACGGGACATGTAATTGGGGCTAACGGGGCTACTGCAAAGATTAATGGCGCTAACACTTGCAAAGAGGCTAGTGCCCTTTCCTGGCGTATTTGCCAAGAACATTTTAAACTTCCATTCACAAGCTGATTTGCATACTTCTTTCCCCCATAATTTAGCTCCCATTGAGATGCACCTACAATAATCCAAAACTTCCCACAGTTTTAAGACTTGAGCATTTCTAAGACAAAGGATCTTCTAAAGAGTGCACAAAGAGCACACTGGGGTCCAGAGAAACTGGCTGTGGGGTCGTGGAGCTAGTTCACGGGAGACAAGAGAGAATACCAGACTTCCACTGACAACACAATGGCTTTTCAACTGTATACCGCACTGTCGCCTTATATGTGTGGGGGCTTTTTAATTTTTGTTTTTAAAGCAGTTTTAGACTTACAACAAAATCGAGAAAGGCAGAAATTTCCCATATACCCCTGTGCCCACACACGCATAGTCCCATTATCAACATCACTGAAACGGGACACCGTAATCACCCGAAGTTCATAGTTCACGTTAAGGTTCACTCCACTCCAGGTGTTTGCGGTACATTCTATGGGTTTGGACAAACACGTGATGACTCGTACCTACTACTAGAATATCATGCAAAGGACGATCAAGTTCCTCTGTGCTCTGCCTGTAGTCATCTCCCCTCCCTTCCCACACCCCCGGCACCCGCTCATCTACTCACTGTCTCCATGCTTTTGCCTTTTCCAGAATGTCATATAGTTGGAACTTCTCAGAGTGGCTGCTTTCACTTACTAATATGCATCTGGAGTTCCTCTGTGTCTTTTTGTGGCCTGAGAGCTCATTTCTTTTTTAGTGCTGGATCACATTCCAGTGTCTGGATGGACCACTTTATCCATTCACCTGCTGGAGGGCATCCTGGTTGCGTCCTAGTTTGGGTGATTGTGTACGAAGCAGGTTTTGGTGCAGACCCAAGTTTTATTCCGATGGGGAAACGCTAAGGCATGTGCCCGGCGGATCCTGCTGAGTACGCCTGGCTTTGCAAGAAACCACCACACTGCCTTCCAAAGCTGCGCCGTTTCGCTTTCCCACCAGAGACGAATGACCGTTCCTGTCACTCCACGGCCTCGCCAGCATTTGGTGTTGTCGCCGCCACAGACTTTGGCCGTTCTAGCGGGTGTGTGCGGCTAGTATGTGACGTGGGCATCTTTTCGTGCACTCCTTCGCCATCCACGTCATGTGCTGAGGTCTCTACACCATTTTTTAATGAGGTTGTTTGTTTTCTTATTTTACATATTTCTGGCACATCTTGGGTAACAGTCCTTTACCCGACGTGCCTTTTGAAAATATTTTCTCCCAGTCTTTAGCTCACGTTTTCATTCTCTTGACGTCGTCCTTTCGAGAGCCGAAGCTTCTTTAATATTAATGAAGTCCGGCTTATTGTTTCTTTCACGGGTCATGTCTTTAGTCTGAAGGACTAGACATGGGTCACGTCTTTAAATATCTGAAAAAGCATCACCAGAGCCAGGGGCCTCCACATTTCCTCCTGTCATATACAAGTTTTATAGTTTGGGTTTTACGTTTAGGTCTATGATCTGTTTTCTAGTTCATTCTGTGAAGGGTGTAAAGCCTGTGTCTACATTTTTTTTTTTCACATGTGGCTGTCCAGTTGTCCAGCACCGTTTATTAAAGGGCCTCTCTCTGCCCCATGATGTTACCTGCGAGCCTCTGTCAAAGATCAGTTGACTGAATTTTGGGGTTTTAGCTATTTAATCAATTCTACCAATTTGCTGATCTTAAATTCTTAACATAGGTTACTCCTAGGCAAGAACTAATTGTTTTAAATCTAGGCGGGCTCGGTCAGCACCACCTAGTGTATTGGTATAGGACACATGAAATTCCTTAACAGTAAGAAAAAAGTCAGGGTGCCTGGGTGGCTCAGTCGGTTAAGCGTCCAACTTCGGCTCAGGTCATGATCTCACAGTCTGTGGGTTCGAGCCCCGTGTCGGGCTCTGTGCTGACAACTCTAGAGCCTGGAGCCTGCTTCGGATTGTGTGTCTCCCTCTCTCTCTGCCCCTCCCCTGTTCTCAGTGTGTGTGTGTGTGTGTCTCTCTCTCTCTCTCTAAAAGAAATAAATGTTAAAAAAAAATTATAAAAAAAAAAAGTCTTTAGAAAAAAAAAAAGAAAAAAGTCTCACCACATCCTGATGGAAGCCTAGTGTGGGGCAACCATGGTTTTATAATGGTTATGTTGCCAAATACACGTAAAAGGAAAAAAACTTGAGTTAACCAGCAGTTAGGAAGTCATAAATGTAAACAAATTACTCTCTAAAAAGGGAGCTTAGAGGGCAGAATCATTTCCTCACCCACGTGGCTGCAGTGTGACTTTTAATTCTAATGAGAAGAAAGTCATGTTGACGAAACACTCTTGATAGGATCTCACCTCCAATTACGTGGGATCCAAGTGCATGGCTTTCTCAGGATAAAGGAGACCCTGAGTGTCTTTACTACCGAACATGGCAGGACGTGAGAACAATGAGCACATGGGGGGTAGACGCTTCACTGGGAGCCCACACTGCCCGGCCTGAGTCCGCACGGAAAAAGGCTGGCCAGGTGGTTGTAGGCAGATGAGGCCAGAGAGGAAGTTAAGATGTTCATCCTTTTGGTGGAAAAGTAAGTTCAGAGTAAATGATTAAAACAGTAAAGGTTAAAGAGTGGCTATCAAACCACCTAGGTAGTAGATTAAAAAAAAAAAAATGTTGCTTCCACCTGTGTTTTTCTCTGGGATACTATGTACACAGAAGGACTCAATATAAAAGAACTATTACGTAACATTGACTAGTTAATCTCACGTAGGAAACTTAACCAGCTTGGCTGGGTGCTAAATTTGAAAGGATCCCAGTTACACGCCCTTGGACTTCTTTACGTGGTAGACACTCAAAGGCACCACAGAACATGCTACGGAACATCTCCTAGCCTCTTAGATCTGAGATACACTGTTTCCCATTTTTATATTTCTCAAGTCACAATGTAGCTTATAGTAGATATGAACAAGAAACGGGTTATTAAATATCACAACCAGTGGTATCCAAGAACAAAGAAAGCCTGAAAGAGGCTGAAAGAGGTGGGGGTGGGGATTTGCCAGGGAACTTTCTTCCAGGGTGACGGTAACGTTCTCCATCTTGACAGAGGTTCAGACGATACGAGTAACTCAGCAGAAGCAGATTTAAGCTTCGTGTATTTCATCACGTGCAAATCATGTCTCCAAAGATAAAGATATAAATATTGGGCTTTAGTTAGCGTTACCTACACTGCAGCGTTTCAGGGGAAGTGTGTGGATATCTACATTTGAACTTGAGATAAATCAAAGGAATGGACTGATAGCCCATCAAAGTGGCATAAAAATTGCTTTATTTCTGATCAGCAGCCTCAGAAGGAAACAGGATCTAACCTTAAGCAGAGCCTCCTGAAAATACACCCGCCACTGACCATCATCCCAGGGAGTCTCTGGATTGGAAAAAGACAGACCAGGAAGTGCAAATTCAGCTGTCTGGTAGCATCACGAAGCCCGACAGAATCCTTCATGCTCTCTCCTTGAAGCCCTCGTCCTCCTTTTCCGTCGAGTTTAGTACAGAATATAGAAGTCTTTTCTCCTGTTACTCTGCGGCCAATTAATTTGCAATCCCCGGGTGCTGGACGCGAGGTGGGAAAGGAAGAATCTCCTCCCAACACAAACAAGAAAATGGAGTGATGCGTGGACACAAGGTTGAGCAGGTCAGTGTATCACAGAATACAGTCAAATATTACTGGTGGAATCTAGGTGGTAGGTCTAGGATCCTGGATTCAAAACTCTTCCCATTTTGCTTTAGGTTTGGAAATATCCACAATAAGATGCTTGCAAAAGTTAAAAGAGAGGAAAAGAGAAGGTACTTGCTGATGGCTACTCTGTGCTCAAGAAGAGAAAACCAGAGACTAGGAGCCTCGGCTCCTAAATGCAAACCTATTAATTGATGACCAATGAGTCTAAAATGATACTCATTACAAGCGCCCACAGAGGGCACTCTGGGTGACAAAAGTAAATTAGCGTTCACTAAGCTTTCATTAAGTCCACAGCGGTCATCCCCAGAGTGTCTCCTGCTTCCAGACATTACACAAGGCCTCGTCAAACATGGTCACCCAAGCTCCCAAACCACCCAGTCAAGGAGGCGAGGTCCCGCACCTGGCTCCCTGCTTACTGTTCGTGGGGCTGCCGTCCCGACACTGCAGACAGAGACACACGGATTCTCTTCTTCGCTGGCCCACAAGCAGGCTGTAGCTCACCTCTCCTACGCATCTGGGGGGGGTTCCGATGCCTAGATTCCTGTGTGACCATTAACAGATGCTGCACAATCGACAATCAGCCTGGTCTCTGTCTCCTGGTGAGTCCTTGCAAAGTCTCTGTCATTCTTGGTGGGCCCAGAGAGCTTGTGCTAATGAGGTGACTCACGGTGTTCCAGCCACACTGGAAGACCAAGCAAATGGTTGCAACTTTGGGCATGTGAGCCGTGTGAAACCAGCCCAACATCCTGGGAGGGGAGAGGGGCTGGAGACTGAATTCAATCGCATGGCCAACGATTCAATCGATCGTGCCTACTAACGAAACCCCAAAATTCTGGGCTCTAAAGCTTGGGTGAGCTTCCTGGTTGGGGATAAACAATGACAACATGCTGGGGGGGGGGGGAGGGAAGAGCCAGAGGAGATGAAGCTTTACGTTGGGGACCTTCCGAGACCTCACCCTCGCGGTCTCTTCTCTTGGTTGGCTGATTTGTCATCCTAGTGAATGGTCAAACCCAAGGGGGTAGCAACCCCCAAATGTATAGCCAGCTGGTCAGAGGTACAGGTAGCCTGGGCCCCCCTAAGGCTGGTGTCTGCAGTGAGGGCCCTGTGTGGGGGAGTGCACCCTGGGTAATCCGTGTCAAAATTGCATTGCGATGGAGAACTGTTCTCTTTTTTTAAAGTTTTAAGTTTATTTATTTTGAGAGAGAGAGAGAGAGAGAGAGAGAGAGAGAGAGCACGCGCATGCACACGAGCAGGGGAGGGGCAGAGAGAGAGAATCCCATGCAGACTCTGAGCTGTCAGCATGGAGCCTGATATGGGGCTCAAACTCACAAACCGTGCGGAATTTCTGAGCTGAAATTAAGAGTCGGACTCACCCAGGTGCCCCTAAAGATTTTTTTTTAGTGTATTTATTTATTTTGAGAGAGAGAGAGAGAGAGAGAGAGAGAGAGAGAGAGAGGCAGAAAGAGAATCCCAAGCAGGCTCTGTGCTGTCAGTGCACAGCCTGACGTGGGGCTCGGTCTCACTAACTGTGAGAATCACAGAGTTGGCTGCTTAATCGACTGAGCCACCCAGGGGCCCCTGCAATGGATAATCTTTAAAAGACGCTTGCAGATCAGGTTCTAAGTAACTGGCTTTTTTGGAGAATACAAGCCAATGGAGGAAGAAAAAAAAAAAAAAGCAAGAAAAGTGAGACTATTCCAAAATACTGAATCGAAGAGACCTAACTAATGCAAGGAGTGAGCCTCGACAGGATCACCGATTTTAAAAGTTACAAAAAATAGGTTGAGAAATAGCACAGAAAACCAAACACAGATTCTGCAGTAGACAGGATGGAACTGACGTTGGTCTAAGCGTGCTAGCGGTCCGCGGTTGCGTGGGAACACCCTTGCCCTTGGGAGACACCTGCTGAGGTATCTCAAGGTGTCAGGAGGTCTGCAATGACTCATAAAACGGTTACTCATAAAAGTTGTTCGTGTGCGCAGAGAATTCACAGAGTGAAAGGTATACAGCCATTTAAGGCATCGTTCTTTCAACTTTATAGGTTTGAATTTTTTAAACATAAAAACTGGAGAAATGCATCAGCAAAAGTTTAAAAAAGGGAAAAAATGAAGGAAATGTGGTAAACATTTTAAAATCATTGAGGGGCGCCTGGGTGGCTCAGTCAGCTAAGCTTCCTACCTCGGCTCAGGTCATGATCTCAGTTCGTGGATTCGAGCCCAGCATCGGGCCCTGTGCTGACAGCTCAGAGCCTGGAGCCGGCTTCCGATTCTGTGTCTCCCTCTCTGTCTGCCCCTCCTCATTTACACTCTGTCTCTCAAAAATAAACATAAAAAAAAAATTAAGATCACTGAAGCTGGGTGATGGGTTCATGGGGGCAATACACCATTCTAATCCATATGAGTTTTAAGTTTCAAAGTAAAACGCCTCTTAAAAATGATGCCAGAAAGGTTTTTTTCCTTTGAAAACATATAGGATCACCAGTTCCTAAAAGTTCTTAATCTGTTCTTTAGTCCGTTGTCTTGGTTCCTCCTTCATTAAGAGATTTCATTCTTTTGTTTGAAATTTTATCTATTTCCTAAGTAGATAACACCAATGCCAGGTTCTCAGGGATTATTAAAAAGCAGTCACGGTAAGTCAGGGTTCCTACCTTAATAAATTGCAAAACAAGATGCACAGGACAGAAATAAGTAGACAAGAACTGCAGTATATACAAAAAAAGGGCCCGATGAGAGAAAAATCAATGTGGGTTGGACCTTACTGTGTAGGGGGGTTCCAATTTTGGCATGTTCCTTCTTTTTTTTTTAAGTTCTTTTTTTATTTATTTGAGAGACAGAAAGCGAGAGCAGGGGAGGGGCAGAGAGAGAGAGAGAGAGAGAGAGAGAGAGAGAAAATCCGTGCTGTCAGTGCAGAGCCAGACTCAGGGGCTCGAACCCATGAACCGTAAGATCATGACCGGAGCTGAAATAACCGTCTGAGCCACGCAAGTGCCCCAATTTGGGCACATTTCCTCCCTGGAGGGAAGGCACAGAAGTCAGCCAGGATCCACTAAAATGGGCCAGATATTAGGTGCGGGACCGGCTAGGACAAGACAGAAATGTCCAACAATGTGACTAGAAACGGGGGCCTGAGAGAAGGAGGGGACACTGTAAGATCTTGGGGCCTACAGTCCTAAAAGCTGATGACACAAGTAAGGACGCTGGGCGATGCATCCTGTCCGCACAGGCACGAAGGTTAATTTTGCAGTTTGTTGAGTTCAAGCTGCTATTGGTTCTCTACTTCACACCATACGCTCCGGTAACACCAAATCCTTGAAAACTGCCTGGTGCATTTCTCACCTGCCGTCCTCCACACCTGGAGGCTGCGCTGGACCACCCTGGTGCAGCCGGCACCGGGCTTCTTCAAGAAGCCACCAGGGATCGTGAGAAGGAACAGGGTCTAGAAACTAACCCGGTGGGCACCTGCCCACCTGAGCTAAGAATCCACCGGAAGCCAGTACGTACCAGCCGCGGCCGCCGCCTCCAGAGACCCAAGTCCCCTCCCCCTTCTGCCACCCCGCCGCCCGCCCCCCAGAGATGGAGTCTAGGGGTCCCTCAGGCTCACAGCCCTGCCATCCTCGACTGTGTTCACGCCCAAAACGTTGGCTCCTCTGGTCACTTAGGTCTGCTCGCGCTTTCTCCTGCTCCCACACCCCCTTATTTTCTGCTCCCCCCCTTTCCTCTGCACACTCTGGGACCCCCATTCCAGAGGAAGCAAGTCACCCACACTGTCCACCTCTTCCTCGAGTGCTCTGCTCCCTCCTCTGGCTGGTTTCCTGAATGCCCTAGTTCCCCCCCTCCCCAACCACTCCCAGGCAGACCTCTCAGGGGAGGACCACCCTGGTCGCCACCCGCCCGACCCGCCCCAGACCCACGTCTGGAAGAAAGTCAGTGGCATCCTCCTCACTTACCATGATGCTGTTTCCAGACAAAGCCCCCGCCCTGCCCCACCCCTCCTCTCTGAGGTCACAGCATCGGATTTATCTCCCCCAGTAAGGTCATTAAAAACAAAAACCTCCACTCTTGTTTCAAAAAAGAAAGCACTTTTTATTCCCAAAAAACTGGCAGGGAGACGATCTTGGAACGAAGGACACCCTCTAGGTGAAATCATGCCGCGTTATGAATGGCTGGCGCTATCACTCCGTGATGTGTGCGTGTGACATCCCACACCCAGGCCCCTGGGACCCCTCCTCCCTCCCCAGCTACTCACACCTGTGGCCACACCACCGGCCCCCCTTCCTGTGCACACACCAGTATCCACAACATTAATCTTTGATCTCTCCGGACCCCAGCGCTCCCGCCCGACCGCTCTGCTTCCTCCCAGCCACCCCCTCCCCTGTGCCGCCCTCCCACCGTCCACGGCGGCAGCTTCTCCTGCCAATATTCTCGATTCTCTGACTCCACTGGTCCCCACTGGCCGAACCGGCCATCGCTCCCCTTTTGACGGACTGGACCTGGTTCCAGTCCGGCGCTCTGCTGGTAGATGGTCCACAACAAGGGCCCCGACTGTCTCGCGCCTCGTTCTCTCTGCTCCCTGTCGTCTCCCACCCTGACTCTGGCCTGGGCCGCGTGTCTCACATGGGAGTGGGAAGGCAGCAGACAGGATGCAAGCAGGCACTTGAACAATGCACCCACCTGCTACTCCCGGAACCTTGCCGCCCCGTGAAAAGCCCGGGTCGGCCCACTGGAGAATGAGGATGCAGAGGTGAGAGCAGAGCACTCGGCCACAAGCCCCCCCACCCCCCCCATCTGCACAGGTGCAAGGCCAGCCCAGCTGGGCTGCTCGGCCTGACCCAGACCCACCCGGAGGAGCCCGACGCAGTTGCTGGGAAGGGTATTTTAAGCAGTCAAGTTTCAGGGTGGTTTGCTGTTCAGGAAAAGCTAACTTGTAGAACCCAAAGGCTAAGTAAGCCCCGCTGGAAGAAAACGTATGCGACCCACAGACCCGTGTCAGCTGCTCCGACCGCTGTCCCCGCATCAGATCCCGGACTTGCCGCTTCATAGAAGAGAAGCCGTCCGAGGAGAACCTCCTGGATTTCCAGCCCCCCGGGTCTCTCATCAGCATTTACTCTCTCGCACAGAGAACTCTCCACCGCCGACCTGCCCACCAGCCTTCACTCTGTTTCGGAGAGCAGGCCTACACCGGAGGCTTTCGGTTTTAACTCTTCCACTTCCCTGTCATTCAAGTGCACCTGGCCTGGCCTCCCTCTTGGCCCTGGTCACACCCGATGCACCTGTCTCCGTGGGGCTCACTCTGCCCCCTCAGCCTCGCTGACCTCTGCCCGACCCCTGAACGTACTTTTCCTCGAGGCTCCACACCCGGCCATCGCTCCCCTCCTTCCTTTTACAGGGCTGCGCGGATGGGTCAGGTCTCGGCGCCTGGAGCAGCCCTCTCCTGAGCTCCACATTCAGGCGCACGGCACAGCAAATGACCCCACCCACTGAGGCTGTGAGGACCCTTTCACTAACTCCCCCTCCTCGCTGAGCGGGTCTCCTTGCTCGGCTCCGGATGCGGTCACACCTCTGCCTGAGGTCACTGCCTCTCGCCTGCAACTCCCAACAGCCTCCCCGCCGGTCTTCCAGTCCACCTGCCATCCACACCGCAGCCAGTCCGGTCTTCCTAACAGTCCTTTTCTAAGCAGATCTAACGGTGTCCTGCTGTGGATACGGCCTCGTCCAATTCCGACTCTCTAGCACTCAGCACACAAGGCCCACGACCGTCGGTAATGTTCACCGGGTGAAGTGTCCAGTAGCCCAACAGGCGCACATATGAACTCAAGCCCGAAGTGTCACAGGTCAACGCTGAGAAACGTGGGAAAGGCCTGGTCTGACGGCCAAACAGTGAACCCCCAATTTCAACAACTCACATCATCTTAGTCTTAAAATGGTAAGTGCCAAGGTTTACGTCAAATTCTTAAAATTACTACTCTGCACCCCCCCACACCCCCTCCCCCAATTGCTTTAGTTTCCAAGAGAATCGAAAACAAGTCCGAACGTTTGAAATTTACTTACGTGCAAAGAATTGACTGGTCCTCACGATCTAGAAAACAAAACAAAACAAACAAAAAAAAGAAAGTGACCATTTGCCTGGTGTTTTAAACACTTGATACAATAACGTTGCAGTAACGGCCCACAGAGTGTTAGTCACTCCACTCCCGCCCCGCTGCTTCCCCAACCCTTACAGGGCCCTAAATCCAGTCACCCTTGCTTTGCCTTACAAGGCCAGATCTTCGGGGGGAGGGGGGGGCAGCGAATAACAGCCGGGCTTCGGAGGCTTTACGTGCCTGATCAACCTTGACGCTCAAGCCGTGTGCATAACGGCTTCACCTGGGGAACCTTATAAAAAACGTGTCCCCCAGGGCCCCTCCCTCATGGAATCATTTTCACGGGGTTGGGATCGAAGTTCCCTGCTTCAGCAAGTTGCCCCGGTGACTCCGATGGCAGGGTGAGGTTTCAGAAAGGCTTCGAGAACACTCACAACTAGGGAGGAACCGTTATTAGAAAAGGGGAGAGAGAAAAAAATCAAACCCTGAGCGGGGAAGGCTGAAGGTGGACAGACATCTAAATGAAGCGTAACCAGCGTCTCAGGTCCCGATGGTATAGGCACCAAAAATAATAAAACAACGTACAGCAGAAGCAGAATCGCACATGACGTTAAAGTGGCGAACGACTTAAATCTTTTCGAATGAAAAGGTGACATGCGAACCCACAGAGAACCCACGGACAGGCCCCCTCCCGGCCCCCCAGTGTGGGATGTATGATTTCTAATCATTTATGCACGTGGATATCCATTTTTGCAGATGAGAAAATGCTCCTGGAGGGGGTCAGGTAATCCACCCAGGTCCCACAGCCGCTGAGGGGTGACGACCCGGGCCCGCACTCGCAGGGACCGGCCCAGGTGGATCTTTCGTCACTCCTATGCAGAGGCTGCTCGCCCTTGGGTGGCTACATCAGGACCCAATAAGGGTCTCACAGTAGTTCAAGCACGGACAGCATTTTTTTTTTTTTTAAGTAGGCTTCACACCCAGCGCAGGGCTTGAACTCACGACCCTGAGACCAAGACCTGAGCTAACATCAAGAGTCAGCTGCTTAACCCACAAGCCCCCCCAGGCACCCCCCGCCAGCATAAGTAGCTTTTGTCAAAGAGAAATAAATGTCACAGTATCATTAAAATAAACTAACCCATTCGTACACTCTGTGTGTATAAACGGAGTTCTACAAAGAGCGTGTTACTGCCCAGTGCCTCAAGTCTCATTGAACTGGGAACGGCCCCTGACCACCACCCTATCCCTCCCTCCGGCTGCGCAGGCCACATTCACAGGACGAGGCTGACCCCTGCCTCCTTTACTGGTCTGCTCTCGCAGGGGTCATGACATGCCCTTCCTTCCACGCGCTCCCCCAGGCCCACGGCCACCGTGTGTCCCCACGTGTCCTTCCGTGCTCAGCTCAGTTGGGGCCCCTCTGGTTCCTCGATGCATCCTCCTTTCAACCATATTCTGGAGTTAGACACACAATACCGCCAATGCCTGCCCACGAGGCGGTGCTGCGTGAGATCCGGCTCGCTTCCCTACACCAGCACCTTTGGTGGCTCAAAGTCAGTGCTGGGTGCCGCCCTGGGCTCTGCAAGCTTGTGCCCTGGTTCTCACTCTGCCGCGAACTGACTCCGCATCTACAAATGCGCCACTGATGCCCTGCTCTTCCCGCATTCTTCACCCATGCGGCTAGGATTTTAACAAATCCGTATTTATTCACTGTAAATAGGAACCCCCAGAGCCCTAAATTCTCCAGGTCTGAGCAACTTCCAGAGAACCCCACCACACCAAGTTTCTTACGGCTTTTCTGAACCGGTGCACACATACAAAAACTAACCAAAACTCAACTGCCTCCGAATTAATTCAGGACGGCTCTCTTCGGGCATCTGTACACACTTGCTATCGTTGTTCGAAAGCGGAGACCCTCACAACCACCACCTACTGTTCCAATCTGCCCCGTACTTCATGTCCTGTGCTTCTCACCGCCGCAGCCCGAGCCGAACCGAGCCAGCTCTGCTCGCCAGACTTCTCTGTCCTCGATGTTCGTCTGTCTCGTCTTGTGCTGGCTCTGAGCCTCAGTTTCCCCATCGGTGCAGTAAGGGGTTGGGCTTGATCACCTCTAAGATGCTAGCCAGCCGTGATCCGACCACACCTCCCTTCTGCCTCACTGAATCCTCCTCACCCTGCCGACTAAACAACTATAACAACGTACGACGACCTCGATCTCTAAAAACCTGTAAATGTAACCAGAGCCTGAACTGATATTTGAGGGAAACCATTTCGCTTTCAAAAATGCAACCAGCCTCCTAAAGACTATGGAGGCCTTTCCTAGCTCAGTGTTTCCCAAAGCACCTCCCAAGAATCACACACGGAGGTACTCGGTGAATCCATACCGAGTTAAATCATAACGCAACAGCAGAAGTGGTTTCTGATCAATGACCTCAGCTCCTACCTTAAAAAACTAGACGAGAGCAAATCAAATTCAAATTAGAAAGAAGAACGGAAATGGGAAAGAACAGAAATCAATGAAATGGGGAACAGGAAAAAGAAGAAAATGTAACCAAATTCTGGTTATTTGAAAAAAATCATATAATTGATAAACTTCCAGCCAAACTGATCGGGAAAAAGACACAAATTGCCAAAGTCTAGGATAAGACAGAGAACAGCTACCTAGGATCGATCCCACAGACACAGTCCAAGAACTAAGATAAAAAAGGCAACTTTTTAAAAAGACGTAAACCACTAAAGCTCATTTCAGAAGAACGAATAACCTGATTGGCCCCATATCTGTTAAAGAACTTGATTTTGTGGAACTAATATAACGTTACATGTCAATTACACCTCCGGTAAAAATAAGTTGAATGTGTAATTGAAAGCCTTCCTGCAAAGAAAACGTATTTCACTAGTGAATTCCACACAACATTTAAGGGGAAAAAAAACCATACCAAACTTTTCAGAAAAATCAAGAGGAAGAAACCTCTCCCTCCCAATCCACTCTCAGAGACAAGCCCGACTCTGACACTACAGCTACAGAGACGTTCCAATACAAGAAAATGACACACAAATCTCTGTCATCAGCAAGGGCACAGAAATTCTCAACAACACGTGAGCAGATCAAATCCGACGACACAGACAAAGGGGGTACACAAATGAGAAGCAGGTGACCTTCGTCCTGGCCACGCAGGGTTATTCAGCATCCAAAGGCCAACGATCTAACTCACCTTATCTACAGACCAAAGAATATCTGAATAGATGTAGAAAATGCATTTGACAAAACTCAACATTCACTCATGTTAAAAGAAGAAAAAAAAAAAAACGAGCAAAGTAGGAATACAAAAGAATTTCATGAACAAAAAACGTGTGCAGTGAACACCATCCTTCATGGTGAAAAGGTGAAAGGTGTGCCCGAGACCAGGAACACGGCAAGGATGTCTGTTGTCGCCACACCTACTGAACATTACTACAAGGCAAGAAAATAAACCCAAAGCCTAAGATATGAAGGAAGACACAGCAATGTCTCTATCTGCAGAAGACATGCTGGTCTACACAGAAAAATCCCAAAGAATCTACCAAAAATACCTTCCAGAAGAAGCGAGTTTTACAATGTTGCAAAATATGTCAATGCGTGAATTTAAAAAAATATCTCTTACATCAACAGCGTGCGATTGGAAACGTTTAAATTTTAAGTTCCCTTTAACACTAGAAAGCATGAAGCACTTACTTACGTTGCGGTCTGTGTTTTACTTAGATACAAATCTGACAAGACCGGGAAGCTGAGATTTTTGAAATCAAGTTTATGTCCAAGAACTCTGCCATTCATTCATTCATTCATTCAGCCAGTGTTTCTTGAGCAACTACTCTGTGCCAGACCCACTCTGCATTTTATTGGTACAGTGTCCCCTAGAATCCGAACTTAGGAAGGAAGGTAAGCTCTCCTCTGGTTCTTTGCATTAAAGACACAAACTCTGACCAGTAATTATGATTACCAATCTCTTCACGGGCCCCCGTGGCATTTGGAGGTTTTGCTCACAGTGGTAACTGAAAACCTACACGGACCAGGACTGGTAGGCAGCGTAAGCTATTACTCGACTACCCGAGCGCGAGCGCAAGCCCAGCCCCGTGGAGCTGGGCGGTACATCAGCGTGTAGCCCGTACCTACAGAACGGAATGGGATAGGGTTGCTGACAGCTGTTTTGTTTTGTTTTGTTTTGTTTTTGAACAACTTTCAGTTGTCATGTAGCCAAAACTATCAACTAACTCTTTCTGCTTTTCACGTGGAGTTTCATGACCGTGGATGCGAATGTGTCACACTGCCTTGGCTTTGAATCCTAGTGCATAACCCCTTACGACCGACATTTTCTTGGGTCGAGTTTTTAACTGTTTGGTGCCCCAGTAAAACAGGGACAGCAACTCTGTTTACTTGACAGGATGGTTGTGGTAGATCATGTCATGCACAGGAGACATCGGGCCAGTGCCCGGCACACAGGAATAGTCAACAAATGTTCACTCCAGCACTAACGAGGATAGCGGCAACGACACGATATGCTGGTAAGCCACCTCTTCCTTGTTCTGTCCGCACAGGGCTGGTCTGGCAACCCGGTCGTGGGACATGATTCGCATTTAGTCACTGGTAACTATTTCGTTCGATTCAATTTTTCCAATCGACCTGTCAAGATAATTTCAAAAACTCTCTCTTTTCGTCAAATGTATTTATTTTCCCCGCCAAGTTTCACGTCATCTACAAATTTCACGGGCATGCGTCCTGCATGCGGAGAAGAATGTTGCAACATTTTTAAATGGCCTTTAGTGCACACCCTGACAAACCCGGACAACCTCAGCTAGTCACCAGCACCCCATGGGCACCTTTGCCACGAACAGCCCCGGGGACGTCACGTTTGTGACACTCTGGAACGCCGTGTGGCGGTCCTGATGGTCGTTAACACCGTCCACTGTGCTTTTCCTTCCCGCTAAGCGAAAGGTATGTGGCGTGTATTGTCACGTTATTCCTAGACTGTCAACAATAGATTCTAGAACCCTCCCTGGCAGGTACGTGAAGCTCAGAGGTCTGAAGCCTCTGCCCCTTTTTCAGAGTTGGAACTGCCCTCCGGAAATCCCCCTTTTCTAGATGATACTTCAGAGACCAGAGGGTCAGCCACGTCAACTGTGAGAACGTACTTGTCTGGGTGTGGAAATACGGGTTCAACTGGAGAAGGAGTGTCCTGTCTCCAATGGCTTCTCCCACATGAGGCAGAGCGTGCTCATTCATACAAACGCTTTTCTGCATATAAAGATTCTTCTTCGCAGAGACACAGAACCAAAACCAAAGAAGCTGGCCATTCTCTCTCCGCGGTCTGCAAGCCCCCCCAGCGGTAGCCATTTTCTTAGTATTCTCTGGCTCTGAAACTAAGAACTCATGTTAAATCTCCTCTTTTCTCGGCCTAAACGGATTCTGGAGAGTCACTCTTCTAGCTTTGAAGTCCTTCCTGTTTGCCTCCAGGGACCTGGTACATAAGCGTCCCAAAGAAACGTGAAAGCAGGGGCTGGGCGCTATACTCGACGAACGCCTTCCTGCTACCCTTCAGACCCAGCCCCCAAGGCCTGCAACGCAGTGACAGGTGGACAGATCACATCCCAGTTCCTGAAGATCACGGAACTACTTTTTTTTTTTTTTTTTTTTAATGTTTTATTTATTTTTAAGACAGAGAGAGACAGAGCATGAGTGGGGATGGGGTAGAGAGAGAGGGAGACACCGGAATCCGAAGCAGGCTCCAGGCTCCGAGCTGTGAGCACAGAGCCCGACGCGGGGCTCGAACCCACGAACTGTGAGATCGTGACCTGGGCCGAAGCTGGACACTCAACTGACTGAGCCACCCAGGCGCCCCACAGAACTATTTTATAAGAGCCGATAGAGTTTATCGTACTTTGCCGAGTTTATTTTGTAAAAGATGAAACGAGAGGGAGCGTTATTACAGGAGAGCTCACAGAGCACTAGGAGGTCCCGTGTTCAATGCTGTCTTTTTGAGCAATAAGAGGGAGATGCGTTCAAAATGGCCACGTTCTGGTTTTCAAGGAAAATGTCCCTCCGTACACCGTTGTGTCTAAAGCCAGGATTCAAAGGGATGACTCTTCAAATTTATACTTCATCCTAAGCCCAAAAGGAAGCCACTGCGATCCACCAACCGGCCCAGTGCTTTCTAACTTCTGTTGTCCCCTCTTCTACGTATTTATGACAGAAATATTTTATGACCTTTTGCTCCCCAATGAAGCCTCTACCTTTTCCATCATCCCTCCCGTGGCTCTTCCTGTGGGTGCTAAAACCCAGTCCAAGAGAGTTCTGGTTATCCCGGTTTGTGATGGACAGCAAACGTATATAAAAACGTATTAATGTGAAGTAATTATGAAGCAACAGTCATACTTACCTACTTCTTCTAGAAAATGGCCACACTGCCCATTGCCATCTTAAAAATTCCTAATTCAGGGGCGCCTGGGTGGTTCAGTCGGTTAAGCATCCTACTCTTGATTTCTCAGCTCAGGTCATGTTCTCACAGTTCACGAGACTGAGACCCGCGTCAGGCTCTGTGCTGACACTGCAGAGCCTGCTTGGGACTCTCTCTGCCCCTCTCCTCCGTTCATGCTCTTTCTCTCTCACTCTCTCTCAAAATAAATCAATTAATTAAAAAAAATTTTACGGGTGCCTGGTGACTCAGTCGGTTGAGCATCTGACTCTTAACTATAGCTCGGGTCATGATCTTAGTTTGTGGGATCGAGCCCCACATCAGGCTCTGCACTGACAGTGTGGAGCCCGCTTGGGATTCTGTCTCTCCCTCTCTCTCTGCCCCTCCCCGTGCTCTCTCTCAAAATAAACACATTAGAAAAAAAAAAAGACTTCGTAATTCCTCCACAATAAACAACTACGTTTCAAGATTGTTTAAGCTTAAAGCCCTTTGAGACACAAACAAAACCACTAACTCACATTTAAGAAACTGAGTATTTAGTACTCTAACCCTCCCAGTTACCTTGAAGCATGCATCTATAAGCAGATTCAGAGATAGCGTAGATGTGTGGAGGCATCTCGTGGCGTTTCTTCCCTCTGTACATTTCAATGATATTCTCAGAGTAGATTGGAAGATTCTTGTAAGGGTTTATGACTACACAGAAGAGTCCAGAATAAGTCTAGAAGAAAAATAAAATACAGCGTTAAAAAAACAAACAAACAAACAATCCCTGAATATATCACACAGCCAGAGACCATACAGTAATCTGAATGGGAGCCTTCATCCCTAGAGTAATTAATCCCTTCTCCTAATTAAATCTAGCCGAGGATATACGATTCCAAGCCACAGGCAGTTCTCCCACAGATCATTTATTAAGGGGCACTCTTCTGGACTCAATTCCTTCATCTGTAAAATGGCCATAACAACATATGCTTCCCAACCTCACAGGGCTACCAGCGAAAGGCTCAAGCAGCCCGTGATTCATGTTTTCGGGGCTATTCTTTTCCGAGTGTGCACGGTACGAAAAGGTCGGTAATCTAGTTCCAGATTCCACACTGCAGCTAATCATTTAGGAAATGCCATGTGTTAAGTTTGGGTGTAGAATCAAAGAAGAATACCCACAATTACCTGAAAACGTGGTTGTTAAAGAGGTTTGCAAAAACATAAAACTTCTCTAAGTATTTTGCTGTGGAAAACAGCGTTTGTTTTGTGAAAGATTATTTATGTTAACTTGTTGTACACTTATTTTTTTTTTTTTAATGTTTATCCATTTTTGAGAGAGAGAGCATGAGTTGGGGAGGGGTAGAGACAGGGAGACACAGAATCCGAAGCAGGCTCCGGGCTCCGAGCTGTCAGCACAGAGCCCGACGCGGGGCTCGAACTCACAAGCCGTGAGATCATGACCTGAGCTGAAGTCGGACGCTCACCCGACTGAGCCCCCCAGGCCTGCCTGTTGTACACTTACTTTAAATGAATTTATTTAAACAAATACATGGCTTACTATTTTTAAGTGAATTGATACATATTTTTAAAATTTGTTTTAATTTCAAATACAGTAAGTACCGATAAATATAAACCACACAAACACTGAAGGACACAAAAGCGTCCTCAATTTATTTTATTTTTCTTAATGTTTTTATTTATTTATGAGACAGTGTGCAAGCAGGGGAGGGGCAGAGACAGAGGGGGACAGAAGATATGAAGCAGGGTCCAGGCTCCAAGCCATCAGCACAGAGCCCGACACGGGGCTCGAACCCACGAACCGTGAGATCATGACCTGAGCCGAAGTCCGACGCTTAACTGACTGAGCCACCCAGGCGCCCCCTCAATTTTTTTTTCAAAGGCTTTGTTTTTAAATCATCTCTACACCCAGCATGGGGCTCGAACTTATGACCCCAAGATCAAGAGTCACATGCTTCACCCCCTGCGCCAGCCAGGCGCCCCGTGGGTCCTCAACAATTTTTAAGAGCCAGTAGTCTAGAAGACATGAACCCTTCTTGGCCAGCACAGTCACCATTATTAGAACCGATACTAGGAACGCTTTTGATTTGGGGGTTTTCTTAATTCGCTAAGAATGATTTCTGAGAAGAGTGTACAAAACTGAACGTGGGGGTCAGGGAAGAACAGAACCGCCAGGCTGCTGCCGGGGGCCCCAGTCCTCCAAGGACCGAGGCATCTGGAAGTGGCAGTCCGTGGCACTGTGATACAGGCCTTTTTTGTTTTTTAGTATTTTTGATGTTTATTTAGTTTTGAGAGAGAGAAAGACGGACAGAGCAGGAGCGGGGGAGGGACAGAGAGAGAGGGAGACACAGAACCCGAAGCAGGCTCCAGGCTCCGAGCCGTCAGCACAGGGCCCGACGCGGGGCTTGAACCTGCAAACCACGAGTTCACGACCTGAGCCAAAAGTCAGATGTTTAACCGACTGAGCCACCCAAGCGCCCCGCAGGCCTTTTAATGAAGGTGATCTGGGGGACCGAGTCCACAGGCAAGAGGACACTACAAAGGCCGGGGCTGACAGCGTTCAGCTGCGTGGCCCGCTCCCCGGGGACCCTAAAGGGTTTCTCAGCCACAGCTGTGTCTGTGAAGGCGGAAACCTTGGCAGCTGCCGTCAGAAGGCACCCTCGAGACGGCTCTAGGCGCACACTGCAGTGACCGGTGCTAACGCGGGGATGGGAGCCTGCTGGAAGGAGGGCAGTGGTCAGGTCAGAACCTCATCTCAGGCTGTGCCCCCCACAGCTTTCCTAAAGTCACAACAGGAGGTGCAGGTGTGGGCAGAGAGGAGGCAGAGGCAAAAGGCTCTGCCCCAAGTTCACGGCTAGGAGCTGTTCGCCCTACTTCTGAGCTGGCCAGAGGGACATCGCCCCTGTCTGCCTGAGGCCAGAGAAGGCGCCTGCCCCCTCCCTCGCTGGACACTCAGGTCTTCTGACTGTCGGCTCTCTTGTCCGGGCAGCTCAGGTCCCAGACAAGCCTGGCTGGCTCCTGTATACAGACAGGTTAACAAATCCTAACTATACATCTCAATGATTATTTTAGAAATGTTTATTTATTTAAGTAATCTCTACACCCATCCTGGCACTTGAACTCATGACGCCGAGATCAAATCAAAAGTCACGGACACTCTTCCGACTGAGCCAGCCGGGCGCCCCTCGATGAATTTTTATACAGACCCCACTTTTCCATTCAAAAATTAGATCGGAGTCTATCATGAAGCTACGGATTCTACACTTCACTTTTATAAGAGGTAAGTTATAGACCGACCACAAAGAAAACAAAGCAAATAAATGCAAGAAAGTTAAAATACGGAAATTCAGTTTAACATCCCATACCACGTATGGCGTGGTAACAGATCCTAACAGCGACATTTAACTCAGAAATAATTCCCACATATGTGTCTCCCATGCGGTGGGTGCTCTTCTGAGGACTCAGGATCACAAAATGACTCAGTCTCACAAATATGAGTACGTCATCTAAAAACAAGGTTAAATAATCATCAGTACCCTGTGCTTGCCAGAGAGGGGGAGTAAAAAAAAATGTTTATGTGGAAACATCATTCAATTTAAGTGCCTGAAGAGCTGACTTTGAACTCTCTGGAAATGAGCTCCAATTCCGGGCTCCTGTAGAAATGATAACGGAAGCGATGCTGTGTTACTTTCATCTTCCGCGGGGCACATGGCAGGAGGGCAATATGCTGTTAAAATCCTGTCTCTCTGACGCCAAAGTTCCAATTAGACCTCATTCAGTGTGTGAATAGGCACACGAGACTTTTTACGCCTTCAAGAAACACGCACCTCCAGGTAGGAAGACAACAGACTAAACACACACGTGAGACAATAAAAAGAGAGCGGTAAGAAAAGAGAAGGAGGAAGATGAACGCGATTATAAATGGGACAGAAACTCTGGAGCCGCACACGCAACCAACCCCAGGCCCCGAAAGTCAAGGCCGTCTGGTCAGAAACTGCAAAACGAGGTACAAAATTCAGACTAGACGGTCTCTGATGTCCTTTTAAAAACTAGTTAAAGGGCAAAAGGAGGGATAAAGAAGTTGCCATGAAAACAGGGGGAGCGGGGCGCCCCGGTGGCTCAGCCAGGTCATTATCTCACGGTTTGAGAGACCGAGCCCTGCGTCAGGCTCGGTGCTGATGGCGAGGAGCCTGCTTGGGACTCTCTCTCTTCCTCTCTCTGCCCCTCCCCCACTTGCTCTCTCTCCCCTCTCTCAAAATAAATAAATAGACTTAAAAAAAATAAAATAGAAAGTGCACGAAACTTAGTGGCAGGATATAGGCAAGGCACAGTGAACAACTCGGCCTCGCCGAGCACGGAACGTGCACGGTGGGAGCTCAGAAGGGCGGACTCAACCGCTTAGATTCTGCCCGCACAGGCGATCAGGTATCAGAGGTTCAGGGGAGAAGAGCGACGGAAGGGAAGGAGCATGTTTGTAAAAGGATCGATCTGGTAGCCCCACGGAAAAGAGACCGGAGGGCAAAAGGTGAGGAGCGGGGAGTGGAGACTACTACTGCCCCAGTCCCAGCACAGTGCCGGGGCTCAGATGAGAGGGAAGAGGTGGGTCACGAGAGAGCTGGGGGGAGGGAGACTCCATGGCGCTCAACAGGTCTGCACATAAAGACCACCAAAGATGCGAGCTAACAGCCCCAGCATTCAACCGATGTACATACAGGAAGAACAGTCTGATATGTGGGGGAGATGACGAATCCCCTTTGAGCGTGCGGAGCTTGGGCGATGCTGAATGGGGATGCACTACAGCAGGCGCGCCCGGGAGAGCGCCTAGGGAGAGCTGGACAAGCCAAGAGAACATTCTGAAGCACTGTGAAGGCCTGACGGATGTCTGTGCGGCCTCCGACACACCAGCTTCTGTTACACACCTTCCTCAGAGCGACAGGCAAAAACACCTGCACAAGAAACCTGCCGTTCTGTAGACACGCTGCCCTGCTTTACGCCTCCAGGCTTCTGCACACGCAGCTCTCTCTGCCCGGAACGCCCACCATCCGACAGGAATGCGCGCGCACGTTCTTTCAAGGTTCCAAGGACTGGGCAGCCAGGAAATGAGGCAGTGAGGATGTCAGGGCCAGGGCGCAGAGCAGAAGCAGGACCGAACGGGGGTCTCACCCAGGCCACTCCCCCGCTGCAGCTCGCAGAGGGCATCAGGCCACCACCGGAAGGAGAGTTCACCCACACCATCTGCAAACACTGCACCCACAGAAATTCGCACGCGTGTTTGAAACGACAAACCCGAAACCCTATGTGAGGAGGAAAGCATCGTCATCCAGAGGCTTCAGAGGGAGGATGTGCCTATGGAAATTGCCTACAAAATCAGCTAAAAGGAAGCTTTAGGAAACAGATTTACAGGTGCAGCAGAATGTAGTAGAACAGGGACTCCACCAACTGGAACAGAAATGCACAAGGAAAGGAGACGTGGCTGAGGCCGGCAAGGAACGGCTGTAAGCAGTCCTCTGACATGAACGCCCAAAACCCCACAGTGGAGAGAAAATAAAGGGCAGAACGGACATCAGGAAATAAGCGATCCAGTGGGCACATCTATTCTGAGAGCGCTTCCCTCTTAGAGAAGAACAGGACAAGAGGTACAATAACAAAAGAAGGCACAAGGATAAAGACACTAGAATGAGCATTACTGCTTCTTTGGGGGAAGAAAGGCCAAAACTCTGTAAAAAAGGACAATCATCGAAAACAAACTGGTTGCTACACCCTTAGGTGAACGGCAGACAAGGACACTCCCAATACACACGTCCGCCGAACAAAACCCCAGACCCCGGGCTGACTCACTTGTCAATCTCAACACCACAGATAGAGACGAGCTGGCATTAAGCGTGTCCTGAATCCACATCTGATCAAGCCTCTGGACGCAAATGCAATCAACAAAATCCAGACTATGGCAGGTTCTACAGAACGGACTCTGTTTCTTCAACTAAAAGAGGGGAGACGGGCAGATCAGAAGAGACAGAACTACTTAGCATATAGTGACCGTCTCTGGACCCTGAAGCGAGTAGACCCGCGGCAATAAACACTTGTGAGACCTAAGGGCAGTGTGAACGTGAGCGAATGATGACACAGAATTATTAAGTCCTGCTCACGCAGACGGTAGTTACAAATCCCAAAATCGGTGGCTGAGGACCAGGAGGCTGAGCAGAGTGAAACCTTGAGCAGCATGCAAGGTCAGGAGCACAGAACTAGGATCGTGCCCGCTGGGAGGAGGGGAAACGTCCCAGGCTTTCACCTGAGCCCCTGATCCATGATGAGCTACGCGTGCTAGACCCGTTCGCCTACCCGCCTGCCCAGACCAGGACTCTAGACACAGCTCAATGTCATTGCCTCCGCGCTTCTTTCCGTACAATCACGGGCACATGAGACACCTACAATGCAGGATAACATCTGCACCCCTGTGAGTCTGTTTGCATCGCCTCGTCTTGTTACCTTGGACAGTGGCATGTTCCAGTGATTAAAAAACGTGATCGAGAATTCTGCCAGAGAATCGGGAACCATTAAAAGAAAAGCCATAAAAAGAAACCATAAAAAAACAAACATAAAAAGCCTTTAAAAAATCATAAAAAGAAAACCCAAATGAAAAATGCAACATAAAGTAATGGAAATTAGCAATTCACCGGGTGTGTTTAAAGGCAATTTAGATACCGATGAAGAAACAATTAGTTCTTCCACACTTTATCAGAAGCAAATATCTGAGCTAAGCACGGGGGTGCGGGGCAGGGGATGGGGATTAAAATACAGAAGGATTGGAAGGCTGCATGGGGCGCAGTGACAAGGTTGGACTCAGTGGCACAAGGGTGCTAGCAGGAGGAAAGGGACCGCGGGGCAGAAGTGGTCTTGGAAGGGGCGATGGCTGAGAATTTTCCAAAACCAACCAAAGCCATCAAGGCACAGACGAAAATGCTCCAAGCTCCACGCCTGATACAGAGACGCAAACTTCACCTAAGCACCTCGGAGTGAGTGGGCTGGAAACCAAAGACAAAGAGAAAATTTTAGGAAGCGCCAGTGCAAAGAAGCAGATTAGTGTCAAAGGTACGAGAGCGAAACCGCAGGCTGGGTTCTCAACGGCACACAGTGCGGTGGGAAAATCGCCACCAGCTCTGGACTCTAAATCTGGGGATCTGGAAGAAACGTGAGAGATGAAGGAGGAGGGGCACCTGGCTGGCCTGGCCAATGGAGCATGTGACTCTTGACCTCGGGGTTGTGAGTTCGGGCCCCCTGCTGGGCGTGGAGCTTACTTAAAAAAAAATTGAGGAGCGCCTGGGTGGCTCAGTCGGTTGAGCGTCCGACTTCGGCTCAGGGCATGATCTCACAGTCTGTGAGTTCGAGCCCTGCATCGGGCTCTGTGCTGACAGCTCAGAGCCTGGAGCCTGCTTGGGATTCTGTGCCTCCCTCCCTCTGTCCCTCCCCTACTCATGCTTGTGCTCTCTCTCTCTCTCTCAAAATAAACATGAAAAAAAATTTTTTTTTAAATCTAGACAGAGAAATCCACGTCAACATACTGAGCAGCAGCGTGCGGCCTGGGAGGCAGCAGGGACAGAGTTCAAGTGCTCCGGGGCCGCTCTGCGTCCACTGCGGGTAAAGAGCACAGCAGTGGCAGTCAGTCTCTGGTTGGTCAAGGCTGTGCTGGAGAGCAGGTGACCGCTGAAGGAATGACGAAGACGAGAGCAAAAATACCCATCACAGGGTGAGAGGTGAAAAGGTACAATGGCAACAATAAACGTTACCTCATCGAAAAAGGAGGGAGAAAGAAGGAAAAGCACAGAACGGGGGGACCAAGAGGAAGCAAGGGGTCAGATGGCCGAGTTCAACTGAAATTTTTCAGTTACTACTGTACCCGTACATCAGCTAAATACTCTGGTTAAAATATTAATACTGTCAGATTAGGGCCAAAAATAACAACTACAGGCTGTCCATCAGAGACCGACCATCTTACGTAGAAAACCACAGGAAGGCCGAACATAAAAGTCTGGAAAACAACAAGCCGTGCAAACACTAAGCAAAAGGGAAAAAAGCTAATACTTCCCAAAAGAAGTATTTACTTCTATTTATTTATTTTTAAATTTTCTTTTTGAGAGAGAGACAGACAGACAGACAGAGCACGAGTGGGGGAGGGGCAGAGGGAGAGGGAGACACAGAATCCGAAGCAGGTCCGGACTCCGAGCTGTCAGCGCAGAGCCTGACGCGGGGCTTGAACTCACGAACCATGAGATCGTGTCCTGAGCAGAAGTCAGCCACTTAACTAACTGAGCCACCCAGGCGCCCTGAGAAGTATTTACTATTTAAAAAAAGACCATTTCATGAGGATCCACCAGAAAGATCTAAAAATCCTACCTTTGGATACATGTGACAACATAGCTCCAACACATATACAGCAAAAATGACAGGACTGAAAAGAGGAACAGATTAACGGTGACCGATAGAGAACAGCAAATAAAACTCGAAAACCATGAGGATATACACTGCACAAGAGGGACCCTGCATCCAATCACAGCGGATGTGTGTGTTTTTCAAGAGCATGCTGACCTCTTACCCAGCTCGAGCACATGATGGACCATAAAACAAGTCCAACAAACTTCAAAGGACTGAAATCGTTCAGGGTATGTTGTTCTCTGACCAAAGGGATTATTAGAAACAACAAAACCAACCTGAAAACTCCCTGATGTTTGAAACAAAATGTTTTTAATGTTTATTTATTTTTGAGAGGCAGAGAGAGAGAGTGTGTGAGCAGGAGAGGGGCAGAGAGAAGGAGACACAGAATCCAAAGCAGGCTCCAGGCTCCGAGCTGTCAGCACAGACCATGATGCGGGGCTCGAACTCATGAACCGCGAGATCATGACATGAGCCGAAGTTGGACGCTCAACTCACTGAGCCACCCAGGCGCCCCTGAAAACCCCCTGATGTCTAGAAATTAATCAACCTACTTCTAAATAACTCGCAACGTCCATGAAGACACCCTCAGTATTCTGAACCGAACAGTAATGAGAATACAACATACTGGGACTTGCAGAATACAGCTAAACACCTAGCACTTACACCTCTGGGGAGACTCCTTATTTATTTATTTTTTATTTTTCTACTTGAGAGAGAGAGAGAGAGAGAGAGAGAGAAAAGGAGTGTGAAAGCGGGGGAGAGGGACAGAGGGAGAAGGAGAGAATCTTTTTTTTTTTTTTTTTTAAGAGTGTATAATTTAGGAGGCGCCGGGGTGGCTCAGTCTGTTAAGTGTCCGACTCTAGTTCAGGTCATGATCTCACGGTTTGTGAGTTCGAGCCCCGCGTCGGGCTCTGTGCTGACAGCTCGGAGCCTGGAGCCTGCTTCAGGTTCTGTGTCTCCCTCTCTTTCTCTCTGCCCCTCCCCCACTTGTGCTCTGTCTCTATCAAAAATAAATAAATGTAAAAAAAAATTTAGAGCGTATGATTTATTTAAGTTCATGTTACTTAACCTACAACATAGTATTAGGTTCAGGGGTAGAACCCAGTGATTCATCACTTATATACAACACCCAGTGCTCATCCCCACAGGGAGAGAAAATGTTAAGCAGGCTCCATGATCAGCACAGAGCCCAACGCTCTAGAGGGCTTGATCCCACGACCCTGTTCATGACCTGAGTCGAAATCGAGATTGGATGCTCGACTGAGCCACCCAGGCGGCCCTAGACTTCTTTTAAAAAAAGGATAGCAGATCAGGAATTAAAGAGTGTCACTACAAATTCTACAGAAAATAAGAGTGTATGATGCACAACTTTATGCCAATAAATTTGAAAATTGAGATGAAACAGAAATTCCTAGAAAAACACAATTATCAAAACGAACGGAAGAAACTAGAGATCTGAGAAATTCTACATCTGGTTTTTTTAAAAATTTTTTTAGGTTTATCTTTGAGAGAGAGAGATAGACAAGAGTGCAAGCAGGGGAGGGGCAGAGAGAGAGAGGGAGACACGGAATCCGAAGCAGGCTCCAGGCTCCGAGCTGTCAGCACAGAGCCCGACACGGGGCTCGAACCCACGGACCACGAGATCATGACCTGAGCCCAAGTCGGATGCTCAACCAACTGAGCCACCCAGGCGCCCCTGAGAAGTTCTACATCTATTAAAGAAAAACCTGCCTACAAAGAAAACTGTAGTTATTTTAAAAAGCAATAACACAAACCCTCTCCAAGCAATATCTGAGAACACACAAAGGTGAGATATTCCCTGATTCATTTCATAAAACCAGCATCACTTGGGAGCAGAATACGACAAGGATATTACAAAACAAGGAAAAATTTAAGCCAATCTCACTCATGAATAGAGATGCAAACATCCTACACAAAATATTAGCAAGCAGAATCCAGTATATAAAAAGAATACTTAGCCCTTGCCAGGTTAATTTAACACTCAAAAATATATGTAATTCACCACCATAACAAAATAGCCAGAAAAAATCACACTATCATTTCACTCGATGCTGGAAAAAACATTTGACAAGTGATATCCAAACAGGATTTTAAAAATTCATCTATTCAGGATAAAAACTAAGAATAGAAGAATTCCCTTAATCTGATAAAGAATATTAAAAACAAAACAAAATGGAAGCAAACCATCATTTTTTTTAAGTTTATTTTTTTTTAGTCATCTCTACACCCAACATGGGGCTTGAACTCATAACCCTGAAGTCAAGAGTCATGTGCTCCACTGACGGAGACACCCAGGCACCCCAAAGCAACCATCATTCTTAATGGTGAAATGATGACGCTTCTGAGATCAGGAATGACAGACACCGATGATCTCCACTGCTGTTTAACAAATATTTACTGAGGGTCCTAGGAAACACAATAAAGCAAATAAAAGAAATGTGCAAGAATTAGAAAGGAAAAAATAAAACTGTCACTATTTGTAGATATATAGAAAATCCAATAGAAATATCCATAGAGGACGCCTGGGTGGCTCAGTCAGTTAAGCGTCGACTCTTGGTTTTGGCTCAGGTCATGATCTCACGGTTCATGAGTTCGAGCCCCACGTTGGGCTCTGTGCTAATGGTGTGGAGCCTGCCTGGGATTCTCTCTCTCTCCCTTGCTCTCTGCCCTTTCCCCACCTGTGTACTCTATCTCTCTTTTAAAATAAATAGGTAAACAAACAAAAAAGGAATATCCATAGAAAAGTAGAAAAAAAACGTAGAAAATCCAAAAGAATCACCAGCTAAACTGTCATGACCAATAAACAATCTTAGTAAGATTTTATTTGTAAGAAATATGACAGGGGCACCTGGGTGGCTCAGTCAGTTAAGCATCCGACTTCAGCTCAGGTCATGATCTCATGGTTCGTGAGTTCGAGTCCCATGTCAAGTTCTGTGCTGACAGCTCGGAGCCTGGAGCCTGCTTCGGATTCTGTGTCTCCCTCTCTCTCTGCCCCTCCCCTGCCCATGCTCTGTCTCTGTCTCTCTCTCTCTCTCTCAAAAATAAACAAACATTAAAAAAAATTTTTTTAAACCACGACAACTGTATTTCTACATCATGGCATCCATCAGAAAATGCTAAAACCACGATTTAAGTAGCATCCAAAAAAAAATCAAATATCCCAAAATAAATGTAAGAAGAGCCATCCTGGCCTCCACAGACAGCCATAAAACAGATCATGGAAGATGAAGAACTAAGTAAACAGATACAGCCATGAACTAGAAGATCACATATTGCCAAGATCGTGCTTCTCTCCTCAGCTGATCTACAGAATCAACAAAATCCCAAACAAAATTCCAGCGAGGGTGCATGTGTGTGCATGTGCGTATGTAAAACTGACATACGGTTCTAAAATTATATTGAAATGCAAAAGATGTCACAGCCAAAACCACCCTAAAGAATAACAAAAATGAGGGCACCTACCACACCCGATACCAAGACTTAGTCTAAAGACAATGTGATCTCAGCCGGAAGATGGGCACACAGTCCCCCGACACAATTAAGAGCCCACTTAGGAGCACCTGATATGTGACAAGGTGGCACTTTGGAGCACTGGGTCAACTGGACAGCCATCTCACACCACACACGGAATCCGACTCCAAATGGGGCCGAGGCCAACCCCGTGAAATACACCATTACATTCCCCTCTCAGACCGGGGTCTTCTGTCTCCTGCTAGAATCTGCCCAAATCAGGCTTTATCTAGAAACACTGCATGTAGGAGTTACAGATCTGTGTACACGACCACCCGGGATTCCCACTCCTCACACACCGTACAGAAACGCACGCCTGTGGGCCCCAGGTACTGGCCCCAAACTGGCAAACACCCATGTCCAAAAGTAGCTGAGTGGATAAACTGGGCCAGAAATCTTACCGTGGAACGTTATGCTATAACGCTACAACAGGATGAACGAAATATCCCAACCTTTTTCATTTCGGGGCCCCTTTACACTCTTCGAAATGATTAAAGACCCCAGAGACCTTTCATTTTATATAACCAAGCTTTTATAAACATATACCTGTTCATTTCAAAATACCCATTTTAAAATAAATCTCTTCGTTTTAAAATAACGATACTCGTTAACATCAACAACGTCTCTTACGAAAATAACCTTACGTTTTCCAAAACGAAAGCGAGAAGGTGGTGCTGCTTTCTATTTTTGCAAATCTTCTGATTGTCTGGCTCCAGAGAAAGTGGCTCGGTTTTCAAATCTGTTTTCGCATTCAATCTGTGGTGCTATGTTGTGTCGGTTGGAGCAAATGAAGAAAATCAGCCTCACACACATAGCTGGTTTGGGAAAGAGAGCCGGAGTTTAACTGCCTTTCCCAGTTACCGTGGCGACTCCCCCTGGATGCTACCCCGAGACTCGACAAGTGAGAATTTCTTCACGATCAGACGCAACGTGGCACACGTATCCCTATCGAACTTGCATCCTGTTCCTTACGTCAAAATCCAACAGCTTATCTTGCCTGTCGAAAGAATCTTTAACCCATCCGTGATTCTGTAACTATGTACACATCATTTGGAAAACGCTGGCTCAGCGAGTTATGATGGCCTTCCAGATGATGCCATTTCATCGTACGCCATTGGGAAAAAAAATCTGTCATTAATATCGCCCTCTGTCTCATCGGAAATGGTTGCAAGTGCTGACAGGCCGTCACGTCCACAGGGGTAAACGGGAGTTTCCCCAAATCCGAATTTTCATGCGAAAACTCAGATTCTGGCATTGGCAACAAAGATGATCAATTGTTCCGTCTGAAGGGGCGGGGCCGCTTTGTTCATTTCTCTAAATGTGTCCGCTGAACACCCCAGTTTGAGTAACGGTGGCTTATCTGTGAGTCACAGTCACTCTATCAGATAAAAATTGTGCACTCTTAAAAAAAAAAAATAGCGAGTTCGGTTTGCAACCCATAGAACTACGCCCCTGCCTTTCCCCGCGGTTCAGTATGGAAGTGTTTTATGCATGCTTTACCACCCCATCGCGTGGTATATTCAAAAGACTCCAGGGTTGACATTTCATAAAATCAATGATTTCTCCTGCTTTCTCAAGGGCAGCCTCATGCGACACTGGATTATAATGACTGCTAGCACAGTCTGGAGTCACTGCCTTCCCCCACCATCGCTTCTGTACCTTCAGTACCAACATTGACAGTGAAAGGGGCAAGTAACGTCTTCAAATAATCACGAGAGCCATTGTAACTCATCCACTGGAACAGTCTTAGGGAGACCCTGAGGGTCCACAGGCCGTGCTTTGAGAACTTCTGCATTATACCAACGCAAAGCAATACAGATGAACCTTAAAAATGTGATGCTGAGTGAAGAAACAGACACAAAGACCATCTCCTATGGGATTCGTTCAGGTACAAGTTCGTAAAGAGCAAAAACTACACTATATTGGTTGGGGATGTAGGCTTGATTGATAAAACACACCGGGGGATCTTAAGACACTTCTCAGGAATTAATAGACAAAGCAGAGAAAAACTAGTAAGGAAGATTTAGACAGAATTAAAAAGCTTAGTCCAAGGGCCACACACAGAACCCCCCACCGAACAATAACAGAATTAATGCTCTCGTCAGGCCCAGAGAACGCTCATCGAAACTGACGATACACAAGGCACACAGCCAGTCTCCACAAAAAACAAGGAACGGTATTATGTGAACCGTATTCTTTTCAATGCATGCAGTTTAAAAATCAGTAATAAAAAGACAACTTAGAAACCCCGCCTTGTGAAATTTTTAAAGTCTCCTTTTAGGTGGTTCACAGGTTGGACAAGAAATCGTAACGGAAAACAGAAAATATCTAGGGCTGGTGAATAAAAATACCACGCATCAAAAGGCGCGTGTGAGGTGAGCTAAACCAGCAGCAGAGGAGGCATTTACAGGTTTCAGATGGTTTTACTAGGAGAGAGGATGAAGATATGTGACCTGAGGAGGCGGGAGGTCGGGGAGGGTACATTCGACGAAGATACAAGGAAATGACTTAACTAAGCCTGTTGGCAACGTAACTCACTCACGTGAATGTGCGTTACCACCGGTCTCCAGAAACGCGTCCAAAAGGTCGCTCCCAACTCCCTACAGTGTCTGCATCTCAGCTGCTCAATCCCCACCCACTGGTGAATCCCAACGCCAAGGACATCTTCCTCACCCTCGTGGATACCCGCAGCCCCACTCTCTTACTGGATCCTTTAAGTTTATGTATTTATTTTGAGAGAGAGAGAGAGGGGAGGGGCAGAGAGAGAGAGGGAGACAGAGGATCCCAAGCAGACTCCACGACATGGGGCTCAAACTCACGAGCCAGGAGATCGTGACCGGAGCTAAAGCCAGACGCTTAGCTGACTGAGCCGCCCAGGCGCCCCTCTTACTAGGATTCTTGAAGGTCAAGTGCTCCAGCTTGTCGCTGGCGGGAGCCCTTCCTCCACCCCACTAACCGCAGACACGACTGTCCCAAATTCTGAGCTCCACTGGGACCTCACTGGTTCGAGATGAACTCAGCTTGTCCTTCTCTAAAGACCAAGGGGGGGCCGCGCTTGGAAAAGAAATCCAGACCTCGCTCAGGTTGTCCCTGAGTTTAGCTGGGAAAAAAAAAAAAATCAAACTTACTTGATAAAAGACACTTGCAAACTCTTAGAATCACGGCAAGGAAGGACTACAGAGGAACTCAGGTGTCCTTTCTTCGATTCCTTCTCTTTTACCCAGAATCTTCTTCCCCTTTGAATGTCCCTCCTCTCTCCCACTCGTAGGAAGCTGCGAGGAGGTCGGAGGAGGGGAATCAAGGTGAAGAGGCTGGCAGGAAAGGCGGCTGGCTCCCTTCCACACTGCAGCTCCCTGCACCCCCGGTGTCGCGTTTCCAGCACCAGACAGCAGCCGACACTGACCCCTGCTCAAATCTGAGATGTCAGCTGGCGATCTGACAGGTGACATCGGACATCTCACATCGCGACCCACCTCCCTCCTTCACTCCCTTATTCCCCCCAGCCCCCTGCAGCCCACTGGACCAGGGAGGAAAGGAAGGGGGACCGTGCAGGCAATGGGTATGATGGCCACGGGTCCCCTGCCTTCCCAGGGCGGGACGGGCCTGCGCCCTGGCAAAACCACAAGCCGGGCCAGGACGTGGTGGCCTCACACGTTCTGCTGTGCAATCCTGGCCAGATCCTCGATGCTGCTCTCCCGTGATGCTCTTACTGGTGACTTCTCTTCCCCAAACCTTTTCCAGTTCAAGCCGCCTTCCCAACCGTGGTGGGTGTCCCCCACTTTGCGCCTTACCTCACAGAGACAACAGAAATGGGGGGCCGTCAGGCTTGACTGTACTACTCTGGCAAAGGTTGTGGGAGAACCATCCACTCCTCAGATCCTTCCCTGGGCAGCTCCCTCCTATCAGAAAGGTTCCAGCCCTAACGCGACCTTCTCGAAGAGCCCTTCACGGAGCCGCTGCGGGAAGCCACTCTCCCGACTTACTCTATCCCCAGTCCGGTTTCATTTCCTTCTGGGATGTGTCAGAACGGCAGGGACCCGGCCTGTCCCCACACCCTCTCCCCAGCACCTAGAACACAGTGTTCAGTAAATAGTCACCAAATAAGCCAATTTCTTTGGGAAAACTAGTTCTGAGTGACCAAGAGCCCCGGGAGCACACCCACCCCCCTCGCACAAAACTATGGCCCTCGTCGGGCACGTGGGCGGCTCTGTCGGTTGAGCATCCGACTTCGGCTCAGGTCGTGATCTCGCAGTTTGTGAGTTTGAGCCCCGCAATGGGCTCTGTGCTGACAGCTCAGAGCCTGCTTCAGATCCTGTCTCCCTGTCTCTCTGCCCCTCCCCCATGCTCTCTCTCCCCCCTAAAAATAAACATTAAAAAAAAGAAACTCAACCGCTCTCTTCCCAACTCAGACCTTTACGAAATCAACTTTTCCCTCTGCTTTGTTTTATTCTGAATCAAAGCTCTCTAGCGCCTTCTTTAAGCCACTGCCGCCCTGTGTCTACTATCCCCTCAAGCTTTTTTTTTTTTTTTTTTGTCATTCTAGAGCTTTTCGGGTATCTGGCTTGCATTTTTCTGCTCTCCCTTATCCCTTAGTATTTTTAGTAACTCTTTCCACATGGTCAGTGACATCGTCAGTGACTGCAACACACGCGTCAACTGCTGACCACAGGGCAACCCCGGCCTCAGTCTCGTCCTGGCTTCCTCTTAAAAACCTCAGTCCGACTCCGGCTCAGGTCGTGATCTCGTGGTTCAGGAGTTCAAGCCCCGCATCGGGCTTGCTGCTGTCAGCACAGAGCCTGCTTCAGATCCTCTGTCCCTCCCCGGCTCGTGCTCTCTCTTTCCCTCAAAAATAAATAAAACATTAAAAAAAAAAACAAAAAACAAAAACAAAACCCCTCAGTCTCCATTTTTCCCACCAGCCTGCACTTGGTAACTCGGTTGCCCTCACTCCTCACAGAATCCTCTGTGCTGGCAGGGCTCTGTGCTCCATGCTCCTGGACACACACGGACTTCCCGCGGGTCTGCGGTCTGGATCCTACTATTAACGCAATTCTCACCCCACATCCAACGCCCTGGTCTTCCTCCCACACGCTCTCCTGATCTCATCGTACTCCAGCAAACCACTACGAAAGTCTTCAACTACCACGTGAGTATATGTAATCACAGGTTGGATTATTTAAAATCACGCATTAAGGGGTGCCTGGGTGGCTCAGTCAGTTAAACGTCTGACTTCGGCTCAGGTCACGATCTCACGGTCCGTGAGTTCGAGCACCGTGCCGGGCTCTGCGCGGACAGCTCGGAGCCTGGAGCCCGCTTCGGATTCTGTGTCTTCCTCTCTCCCTAGCCTTACCCTGGTTGTGCTCCCTCTCTCAAAAATAAAGAAACATTTTAAAAAATAAATTAAAAATAATAAAGTAAAATTACATGCTAAGATACAAAGGAACGGGAGACTTGGGTAAGCAAGAGGTGGCCTTTCTATCTGTAACACGGACAGTCACGTTAAACAGAGAGCACGGGTACTGCACGTTCTCATTTGGCTCCCACGACGGCAGGTGCGATTTACTTGAATTCCCAGCCACCACCTCCCACGATCACGTGGCCGGAAATACTCACGTAGATAAGTCCTGAATAGTAGCGGTCCTTCAGGTTGTGTAACACAGAAGCTTCGTTCAAGCACGTCAATTCCGCCATATCCTCCACCTTGGAAAACTTAGGTGGGTTCATCTTCTGGATGTCATCTTTGTTGACCATCGCCTTCTTTCCATTCTCGGCCAACTCCACCATGACCTCATCTCCCCGCTCTTCCTTGATACTGGCTGCCTCGAAACCATGGCGTTCCGACGGGATCCACACTAGCTTTTTAGCTGTCCAGTCGGCCTGAGTGGCAGGGTTGTAGATGACCGCTCTGTCCACAAAGAGGTACCTCTCTGGGTCTTCGAGTCCGGTTCTCTGGGCCATTGTAAACAGAAGGATCCAAGAGCAATTGCCTCTAGGAGAGGAAGACGAGGAGGAGGACAAGGTTAGGTGTTTACAAATACTGGACAACTCACAGATTTTACTCCTCTGAGGAACTTAAATCAAAACGTTTGGCCGACAGGAAGCATCAACGGTAGCACAGGCGCTGGGGTCATCCCCTTCACGGCCACGCTAACCGGGCATCCAAAGTAAATGTCAGGGGTGACCACAAACTAGGAGCCCTCAAGACATGCCCTCTGTTACCAAGGGCTGAAAACCAAGCAGGGGGAAGAGGCCGAGTTCCTGCGGGACCTCCCCCCCCCCCGCCCCACCTCATCTCTTCTCTCGCCCCTGCCACAAATTAAACAGGGAGTCAAGATGGCAAAGGAGAACGAAGACAAGGAAAGCAGAGACTCCTGATGAAAGGTCACGGAGGTGGTGCCTGAATTGCGGTGGCCACGGGGGCGGAGCTACAAAAGGCACAGTAGCTGCTAAAGAGTAAACCATCAAGGGGCGCCTGGGCGGCTCAGTCGGTTAAGTGTCTGACTTTGGCTCAGGTCATGATCTCACGGGGAGTTCGAGCCCCGCACCTGGCGGTGCACTGACCACTCAGAGCCCGGAGCCTGCTTCGGATTCTGTGTCCCCTTCTCTCTCTCTGCCCCTTCCCTGCTCGAATGCTGTCTCTGTCTCTCAAAAAAAAAAAAAAAAAAAAAAAAGAATAAACGTTAAAAAAAATTTTTTAAAGAAAAAAGCACGTTCTTTCAAATCAGGTTAGGAGTTAGTCTAGAACATTCGTGATTTTCACAATTGATGTATCTTAAGACCTAATTGGTTGACTCAACACCCATCTGCCATTGGTTCATACTGAGCCGTCGGCCACGGCTCCATACAAGCCTCTCTCAGCTGCGTCTCGTCCTAACCTTGTGCCCCTGACTTTCTGGATCAAATGACGAGATTTTACAGTCATCACTCACCTTTCCGATGTGACTCATCACTCCTGCCTGACAATATCTTTGTGGAATCTGATGCCATCATTAAACACTTTTGTTATTACCCCAAATTCCAGGTTATTACAAATCCCAGAAGTATGGTCTCCGTGACCTCGTCCAAATCAACCCAAGAAGCCAACTGAGTAAGTCTTCTTGCTCTATCACATCTTCCCAGTTTTTGCCTCCCCCACAAAACGATGGGGGTTCTTAGTAGGCAAAAGACAGAAAGCTGCAAGGCCAATCATGGAGTAGTCCAGGGCCGCCTGGCTGGCTCAGTCGGTGGGGTGGGCGACTCCTGATCGCAGGGTTGTGAGTCTGAGCCCCACTCTGGGTATGGAGGTTACTTAAAAATAAAATCTCAAAAGAAAAGCAGTCCAAAGTTGTTAAGAGGCTCTTAACCTTGGGTCCACAAATTTCAAGCTCCGTGAAATCACTGAAATGGTATAAAAACGTACATTTCAGAAATTATTTGTCCTAAGGCAACGCATCACAAACATGCACGCCCCAGAGCCTGGTTCTCAAACTTTGGCGGGTGCAGCACGCAAAAGGCTTGCTGGAGCCCCATCCCAGAGTCCCCAGTTCAGCGGGTCCGGGGCGGAGCCTGGTAATTTGCATTTCTAACAACTTCCCTGATGCAGCTGGTGCTGGCTTCCCCCCCCCACCCCCACCCCTTGAGAACCATCACTCCTTAGTTCTCCTCAACTCTCTTAGTTGCCATGGTGAGCCACTGGCGTTAACAGGTATGCTGGCATAGAAACAAAGGTTGACACCCAATGTTCTAGACTAATTCTTAACCTGATTTAAAACGTATATGCTACCATTTTGAAAATCATGGCCTTGAGTAAAACAAAAATCAGAAAACAAGACAAAACAAACGAACAAAAAAAAAATCACAAAAGATGTAGCATTAAGACTTCTCCAAACAAAAATGCTAACATGTTTTAGAGTTCAACTTGTATTTGCCTTCTTTGGCATTCACGTGCAGGCGGGCCATACAGTACAGAAACTTTTCACGGGGAGCATGTACAGTCTGAAGAATGGTTTCCAATGCCCATCATCACCTCCAGGGACCGGCTTTCGTAAGACCAGTAACACGCTTTCTGTCTTTGCAACGTATACTTTGCAAACCGCTAAGAAGGGAGCCATGGCACTGAGGGGGGAATCATCCAAGGTCAATCTGGACACACACCCCACCTTTACAAATGGCAGCCTTTTGAAAGAAAAAATATCCCACCCTAACAAAATATGGCAACAAGTTACTCTCATGATTAAGAGGTATGAACTGGATATCCCACATGACACCTAGGAAGTGGTCTCGCTTCTCGTAGGCGCGTGCGTGCACAAATTTCTGTAATTGGCATGTAATTACATTGGGCATGTAATTATATGCTTAAGTTGAGTGGGTGGCTATAAATTAGAATAGCTTAACAGGTCATTTCTGCAGCAGACCTTTTTTTTTTTGTTTTTTTAAAGTAAATTATATACTTAATTAGTTTGCCGAATCGGTGCGTTTTATTTTATTTTCTTAAGTTTATTTATTTTGAGAGAGACAGAGAGAGTGCAAGCAGGGGAGGAGCAGAGACAGAGAGGGAGAACCAACTCGGGGCTTAAACTCATGAACCGTGAGATCACAACCTGAGCCAAAATCAAGAGTTAGACGCTTATTGGACTGAGCTGCCCAAGTGCCACCCCAAATTGGTACATTTTAAATTTATCTGTATTTTTTTTTATTTTTTTTTCAACGTTTATTTATTTTTGGGACAGAGAGAGACAGAGCATGAATGGGGGAGGGGCAGAGAGAGAGGGAGACACAGAATCGGAAACAGGCTCCAGGCTCCGAGCCATCAGCCCAGAGCCCGACGCGGGGCTCGAACTCACGGACCGCGAGATCGTGACCTGGCTGAAGTCGGACGCTTAACCGACTGCGCCACCCAGGCGCCCCTATCTGTATTTTTTCTAGGTGAGGAAATGATTGTCATGTAAGGTGGGAGAAAACAATAGATCACAAAAATGTTAATTATAAAATGCTCCTGATGTTGTGGGGGAAATTTACATACACACTTTTTTTTTTTAAAGGGAACAGATAATGAATTAAAAACAGATAATAAGTGGATAAATAGGAACAGATACACATTGAATCTTCACTGGATAGTGAGATTACAAATTACTTCCACTTTTCCAGAGTTTCCTACAAGTAACTAGACGCTGAGCGGACCGGACCGTTTCCTGTTCCTGGCTGTATGGTGAGCACTTAGCCGCTTCCGGGGACCACAGGACACTGACCAAGTATCACAGGCGTGGTCCCTACCCTCATCGTGACCTTCACCTTCTCCACGACCCAAAACCTACCATTCCTCCCAATCCTGACCCAAATGCGGCCCTCTGAGAAGTTCTTTTTCAGGTCAATCTGGCAACTTAATCCTTCTCGTCCTCACATTTTCAACTGCTCCCCTGGCATTCTTCGTGCTCTCCCTGCACTCTAGCAGAGGGCTGAGCAGGTAGTAGGGACTCAGGCTGCTGAGTCTGATCGAGTTCGGGCAGCCAGCGAGGAGGCTGTGCTCACTTTAACTCCATTCCTTCGTGCATTTGGTCCCCGATCTTGAGAATACTGCTATTTAACGGGGAGCCCACTCCCAAAAGCCTAGTCTGTGGCAGGGAGAACAGCACAATTTTTTTTTTTAATTTTTTTTCAACGTTTATTTATTTTTGGGACAGAGAGAGACAGAGCATGAACGAGGGAGGGGCAGAGAGAGAGGGAGACACAGAATCGGAAACAGGCTCCAGGCTCCGAGCCATCAGCCCAGAGCCCGACACGGGGCTCGAACCCATGGACCGCGAGATCGAGACCTGGCTGAAGTCGGACGCTTAACCGACTGCGCCACCCAGGCGCCCCTAATGTGTATTTATTTTTGAGAGAGAGACAGAGACAGAGTGCGAGTGGGGGAAGGGCAGACAGAGAGGGAGACGCAGAATCCGAAGCAGGCTCCCCACTCTGAGCTGCCAGCATTGAGCCCAAGGCAGGGCTCAAACCCACGGACTGTGAGATCATGACCTGAGCCGAAGTCGGACGCCCAACCGACTGCGCCACCCAGGCGCCCCTTTATTTTACTTTTTGAGAGA
>NW_024412439.1:9412336-9484246 GCF_014898765.1 Herpailurus yagouaroundi | reverse complement strand
CTCCGCTGCCGCAGTTGGGGTGTTTGCGCGGGGAGGGGCCTCGCTCCCTACCCGGGCTCCTGGCTGGCGCTGAGATCCCAGAACGAGAGGCGAGCCCGCCTAGGAGAGAACACTCGGGAAAAGGACGTTCGTTCACCTCACTCATTCGTTCTTTGCTTCATTCATTCATCACAAGGAGCCCCCTGTCCAATCCCCTAGCGCCTGTAAGCTCTTCGGAGGCCTCAGAAGACTTTGGAGAACTGGAGGGGGCGGGTTGGGGGGAGGGGGAGGCTCCAAAATAAGGAAAGGAAACTGGAAAAATTGAAGCTAATAAATATTTAATATCTGAAATATCTGCAGCATCCAGTCAACTGTAACATGACTTACATAATTACATATAACAGAGTTTAAGTCACAAGAGCAAAACGAATTACTTGTTCTGCCGAAAAGTGCAAATCATCAAAAGCCCTTTCCCAAATTTTTAGAGCAAAATGCAGTTATTTAATGTTGGCGATGGGTGCGTTGCAATACGTGTGATGTAAGTGGGTAAGCCTAGGAAACTTGCAGTCTGGTTAAAAAAAAAAAAGTGAATAAAGCAAAAAAAAAAAAAAAAAAAACAAGGCAGGAAATGATAAGGAAGGGTTGGCTGGTGGAATTCAGAGAGGGCTCCAAGAGGCCTCTGAGCGCAGTCCTTCCTGGGGAAGTCGGAATCAGGTCCTGTGTCCTTTGTCCTAGTGCATCTGGTTCCCCACCCCCCACCAGGCCCCAGGAGCGGCTGCTCCTCGTCCAGGTGACTTGTGACTTGGTTCCATGAAGAGGTCTGCCCTTAATGCAGTCTGCACGGGGAGTACAGGTTAACTGTGCAAAATACGCGAACGACATTCCTCTTCTGAATGTTTAAGTGTGTTCAGGGAGGACCAAAGACTCCACTGGTCATTTCTGAATGCAGTGTGCCACACCTAGAGCATTCATGCACAGACAACCCTGTTAGCCACCAAGTCTGTAGATTCCCACAATTTTTTTTAACGTTATTTATTTTTCAGAGACAGAGACAGAGCACGAGTGGGGGAGGGGCAGCGAGCAAGGGAGACAGAATCTGAAACAGGCTCCAGGCTCCGAGCTGTCAGCCCAGAGTCACATGCGGGGCTCAAACCCACAAACTGTGAGATCATGACCTGAGCTGAAGTCGACGCTCAACTGACTGAGCCACCCAGGCACCCCCCACGTTTTTTTTAAATTAATTTTTTTTTGCGGGGGTGGGGGAGGGACAGAGGGAGAGAGAGAATCCCAAGCAGGCTCCACGATGTCCGCACAGAGCCTGACTCGCTGCTCGGATCTCATGAACAGAGAGATCATGACCTGAGCTGAAATCCAGTCGGTCGCTTAAGGGACTAAGCCTCCCAGGTACCGCTTCCCACAATTTTAAAACAAACTCAGTGGATCCTCATCAGAAGAAGGCAGGAAACTCACCAGAATTAAACGTCACAAGGATGTTAGTCTTAATGAGAAATCAGTATCAAAGAGAATGTTCCCAAATGTATCTTTCTATAGCCCCTGCGACTCTCCCAACATTTAGACCTGATGTTTTTAACTGCCTGCTGGAAATCTGTACCTGGGTGAGAGGGAAACCGCAAAGCAGCAAGTCTTAAAGCTCTTTTCTTCCTATTTGCATTTCACCCCACCACCCAGGCTCACCCTCTCTCCAACTTCCCTTTGTCTGTTAATGGAAGCAGCCTTGAAACCCCTGATCCCTTCCTCTCCCTGGCTCCAATATCATGTCCCTCCTACCTCTATCATCCAACCAGCCAGGCTCCTCCCCCATGGAGCTGTATTCCAGAATCTGCTGCCATTTTGATGAGAAAAACACAGGACTTCCAACCCAATAAACCTGGTTTTGAATCCATCTCGGCCATTACTGGGTGTTTAAACTTTGATCAATTCTTTAACCTCATCTTTAAGAGGGGGAAATACATATGGGGCACCGGGATGGTTCAGCCAGTTGAGCGTCCTTGGCTCAGGTCACGATCTTGCAGTTCAAGCCCCGCGTCCGCCTCTGTGCTGACAGCTTGGAGCCCAGAACCTGCTTCGGATTCTGTGTCTGCCTCTCTCTCTGCCCCTCCCCTGCTCGCACTCTTTCTCTCAAAAAGTAATAAAAGGGAGATATAAATAGATACTTTAAGGACTCATTCAGTGGATACATAACAGGATGATGTACCAGAGGGGAAAAGGGGCATCACGAAATATAATAGATTAACAATTGTTTTTCAGTCTACAAGTTCATTACAAGTGAAAGAAATCTTTCCCTTCTTTCTCCATAGTAATTTTTGCTGACAGTCCAGGCTGCTTTACCCCCAGAAGAGAAAGTTCACAGACCATTGTTTTGCACTCCCTCAGGGTGGTTCCGGCCCATGAACCTGTTTTGTTCTAAACTTTTTTGTTCCATCTGCACAGGGCTGATACGAAGCATTTTTTTTTTTTTTTTTTACTTGAAAGAATTCCAACATTTAAAAATCTATCCAGCACCATTAGCCATTAGGGAAAAGGAAATCAAAATCATAATGAGATACCACTCCACACCCACCGGGAATGAATCGAAAAGATACACAATAGCAAGTGTTGGTGAGGACGTAGAGAAACAGGAAAGCTCAGTCATTTCCAGTGGGAATATAAAATGGAGCACCCACTCATTAAAATCCTCTGCCACGTGCTTAAAAACTTCAACATAAAGGGATCCACGACGCTACCCTTAGGTATCTACCAAGCGACGACAACAAAAATGTAATACGTATATGGACCCAAAGACTTGCACACAAAATGCTCACAGCAGTGGCAATATTCACAACAGTAGAGAGAAAAGAAAGAAAGGAACGAAGGAAGGAAGGATGGAAGGAAGGAATAAAGAAAAAGAGAAGAGGAAGGAAGGAAGGGACAAAGAAAGAGAAAAGAGAAAGAGAGAAAAGAGAAAAGGAAAGAAAAAAGAAAAGAAGAAAAGAAAAGAAAAGGAAAGAAAAGAAAAGAAAAAGGCATTCCATCAACTGGGGAATGGATACACAAAATGTCTACATCCATACAAAAGAGTACTACTCATCAATAAAAAGGAACAAACTACAGATAGGTATGTATGTGCAACAACGTGGGTGAATCTCGAAAACATTACACTCAGTGACAGAAGTCAGACACAGAGACCACATTTTGTGTGATCCCATTTATCTAAAATACCCATAAAAAGCAGAGCGATAGACATAGTAGAATGATGGTTGCCTGGGGTGAGGGCCAGGGTGGGGGGAGGAGGGACAGCGCGAGATTAACGGTATATTTACATGAGGGATCTTTTTTGTTTTAATTTTATTTTCTATTTTTTAATTTATTTTTTACTTTAAAAATGTTTTTATTTATTTTTGAGAGAGAGAGAGAGAGAATGAATGAACGGGGAAGGAGCACAGAGGGAGGGAGACACAGAATCCGAAGCAGGCTCCAGGTTCCGAGCTGTTAGCACAGAGCCCGACTCGGGAGCTCATGACCTGAGCGGAAATTGGACGCTCAACCAACTGAGCCACCCCGGCGCCCCTACATGAGAGATCTTATTGGGATGATGGAAATGTTCTAAAACTGATTCATGGTGATGGTTGCACAACTTGATAAATCTACTAAAAAAAAAAAAAAAATCACTGAATTTTATACTGTGAATGACATGATTTGCAAAATACACCTTAATAATTAAAAAAAAGAGAGGGGCGCCTGGGTGGCTCAGTCGGTTAAGCGTCCAACTTCGGCTCAGGTCATGATCTCGCGGTTCATGAGTTCGAGCCCTGTGTCAGGCTCTGTGCTGACAGCTCAGAGCCTGGAGCCGGCTTTGGATTCTGTGTCTCCTTCTCTCTCTGCCCCTTCCCAGCTCATGCTCTGTCTCTGTCTCAAAAATAAATAAAACATTTAAAAAAAATTTTTTTTTAAAAAGAGCTATCACATGAAAATCCAGATTCCTGGTTTCCCTTGAAAAATTAGATGATCTGGGGTCACCTGGGTGGCTCGGTCGGTTAAGCATCGGACTCTGCCTCAGGTCCTGATCTCATGGTTCGTGAGTTCGAGCCCTGTGTCAGGTGAGCTCAAGTTCCACTTTGGGTGAGCACGAGCCCTGCTTCTCTCTCTCCCTCCCTCTTCGCCTCTCTCTCTCTCTCCCCCTCTGCTCCTTGCTCACTTGTGCTCTCTCTCTCTCTCAAAAAAAAAAAAAAAAAATTGGAAGATCTGGAAATTCAACAGCAATTTGGTGATGCTTCGGCTGCCACTCATTCTTAGACAAAGCATGTGTCCTCCAGTATGCCTCAGTCACCACTGATCCCTGTGGTCTCTTAGAGCCGACCTGCTTCACTCACTGACATCCATCCTTCCTTCCTTCGTCTTTCTTTCTTTCTTTTTTTAAGTAGGCTTGTCGCCCAGCGCAGAACCGAACTCACGACCCTGAAATCCAGACCTGGGTTGAGATCACAAGTCAGATGCTTAACTGACTGAGCCACCCTCACTGGCATTCTTTGCCTAGTCTTTTTAGCCATTTATTTGAGTTTTCCGTCCTTGTTATGCCTGTTGAGGAATTTCAAGCCAGATCATCCAAGAGAGAGAAAAAGGGTAGTAATTTTGAGTTGAAGAGCTGTTTTCCTGGGGTGCCTGGCTGACTCAGTCAATGGAACACTGACTTGATCTCAGGGTCTCGAGTTCGAGCCCCACATTGGGCATGGAGACTACAAAAAAAGAAAAGAAAAGAACAGTTTCCCTGACAGTGGGAAGGAGTCAGAGGTTTAGAGTGTCCGTGACAAGTACAGAGAGGGGCCTCCTTTCAACATGGTTCCTGGGAGGGCCTTAGGGCACAGACAATTGTTTTTAAAAATTTCCGAAGCAGGCTCCAGGCTCTGAGCCGTCAGCACAGAGCCCGACATGGGGCTCGAACTCACAGACTGTGAGATCATGACCTGAGCCAAAAGTCAGATGTGACTGAGCCACCCAGGCACCCCAGGGCGCAGACAACTGTAATGACCAACTTACAGCCTTCCAGGGGCAGTCACATTTGACCAGCCTGACAGATCGGTGCCCACCTGTTGACATCTTGAATCAGCAGGAGTAATGCTAAAAACAGAGACTCCAATGAGCTGAGAAAGGAAAAAACCTTCCAGAATTTTCTTGGGCCTCTTAAGCTCTGGGGCTCTGGGAAGAAAAAAAAATACAAACGAACCATGAGAAGAGTTTCCTGAAATGCACTAATGTAAGACTTCTTGCCAACTATGTAGGATAAGGCTAAGTCAGATTTCAGGTGATTTAGAAACACGAAGGCATGATAGTTGATAGTCCCTGCATCCTAATATCATAGAGCAAGTCACATCTGCTGTAAATGCTTTTTTTTTTTTCCCGCAAATACTTATTGAGTGTTTTTTGTGTCTAGATTGTGCCAGGTGCTGAGGAAATGCCTATATCAACATAGGCATAGTCTCTACCCTTGGGACCAAGGAGGTAGGCAGGGGCCAGATCGGGCCCTATAGAAGCATACGTCTAGCAGGAGATATAAGCAAATAGGCCGATAATTATAATTATAAATAACTATATAATTTTAGAGCAGGGGATCTGAGTCTGGAGTCCATGGAAATCTAAAGCATTTTAATGCCAGGGGCACCTGGGTGCCTCCGTTGGTTAAGTTTCCATCGCTCGATTTCGGCTCAGGTCACGATCTCACAGTTCATAAGATCGGGCCCCACAGTGGGCTCTGAGCTGACAGCACAGAGCCTGCTTGGGATTCTCTCTTTCCCTCTCTCTCTGCCCCTTCCCTGCTCGATTTCTCTCTTCCTAAATAAATAAATACACATTTAAAAAGAAATAATTTTAATTCTATAAAACCTTTGAATTGCATGCAAAATTTATTGTGTGCCTTTTTTTTTTTTTTTTTTTTTTTTTTTCTGGGGAGGAGATCTACAGGTCTTAGCGGATTCTCATAGAGTCCCCTGATCCAAAAAGGGTTACGGGAATCCAATGTAGTATGATAAATATAGGGGTGGGGACGGGGGATGTCCCAGACCGTCTTCTTAGAGAAAGTAATTTTGAAAATGTAATCTGAAGAGTAAGACGTTAACCAGAGAGAGGGGGGAAATTCTTTCTGAGAAAACAGCACAGAGAAGAGAGGGTGCAGGGTTTTCCGAGCACAGAAAGAAGTTCAGAGTCGCCAGAGCCGAGAGAACAAGGAAGGAGGGGCAGCGAAATTCTGGGACCAAGGAGGTAGGCAGGGGCCAGATCGTGCCTGTAGACCCCGAGGTGGAATTCAGATTTTATCCGGAGGACAACAGGGAACCACGGGAGAGTTTTCATTTGAAGACTGACATGACTGGGGTTGCGTTTTAGAAGGATCCCACTGGTTATAATGTAGTGGATGGACGGAAGCGGGGTGTGGGAAGATTATTTAAGAGACCGCTGCAGCAAAAGTCCAGCTGAGAGATGCCGGGCACCTGGTCCCAGCAGGCTGGAGAGATGTGAGGATTACTTGTGCAAGGATTAAGCGAGGTATTTTGTGGCAAGCCAACTCACGAAGATACTACATGGAGCAAAAGCATATCTACAGTGCCTCGCACAGCGCTTAACACATAAACTGATTCCTTTCCTCCTGGGTCTCCTGGCCTCCTGCATTAAAAATAATCACCCATTGAATCCTATGCACACATTTTTATAGAAGCACCTGTCTAAAACTCCTTACATGTTTTTGCCTCCATCAAGACCAGCGCTGTCCCGTAGAAGTGAATGGTGATGGGGCACCTGGGTGGTTCAGCCAGTGAAGCATCGGCCTCTTGGTTTCGGCTCAGGTCAAGATCTCACGGTTTGCGGGTTCGAGCCCCGCGTCGGGCTCTGTGCTGACAGCGTGGAGCCTGCTTGGGATTCTGTCTCCCTCTCTCTCTACCCCTCCCTCACTGTGCTCTTTCTGTCACTCTCAAAATAAATAAGTAAACTTAAAAAAATTTAGAAAAGGTGAAGTGAAATCAATGAAATCAATTTTTTTTTAATGTTTATTTATTTTGAGAGAGAGAGAGAGTGAAAGAGCGCAAACAGGGGAGGGGCAGAGAGGGAGAAAGAGAATCCCAAGCAGGTTCCGCACTGTCCGTGCAGAGTCCGACCCAGGGCTCGATCTCACAAACCGTGAGGTCAATGACCTGAGCTGAGATCAAGAGTCGGATGCTTAACCGAGTCGGACGCTTAAACAACTGAGCCAGCCAGGTGCCCCTGGAATTAATTTTAACAATGTATTAACCCAAGGCAGAAAGAATAGTACATTTTGACACGTCATCAGTTAAAAATCATTAATAAGATGTTACACATTCTTGTCCTTGTGCTAAGTGTTCAAAATCCGATGTGTTTTTGACCTGTGGCACATTTCATTTCAGACCTGTTGCACTTTAAATGCTCAAGAGTTACACGTGGCTGGTGGCTACCATGGAGGACAGAGCACAGGGCACAGAGTTAGACGGTCAACACCTTGCAGGCAAGTCCAGTCTGTTCAGCTGGTATCCCCAGGAACTAGCTCCATGCTTCATACATAACAGAAGCCCAGGAACTATTGGATAGAAGGATGGATGGATGGGTGGATGGATGGATGAGGAGATCCCTTCTAGCTTTCCAGATGCTATTGTAGCCAAGCCCAAGAAGGTGAGCAGGATCGCAGCAGAAAAGGATGGTGGGCTAGGGGCGCCTGGGCGGCTCAGTTGGTTGGCCATCCGACTTTGGCTCAGGTCATGATCTCACGGTTTGTCAGTCCGAGCCCCGCGTCAGGCTCTGTGCTGACAGCTCAGAGCCTGGAGCCTGCTTGGGATTGTGTGTGTGTGTCTCTCTCTCTGCCCCTCTCCTGGTAGTGCTCTGTCTCTCTCTTTCTCAAACATAAATAAACATTAAAAGTGTTATTTTGAAAAAGAGAGAGACAGAGCATAAGCGGGGGAGGGGCAGAGAGAGGGAGACACAAAATGGGAAGCAGGCACCACGTTCCGAGCTGTCAGCACAGAGCCCGACGTAGGGCTCAAACTCACAAGCCATGAGATCATGACCTGAGCTGAAGTCGGATGCTTAACCAACCGAGCCAACCAGGCGCCCCATAAACATAAAAAAAAATTTTTTTTTTTTTTAAAGGATGGTGGGCTGGGTGCAAGAGACCAAAACCCAGGCAAGGAAAAGTGATACCAGAAAACAGTGGGAAGTAACAGCATTTGACTACAGGATGTACTGCACGCAGCAGAAAACAAGGTGGGAAGTGGTCCTGGAGTTTGTCGAAAGCCAACGCCATACCCTATACATCCGGGGATTCCCAAGCGTCCAGAGTAATTGCCAATCAGTAAATATTTAAGGAGCAGATGGACAGAAAAGTAAGAGAAAGAGGTGGCAGAAAAGGATACCAGGAGAAAGGGAAATGTTAGCAATGTGGACAACCATTGCTGGGGTTCACGTGGGCAAGAAACAAGCCACCGGGAGGTTTACTGGAGAACCCAGGTTGTCATCATTCCGGGGACTCCGGAAGGCAAACCGTTGGAGAAACCTGGAGTCTGGTCAATGGTCTGAAGCGAAAGCAAGGTTGTTGGTCTCTCAACGTCTGCTGGTCCCTGCTAGATGGGACCCGGTGGGAGCCTGGAGAATCATGTGATGGTGCAGAGGACCCGAGTTCAAAATCAAGCCTGACTGTTGTCGTATGACGTGGCATCATTGTCCTTAGTCCAGTCAGGCTGCTATAAAAGAATTCCAAGTAACTGATGCTTGATAAACAACAGAAATTCATTTCTCACCGTTCTGGGGGCTGGAAGTCCAAGATCAAGGTGTCTTCAGGGTCAGTGTCTGGTGAGGGCTTCTTCCTGGTTTGTAGAAGCCCAGCTTCTGGCTGTGTGCTCACGTGATTGGAAAGGCAAGGGAGCTTTCTGATGTCTCTTTAATAAGGGCAGTAGTCCCACACACGAGGGCTCCATCCTAATGACCTACTCACCTCCCGAAGGCCCACCTCCTATCACATTAGGGGCTATGATTTCAACATACAAATTTGGTGGTGGGGGGGTGGGGGGAGGACATAAACATTCATTCCATTGCGTAACTGGTCTCTCGCACAATGGAATGACATTGCGTAACTGTCATTCCATGACAGAGCATTCATTTTTTGAAGATTTTTAAGATTTTTTTTAAAGGACGAGTGGGGGAGGGTCAGAGAGAGAGAGAGAGAGAGGGAGAGAGAGAATCCCAAGCAGCCTCCGTGATGTCAGCACAGAACCGAAGTAAGGCTGGGCTCAAACTCAAAAAACCATGAGATCATGACCTGAGTCAAAATCAAGAGTCGGACGTTTGATCGACTGAGCCACCCAGATGTCCCAAAGATTGTATGTTTTTAAGTAATCTCTACACCCAACATGGGGCTCGAACTCACAACCCCGAGATCAAGGGTGTATGCTCCACCGACTGAGCCATCCAGGTGCCCCCCCCAAAATCATTTTTGTCGGTAGGATTTCTACCGGGAGGACTGGATTTTAGGGAAAAGGCAATGAGATCCTAGCGAAAATAAGAAATTCCTTCGCGTGATGCTCATGGGGTCTCAACCTACTCGCGGAAACGCTTGTCTCCTGTCCCTTCAACACAGTGGCTTCTCCCGGTAACGGCCTCTCATGCTTCTTTCTGGCCATCTTCTCCCCTTTGCCGGTGCTGTTTCCCATGGGAAGGTCCCTCCTCGACTCACCCAGCTGGCCGGGTTCCCCCATAATGTGCCGGCTGAGTCAACTCACCTCCTTCTGAAGCTTCACTCAATACTCTGGCCAAAACGTTGAGTTCCTGTTGTACTTAAACCGACTTTGTTTCCTGCCTGTTCACACCTCTCCCTCTAAATTAAAACATGAGCTTCTTCGGGGCACAGTTCCTCCTTCCCTGAAGGCAGGGCACAGAGCCGGACCGCTGACAAATATGTAATCAATGGCAAGTATCAGGTCAGCTTGTGATACCAAATCCCGCCTCTGCTACTTTTACGCTCTCCTCTAGTCCCTGTCCCGGTGACTCCACAAACTGGATTAATCCTAATTCCTTGAACGCACCCCCAGGCTTTGCCACCACCCTGATTCGGTCACAACACTTCCTCTGCCAGGGCCTTCCCCAGATCCGCGCCTACTGAAATTCTACCTGTGCTTGGAGGCTGGTCTCGGGCACCTCCCTCCTCCAAAAGGCTCCACCTCTGCTTCCCATCCCTCCTGCAGCCCAACCAAATGTGATTCTTCTTTTCTTTTAATTTCTAGAAGGATTACACAGGAAAAAAAAAAATCACCAAAAGCTTTGACAATCTCATGGAAACTATGGACACTCTCTCCTTGCCCTGAGGGCACACGTGCACACACACAATGTCCCAGTTAACTTTGTGAGGGGCACTCATGGAACCAGGTTACATTCCCGCCCGGGTCCCTTCCTTATAACATTGATCATAATTCTTCTGGTGCTCAGGTGACCTGTAGACGAGACTGGTTCTTCTAGATTATGAACATCTTAAGGGGAAAGCTACATCTTGCCTGACTTCACGTCCCCATGGCACCTCATATGACGTGGCATCCATCATCGATGTTTGAAAGACGTTTGTCGTCAGAAACTCTCCAGGATCCCACTGGTAGATGAGCAAGAATATTCTAGTCAAGTTAACTCATTTTCTTCCTTTTTAAAAAAAAGTTTTAATATTTATTTTATTTTTGAGAGAGAGACAGAGAGTGTGGGAGGAACAGACACAGAATTCCAAGCGGGCTCCAGGCTCTGAGCTGCCAGCACAGAGCCCGACGAGGGGCTTGAACCCACAAATCGCGAGATCATGACCTGAGCTGATGTCAGATGCTTAACCAACTGACAACTCCCAACTGGGAGCCACCCAGGCTCCCCAGCTCATTTTCTTCTTCAAAGAAGTCTGGCCAAAAGTGGTTGGGATTGGGAAGCCAGCGATGGGACCACCCGGTGCAGTGCGTCCCCCAGGGAGCCTTGCGGAAGCTGTCTGGTGTGAGAAACACCACTGGGGGAGCTCAAGCAAAGGCCTACACTCCCCCCTATTTAAAAAAAAAATTTTTTTTTTTAATGTTTATTCACCTTTGAGACAGAGAGAGACAGAGCATGAACGGGGGAGGGGCAGAGAGAGAGAGGGAGACACAGAATCCGAAGCAGGCTCCAGGCCCTGAGCCATCAGCCCAGAGCCCGACGCGGGGCTCAAACTCACGGACCACGAGATCATGACCCGAGCCGAAGTCGGACGCCCAACCGACTGAGCCACCCAGGCGCCCCGGCTCCCCCCTATTAAAGTCAAGTTTTCATAGTTGTGCAGTGTTTCTAGCGTATGAGGAAATGGTGCCCTTTGATGCGCTCATAGAAGGAGATTCCCCAATTTCCTTCTATCGAGAACGTCTATGGCTCTGAGCCAACTGATAACAGCACTATTTTCCATAGAACGTATGTGAATGTTGGCTGGCCGGTGGGCAACGCCGAGGCCCTGCCCAGGAACCCAGCTTCCACAAAGGAGCTCCAGACCCCGCGTCTGACCTTCAGACAGGCGTGTGGGAAATCACAGAATCTTGACCTGTGCAGGCGGAAGGGGCCGTAGAAGTCACCCCGTCATCATTTCACAGATGACGCACGGAGTCAGACACTCGCCCAAGAGCACACGGCAGGCAGGCGGAGCCACGATTTGCCCTAAGTCACCGGCTCACTCTCCATCCGGGGTTGTCCGTGTTATCAGCACGGTTGGCCACGGCAGTCTTGTGGCGTGCCTACTGTGTGCAGAGCTCCTACTCCGTGCGGAGAAAAATAGTTCAGAGCATCTCAGGACGGGTCGTAGAATTCCAAAGATGCCAACGTGTTCGGGTGGGGGGCGGGGAGGGGTGGGAAAGAACTCACAGAAACGGGGGGGCTTGTGCTCAGCTTGGACAGAAGTACGGACAGGCGGGCAAAGGCCGTCAAGACCACAGGGAGTCTGGGGGAGACCGAAATAGAGGCATGCCCATTCTTCTCCCAAAGTGTCTATTCACAAATCGTAGAGACCTCCAGTTACCTTCTCTTCCCTACAATGCCTGACAGCCTGTGAAAATGCCTAAGACTTCTTCCAGGTCCCCAACTGGAGGCGAGGCTTGTGCTACAAGCAGGTGACCTCCAGGTGATGTTTAGCACGTGGGTTAAACCGAGAGGCTTTGGAGACGCGGCCCGAGTTCAAACCCCGGCTCAGGAGTGACTCCACCTTAGCCAAGTCCCTTAGCCTCTCTGGGTCTCCGTTTCCTCCCCACGTGTCAGGTCACGACGTAGGTTCGGGGACGGCCGTACACGAAGCCGCGAGCCTGGTGTCTGGAACGCACATAACCCCTCAGTAAATGACAAGCTGTTCTCATTCTGGTACTTTGCTCTCTCGTCTCCCTAGTCCTGGCTCCTGAGTCAACAGGAAGCTGGCCTAGAGAGAGATGAGCACCCCCCCCCCAAACATACCTGGAGTCAAGATCTATTAAAAGTTTCTCTATCTCTCTTCATAGCCACATCTTTCATTGCGGGGGGTGGGGGTGGGGGGTGGGAGAAATTCGGAAGAGCTAAATTGGGAACAGAAAATCTGCATCTGACAAAAGGTATGTGCAAACACATGTTTGCAAGTGAGGTCAAGGTTTCAAAATACCCCTTCTCTGACAGATGAGTCAAGCCCCACACACCGTGGTCTTGCTATTTACTGCGCATGACGGCACATTCTCCCAGCGACGGATAGGGTCGCCCTGCCAGGAGTTATATTGGACGGAGTTACTCATTGGAAAATGTGGCTGCATTGCCCAGACTGAGATCTGAACTTGGACTTCCAGGGATTTCACCCAAAATAAGCCGAATTCCTCAGTTATAACTGTCACAGAAACACAGCCAAGGAATCTGTTTGTCAGACCAGAGGCGGCCGGTTCCTGCTGGGGGAAAGCGTGGGTCCAGGCAGTGGATGCTCATGGCCTTCAGCAGGAGAGCGCAGGGCACTGGGCTTGCCCGCCCCTCAGAGCTTTACCATTACTGCCAAGGACGGTGGCCCATCGGTCATTCGTTCTTTGCTCACGCCCTTATGATCCCCGAATGATGATGGCTAGCCCTCGTTGGGAACCCTCTGTCTGATCTGATTATTGAAATAGTGCCTTCACACAGGCACCTGGCTGGCTCAGCCAGTTAAGCGGTTAGGCAGCCGTCTTCGGCTCAGGTCATGATCTCACGCCTCGTGAGTTCGAGCCCCGAATCGGGCTCTGTGCTGACAGCTCGGAGCCTGGAGCCTGCTTCGGATTCTGTGTCTCCCTCTCTCTCTGCCCCTCCCCTGCTCGTTCTCTCTCTCTCTCTCTCTCTTAAAAAGAAATAAACACTGGGGCGCCTGGGTGGCGCAGTCGGTTAAGCGTCCGACTTCAGCCAGGTCACGATCTCGGGGTCCGTGAGTTCGGGCCCCGCGTCGGGCTCTGGGCTGATGGCTCGGAGCCTGGAGCCTGTTTCCGATTCTGTGTCTCCCTCTCTCTCTGCCCCTCCCCCATTCATGCTCTGTCTCTCTCTGTCCCAAAAAAATAAATAAACGTTAAAAAAAAAAAAAGAAAAAAGAAATAAACACTTAAATAAATAAATAGATAGATAGATAGTGCTTTCACAGGGCACCTGGCTGGCTCAGTCAGCAGACCATGGAACTCTTGATCTTGGGGTTGTAAGTTTGAGCCTCGTTGGGGGAGCGGAGGGGTGGACTGTACTTAAAAATTTTTTTAATCTTAAAAAAAATTAGTCCTTTTAGGTAATGTTCCGTCTTCCAGACCACCACCCTCCTCCAAACCTGCTGCTTCTCTCTCTCTTTCTCTCTCCCCCCTCCATGGTGCTGGGTTATGTGGAGGAGGGTTGCTGGTGTAAGTGTCTCAGGCCTCCGGGTCAATGGCCTGTATTCTCTCATCTGCTATCTTAGGACACGTCTTTCTCCTCCTCCTGGGGTCCTGTGGTCTGGGGTCCTGTGGTCTACACAAGAAGCCCACACTTTCCACCCAGCTTTCAACGCCCTCCCCACTAGGAGCTGGATTTCTACCTTCAACTTTCTCTGGTATGTTTCCAATTTGTTCCTGAAGACCCAACTGAGAACCAACCACCCCTTTTAAGGCCTTTTGGGCACCAGACCCCGATCACTCCCCCTCTCTGAATTTCTGGGGTCATTGTATCTGGCAGTTAATGCCGTCCTCTGGTGAGATCTCTCTTTCCCTACTGCTTTACAGAGTTGCTCATGTATTGCGTTGTTAGTTAATTTTTTAAGCTCTTTGGGGGCACGGATGATGCCTTATGTTTTGTTGAATTCCCCAAATCGAATCCAGAGTGCAGTCTAGACAAGGATTGCAGGTGCTCGCAGACACAAAGCTTCACTATCCCTTTTAGGAGCTTCTGAAAGTAGAGAAGGAAATACCCAGGCCCACCACAGAAAAACAGGCTAGAGACATGAACGTATAAGTTACGGAAAAGGAAATGAAATGGTCCCCGATGCTGTGAAAAAATGCTCAAACTCGTTCCTAACAAGGACGATAAAAATTAACCAACTACACAGATCTTCTTTCCAACCTATCCGATTGGCCCAAACCCGAACATCTGACAACACAGTCTTGGCAAAGCTGTAGAGAAACAGGCGCCCCCGGGCACGGCTGCGCGGGTCTATTTCAGTGCGCGAGGGGGAGTCAGATTGTTCTCGGGGGATCTGGGGCCTTCGTTTATCTGCCTTTGCTCCAACCTGAGCATTCGCCTGGCTCACACCGTTGCCATACTTCAAAGCTATGTCGATCCCCCTCCCACCTGGGGTGGGAGCACAGCCCACAGGCGGTCCAGACGTCAGGCACAGTCACGGTTGCTCAAGGCCACCGAGCGAGAGGCAGGAGAAGCGTCTCCCCGGGGCTTGCACGGTGTTGGCTTTGAGACAGTGTGCTCTGGGTCCCGCATCACGCTCTACTGTGCCAGTGCTGAGTACTGGGGGCCGGGCTTCTTCAGTGACTGTGTTGCTCGTGTTTGAGAAATGGAGGCGGGAGGGTCCCCTCTAAAGCATGGGATCTGCAGCAGGGACCCAGGGTAGGAACCCCTTTTCCCAGGTTCTAAGGAAAATTCTGCTTTGGAGTTACTGCCAATGAAAAGAGCAAAGTGGAGGAGACTATGCTTAGAATGGAAGAAAGGGTGGGGGCGCCTGGGTGGCTCAGTCGATTAAGCGTCCGACTCTCGATCTCAGTTCAGGTCACGATCTCACCGTTTGTGGGTTCGAGCCCTGCGTGGGGCTCTGCGCTGACAGGGTGGAGCCTGCTTGGGATTCTCTCTCGGCCCCTCCCTCCCTCACACACTCTCTCTCTCTCTCAAAATAAATAAACTTAAGAAAAAAGTAGATTGTAAGAAAGGGTGTGTCATTTAAAAAAATTTTTTTTAAATGATTACTCCTTTTTTAGAGAGACAGGGCATGAGCTGGGGAGGGGCAGAGAGAGAGGGAGACACAGAATCCGAAGCAGGCTCCAGGCTCCAAGCTGTCAGCGCAGAGCCCGACGCGGGGCTCAAACTCGTGAACCGTGAGATCATGACCTGAGCTGAAGTCTGACGCTTAACTGACTGAGCCACCTCGGTGCCCCCGGAAACTGAAGTTTTAGGAAAGGATCACCACTAAAAAATCTAAAGGAGATAAAAGAAATTAACCTGACTCTCTGTCCAAACTGAGTCATAACCACACAGAGAAAAGCTATTCCTAGTGAGTTGGAAGCATAGAAACTTGAGTGTACATTCCTAGCGGGATAGCCTAAAAATGAAAGAACTGCCAAAAAAAAAAAAAGAAAAAAGAAAAAAAAAGCAGGAAGGAAGGAAGGGAAGGAAGGAAGGAAAGAAAAAAAGAAAAGAAAGAGAAAAAAAGGAGAGAAAGAAAAGAAAAGGAAGCAAGAGAAAAAGGAAAGAAAAAAAAAGAAAGGAAAGGAAAGGAATCTTGAGCCACTGTCGGTGGTAGTGTCGGTGATTCATCCTGCTGTGTGCATGCTGTGGGAGGAAGCGAAAGGGCAGTTCTGTTATATTGTCCATAACCAGGATTTCTGGGTAGGAGAAAGCAGGGACATAGTGTAAGATAGATGAGGCTAAGTAAAAGCTTTGTAATACCGACTTTGAATCAGAAGTCTTGGCAAGAATTGATAATATTCTGTCATTAAAAAAACGTAGCTGACCAGGGGCGGGGGGGCGCACCTGGGGGGCTCAGGCGGGTAAGCATCGCACTTCGGCTCAGGTCATGATCTCACAGTTAGGTTCCCGAGTTCCAGTCCTGCATCGGGCTCTGTGCTGTGAGCACTGAGCCTGCTCCGGACCCTCGGTCCTCCTCTCTTTCTGCAACACCCTCCCCCCCTCGCCCCCGCTCCCTCTATCTTAAAAATAAAATAAAAACATTAAAAAAACTACAGCCGACCCTCGAACGATGGATGCGGTTTGGACGGCACGGATCCGCCTGTATGTGGAATTTCTCAATAAATGCAGCACAGCTCTGTTAAATGTGTTTTCTCTTCTTTACATCTCAACATTTTCTTCTCTCTAGCTGACTTTATTGCAAGAATACAGCATACAATACACGGAACATACAATGTATGTGTTCGCTAACTGTTATTGGTAAGGCTTCCTGTCAACAGTAGGCTATCAGCAGAGTTACCTTTTTTGGGGGTCAAAAGTTACATGTGGATTTTCAACTGTGAGGGGGTTGGGTGTCCCCTAACCCTCGGCATCCTTCAAAGGTCAACTGTATTTCCTGGCTCTGCCCACTTAAAAAGGCCTAGAAACAATGAGTACCCCTAGGGGCTACAAATTGTGGTAAATAATACTATGTCCCATTAACCAAACCAGGGCTCCTTGGAGAAATGGCCCAGCGCAGGGGGGCGGCAGGAATATAGGACATGAACTTGGAAACAAAATATCAATGGCTGAGCCCGGTCCTTCTCAGAAGCTTGCTGGAAGGAGCTCCCTCTGGCCAAAGACCATTTAATTTATCAGGCACACTGATAAAAGTAACAATAAATCGAAACATGGCAAATAGGTTTAAATACATGCGTTCATCGTGGTTAAAACAACAGCAAAAAGTGAATTATTGGGTTGGCTGTGAAGACACTAACCGAGCAATGTCATGATTTTGGAAACAGGCAAATAGAGATTTAAAAAAAAAAAGTTAAGTGTTAGGCTTGCCTTTCCTTATATGAACTGCACCTTGGGGACAGCCCAAGAATTGACAAGGGAAGGGCTTTCACTACAGAAGTTACTGCAGCGAATAAATGACAGAGAAAAGGTAGAATTGAAATTGGAATAGCTTTATAACCCCTGAAAATAATGGATCTAGGCAATCATCATGAAGCGTTTGCTAAGTCACAAGAAGAAAAGCAAATGAACTTTTGTCTCCTGGTGCAAGTATATAAGCCAACATAATATATACACACATACACAACCAAACCTAAATCCAATCAAGCCTCTAGACCCTACTGCTGATTGACGGCAAATCCAGAGAACAGACACACATGTTAAACATCACCAGGGGAGAGCAATCTGAAAAGTTCGGGAAATTTTACAGGACAAGGAACCCAGTTTCTTCAACAATAAATTGCAAGGATATTAAAAAGAAGGGAGAGAGGGAGGTTATAAGAGAGATCTGTAGGTCAAAATCAAGAGACGAAATGTATCAGCAAACCTAACGTATGGACCTTATTTGGAACTTGGTCAAACAAACTGCGCAAATATATATATATATAACATATGTGTATCATATGTTATATATATATATATATGTTAACTATATACATATGTTAACATGTATATATATATCATATATATGTTTAAAAATATATGTCTTTTTTTAACTTTTTCAAACATTTTTATTTATTTTTGACAGAGAGAGACAGAGCATGAGCAGGGGAGGGACAGAGAGAGAGGGAGACACGGAATCTGAAGCAGGCTCCAGGCTCCAAGCTGTCAGCACAGAGCCCGACATGGGGGGCTCGAACCCACAAACTGTGAGATCGTGACCTGAGCCGAATCAGACGCTCAACCAACTGAGCCACCCAGGTGCCCCTATTTTATTTTTTAGAGAAAGAGAGAGAGAGAGACAGAGTATGAGCAGGGGAGGGTCAGAGAGAGAGGGAGACACGGAATCTGAAGCAGACTCCAGGCTCTGAGCTGTCAGCACAGAGCCTGATGCGGGGCTCGAACCCACAAACCACGAGATCCTGACCTGACCTGACCATGACCTGAGCCGAAGTTGGATGCTTAACTGACTGAGCCACCCAGGCGCCCCTATGTTTTATATGTGTGTGTGTGTGTGTGTGTGTGTGTGTGTATAAAACAATTGGGAAAAAATGAACACTGGTTGGATGTTTGATGATAGAAAGCAGTTATTGCTAATTTTTTAGGCATGATAATAATACCGTGGTTATTTGTAAAAGCAATCTACAGATACATACTTAAATATTTAAGACACAATAATACGATGTTGCAACTTATTCAAAATAACCCGGGAGGAGTGGGTGGTTATTATTGAAGCAAGACTGTCTCTGAGTTAGGAATCCCTGCAAGCTGGGTGCCAGGTCATAGTGGCCTGAGCCCAGTTCATCATACAATTCCTCTCTGCTTTTGTCTACGTTTGAATTTTTCCACAATACAAAGTCAAAAAGAAAGAAGGTAGCTAAAAGGTATTTTTAATTACAAAACTTACGCATGCTTTTTGAAAGACATTAAAATAATATACAAGTGTAGAAAGTCGGGGCGTGTGCATGGCTCAGTCGGTTAAGTGTCCGACTCTTGATTTCAGCTCAGGTCGTGATCTCCCGGGTTCGTGAGTTCGAGCCCTGAGTCGGGCTCTGTGCTGACGGCCTGGAGCCTGCTTGGGATTCTCTCTCTCCTTCTCTCTCTCTGCCCCTTCCTCCCCCCTTCAACATAAATAGAAACATTTTTAAAAATCTTAAAAAAAAAAAAAAAAAGAAAGTGAAAATTCACCTCTCTTTCACGCCCCCTGCTCTAGGACCTCAGGAGTAATCGCTACGGGTCAGTAGATTCTGTGAGAGTATTTTGTATTCCTGCCCACAGGGAATGCACGCCCTTACCCTAACGTGTCAGGCTTAGCCATGGACTTGTCTGACCAATGAACTGTGAGCAGAAGTGACCAGAGTCACTTCTGAGGAGACTCTTTTTTTTTTTTTTTAATTTTTTTTTCAACGTTTTTATTTATTTTTGGGACAGAGAGAGACAGAGCATGAACGGGGGAGGGGCAGAGAGAGAGGGAGACACAGAATCGGAAACAGGCTCCAGGCTCTGAGCCATCAGCCCAGAGCCTGATGCGGGGCTCGAACTCCCGGACCGCGAGATCGTGACCTGGCTGAAGTCGGACGCTTAACCGACTGCGCCACCCAGGCGCCCCTGCTTTTATTTTATTATTATTTTTTTAACTCAATAATGTATCATGGGCATTTGAGTCTACCTTGAAATAAAACTGATCTGAATTTCCAAAAGCCCCCAAATGGTTTCTTAATGCCAGAAATGTCGATTTCTTTAAATCTTTTAAAACTTTATCTATTTTTATTAAAAAAATTTTTTTAATGTTTAATTATTTTTGAGAGAGACGGAGTGCAAGCAGGGAAGGGGCAGACAGAATCTGAAGCAGGCTCCAGGCTCTGAACGATCAGCAGAGAGCCCAATGGGGGGCTCGAACCCATGAACCATGAGATCACCACCCGAGCCGAAGTTGGACGCTCAACCGACTGAGCCACCCAGGTGCCCCAAAAATTTATTTCAGAGAGAGGGAGCACATGAGTGTGGGAGAGGGCGCAGAGAAAGAGAGAGAGAGAGAGAGAAGGGGGGGGGATCCTAAGCAGACTCCACACTCAGCGCAGAGCCTGACTTGGGGCTCAATCCAATGACCCAGGGATCATGACTCCAGCTGAAATCAAGAGTCGGACACTCCACGGACTGAGCCGCCCAGGCGCCCCTCTGTTTCTTTAAAATAGGGGTCAGTGGAGAGGTTCTCCAGGAAACACTCGTGCGGGAAGCAAGCTGAGTGTGTTGGTGGGTGCATCAGAGGCCTCGGTATCAGTGGAGTAGACAACGCTCCCACTGAGATACAAAATACATGTCCCCACTTGTTTTTATTAAAAACATTTTTTTTGTTATTTTGTGAGAGACAGAGGGAGACAGAGTGGGAGCAGGGGAGGGGCAGAGAGAGAGGGAGACACAGAATCCGAAGCGGGCCCCGGGCTCCGAGCTGTCCCCACTCTGTGCCACTTGAACCAACAGAGTAGGGTAGAAGGGATACTGTGCTACTCTCCACACCCAGGGTTTAAGAGGCAGACCATGTTCACTTCCTGTCTCTTAAAACTCACACGCTTACAGCTGTGTTCTGCTGAACAGACCCCATGAAGAGGGGGAGGGGACCAACAGACATCAGCCTTCCAGCCTTTCCCGCCAAAGAGATCAAACCCAAGAGTGAAGCCATCTTGGATGCTCCGGACCCTCCAGGCCTACTAGCTGAATCCCCCCGAATGACCCGGGCTGGTGTTACGTGGGACAGGAGGACCATCCAGCTGAGCCCTGGGCTGACCTATGTGTGCACCTGTAGCTGAGCCCGAACTCCTGATCTCTCCAACTGGAAGATAAATAAAACTGTTGTTATTAGCCATCGGGTTCTGTTTCTTTTTCTTAAGCCATCAAGTTTTGGGGTCATTTGTTAACGCAGCAATTAATAACCAGAACATTCCCCTACTCGGGACCTTGTCACGTCTTACCTGGAAAACCGCTCCCACATTCTGCCTCCTGCCCTTCCAACCACGTTCTACACTGTGATTGCTTTCGTGGAGATACTGTGCGGGGCTCCTGTTTTAAAATCAAAAAGTTATGGGGCACCTGGGTGGCTCAGGCGGTTGAGTGTCCAACTTCAGCTCAGGTCAAGATCTCATGGCTCGTGAGCTCCAGCCCCACTCGAGCTGTCAGCACACAGCCTGAACCCTGCTTCAGATTCTGCATCTCCCTCTCTCTCTGTCCCTCCCCTGCTCATGCTTTGTCTCTCTCTCTCTCTAGGAATAAGTAAACAGTAAAATAATAAATAAATAAATAAATAAATAAATAAATAAATAGTTACTGTCTTCCACTGGCTTCCATTGGCCTTCCAATACTTGTCTCGGAACCCAGCTTTCTTTCTTTCTTTTTTATTTTTTTAAGGTTTTATTTATTTTTGAGAGATCTACAGAGTGCGAGTGGGGGAGGGGCAGAGAGAGAAAAGGAGACACAGAATCCAAAACAGGCCCCAGGCTCTGAGCTGTCAGCCCGGAGCCTGACGCGGGGCTCGAACTCACGAACCTCCGGATCACACGCAGAGGCAAAGTCAGATGCTCAACCAACTGCACCACCCCAGCTACCTCTGAACCCAGTGTTCAAGGCTGCCTGATTCCCCCGTCAGACTTCTCATCTTCTACAACGGTGCAATTTTTGGCCTGTCCCCTTGTCCCTTTATAGTTTTTACCTTATTCAAGAAGTTCCTCCTCTGGGAATGCCCCTCCATTCCACATTATAATTTGGAAACACGCCTTTAGCATTCCTCGTTGCCAAGGAAGGCCCTGAAGATGGGGCTTCTGTCTTACTGTATTTATTTGAACTCATTCTTGAAACTAGCAAAGAGCCTGGATCTTTGTAGATCCTTGATAAGGATTTGTTGGACAGACAGGTGGATAAATGGATGAACGGGGCCTGGTCTCATTCCTCCGTTATCACAGGTCAGCAGCAAACAACTCCACTCTGATGACCCCTGTAAACCTCTCCCTCAGTCTGGTGGGAGATCCATTTGCCACAAATATGTCACCAGGCCGCAGATTCTGTGTCTCAGCCCTGCTTTCTTCCGTCTTGGTTCCTTTCGGAGGCAGGCTGTCCCAGGCAGGGGTACAGATGGTCCCTGGAAGCCTCACATCCTACCAAGCAACCCCCGCGGAAAAGAACGCTTCTCTGTACCAGTGGTTCCAGAAAAAGTCTAGCAATGAGGACGTGCCAGACACACCGGAGGCCGTTCTCGGTGCCAATCACTGTGGCCAAGGGGATGATGGACTGTGCTGATGGCCAGTCCGGGCTTTTCAGGAGACCACCCCGGCCCCCCCAGGGCTGGAACGGAGGTAGTGGGGGGATTACCCTAAAGGAACATGGCGGTGTTGTTACCAAAGGGAAGGAGAATAAAAGCAAGATAGGGAAACCAACAGATTCCACCCCACCTGTTCTAGAAGGAGATACCAAGCTTTGCACAAAAAGAGTGATTTTCTTTCAGACTGATGCTGGTCACCTGCTTTTTTTCTTGTTGTTTTTTTTTTTTAATTTTGATCATTGAAGTCTAGGTAACATCCAACGTCATGTTAATTACAGGTGTACAGGTACCTGTTATTTCCCGAACCTTAAAAAAAATGTTTTTTAAAGGTTTATTTGTTTTTGAGAGAGAGAGAGAGACACACTCTGGAAGAAACTAGCCTTGCTGACGCCTTGACTTCAGACTTCTAACGTTCGGGACTGTGAGAGAGGAGTGTCTGAGGTTCTATGCCACCTGGTTTGTGGTCATTTGTTGGGGTCTCTGAGAAGGAAGCCTATTCCTGTGTTTCTCTTTGACTCTCTCACGGCTACCGCACTCATGCACCTCTGACTCCAGATGCGGTGGGGGGGGGGGTTCTCTCCCACCAAGCACTTCTCAGGCACCAACTGGGCATCGTAGGACTCGGCTCAGTTCTGGCACTGTCCACATTAGAGCCCCCCCAGCTCAAGGGCTCCGTCCCGATGGTGTGCCCTCGGGCACCAACTCCAAGTCCGGGTTGTCACCTGTGCTTCCGAACGAACGGCCTGCTGGAGATCGGAGGTTCTGATGACCTCCCCTTGGGCTTGAGTGATTTGCCGGAGCGGCTCACGGAACTGGAGAAACCTTTTATTTACTAGATGACTGGTTTGTTATACAAGGACCTAGCTCAGGAACACAGCAGGTAGATGGGATCCAGAGGGTGGAGTATGGGGAAGGGGCTCAAAGCTTCCATGCCCTAAGTGCACCCCCCCCCAAGTGCCCAAGGGCTCCGAAGCCCCTCCTTTGGGGTATATACGGAGGCTACATTACGCTGTCACAATTGACGAAATCTTGGGTCTCTGGCAATTGATTCAACCTCCAGCCCCACCCTCGTCCCCAAAGCTCCCGCCCTCTAATCCCACCACTGGTTGTCCTGGCAACCAGTCCCCATCCTGAGGTGGCCTAGGAGCTTTCCAGAAGACGCCTCTTGACCGTAACAAGGCACGTTTTATGGCTCTCATCCCTTAGGTAAATCCAAGGGTTTTTGGAGCTTTGTGCCAGGAACTGGGAAGAAGACCAAATGTCTATTTCTCATTCTACGTCACAGTGTCCCAGCAGCGCTAGCAAAATCACATGCCCCCTTGTTTTCTGCCCCCGTCTTGCGAACCAATGCATTGCCGGGTTGCCTAAGGAAACTGTTTCCGTCACTTGCTGCCGACGTCCTAAATAATCCGTGTTACCTACTCTGCGGGGTAAGGATGCAAAGGAGATTAGACCCTGTTCCCTACCTTTGGGTCATCCTTCCTGTGGCACTAAGCCCAGCACCGTCTGACATGACTGCGGCCCAAACTAGTGAGGAGGAAGGGGGAGAAAAAAAATCCAGTGCCATACTGGGAAGGCAATTTCTTACCCCCTGATTAACAAAAGTAAGTCACTAGGGACAGTTCGACTCTGATCAAAAATGCTAATGGCTTCCCGTCTCATACAAGACGAAGGCTGAACTCCTTAACCTTGCGCGTGAGGCCCCAGCCCGTATTTCCACCATCTCCCACCATCCCAGGCTCCCTCCGTTCTACCGCCTTGCCTCCAGCCACATCCAATTACTAATTATTCCATGAGGGCACCATATGCGTCCGAAAGTCGTTAGAATCACTAGAGGAACCGCGTGCAGTCCTTTTCTGCATCTCGGAGTCCGACCCATCTACACTGGTTTCCCGGGGCTGATGATAAATTACCACCACGAGCTGGGTGGCTTACGTGGACAGGGATTTGTTCTCTCGTGGCTATGGAGGCTCAACGTCTGAAATCAGGGGTTCAGCAGGGCTGTGCTCGCCCCAAAAGCTCTACGGGAGGATCCCTGCATGCCCGCTCCTGGCTTCTGGTGGCTGCCAGGAATGGTGGGAGTTCCCTGGCCTGTAGACCCATCACTCCAACCTCTGCCTCTGTTGTCACATGGTGTTCTTCCTCCATACCTGCGTCTGTGTCCGACTCTCCCCAGTCCTTGGATGGGGGCTCACCCTGCTTCAGTATGACCCCCCCCCCCACTCGATCACACCTACAAAGACCCGAAGTTCACAGAAGTTCACATTTGCAGGTACGGGCGTTAGGACTTGCGTAAATCTTTTTGGGGGACGCCACCCTCCAAAGCCCGGCTGGAATCCACCTGCAGAAGCTCGCAGCCTTGCCTCATGGACAATTGTGAACTTCCTGGCGCTCGCAAGCCACAGGACAAGACTTCAACCCTCGTCCGTACGGCCCAAAGCCCTTGGCCAACCGGTAAGCAGAAACGCGGTAAAATGAGACAGAAGGTAGCTGTACTGTGAGCATGCCAGGATGGTTTTTGAGCCACCAGAAGGGAACAAAGGTAAAGCCGTCCTCCTAAGGACTGACGTGGGTTCAGTGTCTCTATCCCTCTTTTGCAGGCAACTCGCCTGCCTCGGTTTCCCACTTGTAACAGGCAGCGTATCTGCCCTTGCACCCTCTAGATGGGAGGGTTCTGAAATGCTCTGAGGCCCGAGAAGAGTCTTTGAGACCCAGGAGTGGCCCCTGTCCCGCGCCCGAAGCAGCCTGGAGGCTCCAAAACAGGCAAGAATCCCCTTGCTGCCTACCATTCCGTGACAGCCTCCAGCCCCAGACTCTGACGACCCCGTTGAAAACCCCAAATCTGACGCCCACCGGGAAGCCTTCTGTGCCAGCCTGCCCGATGGGGCGGCGCGGATCCCGCGATGCTTCTGGAAACCCATGGGCCAGTGACTGAGCCCCGATGGTGCGGCCCCCAGCAGCACTCCCTCCCACCCCCCGTGGCGTAAACACTTGACAGCAGTTGGAGGCATTGTGTCTGCCTGGAGACAAGAATAACACTGCGGAGTCCTACGCCTCCTGAAATAACTGAGAAATCATCGCCTGGTACCTTGACGCCTGTCTTTCAGGGCAAGACTTGCAGACAGTGGCCCAGCAGAACAGCTCGGTTTCCGCCTCTTCACCGGACTGTTTCCATCGGACCCCGAATCAGGCTCTGGGACCCGGATTCCAGCAACCTCTCGGTTAGGGTTCGGCTCTGCTGTTTTGGTGGTTCTTGCAGAATTGGGCGGTTGACATACGGACTGAGTGTCTGAGAGCAGCCGGCCTCCTTAGGAAAACCACCAAGATAGTCAAGAGGAAAAGGAGATACTGGTAACAGTCCTTTCCTAGCACTTACACCGCCTCATCAAGCACTGTTTTAAGCGTTTTGCACAGGTAGGTATCGCAACAGATTGCTGGGATCGTCTCAAATAGTCTCTGCCTTCTACTCCTTGTGGGAGAATTCTGTCTCCCCCACCACACTGACACCAAGCTTAGCCAAGGAAGTGTTTGCAGAGAGTAACATACGCCATTTTCAAGAACGAGCCTTAAGAGCCATTAAATGGATCCATCCTTAACCACCCTTTCCCGGCTGCCCCGATGCCAGCAGTGTTCCCGATAAGAAACATTCCTTCAGTCCCGTCCCAGGGGGAAGACCCAAAGTCACCCCGGAATGCACATGTGATATGAGCAAGAAACAAAGCTTTGTTTTCCTGAGCCACTGAGTGTTCGGAGATGTTCTCTACTACAATGCAACTTAGCCTAAGGTGTTTCTTATGGTGGGTGTCGCCTGAAATCCTACAACCAGGATTCCCATCCAGGCAGTCCCGCCTTAAGAGTCCATGCTCTCGACCACTTCACCACATCCCCTCCGAAAACGTCTTGTCGTCTTCCCGCAAGACCCCTTTAGCTGACAAGATCCCCATGTAGGCTCTGTTTTTCTTCATCTCCCATGGAGTTAATGAAGAAAAATCAGCAGATTGTTTGGCCCTCGGGAGGTAGGATAGACCAGGTAGACAGACTCTGCACGATCAAACACAACTGGTTATTGAGTGAGCCGGACTCATTGGTACGTAAACAGGAAACGATTTTATCTTTCCCACACCAGAGTCTCTCAGGAATTGAGAAACTCTGAAATCAAATTTTGCATGAGAACACCGATCTCAGGGTGCCTGGATGGCTCCGTGGGTTGAGCATCCGACTTTGGCTCACGATTCAGGAGTTCGAGTCCCGCGTCAGGCTCTGGGCTAACAGCTGGGAGCCTGGAGCCTGCTTCCGATTCTGTGTCTCCCTCTCTCTCTGCCCCTCCCTTGCTCGTGCTCTGTTTTTCTCTCTCTCAAAATTAAATAAACATTAAAAAAAAAGAGAGAGAAAAGAACTCTGATCTCTCAGCCATCTGATCTCTCTGATCTCCCCTGCCCCAGGTTTGGAAATTTGCAACAGGGAAGGGGTCACCGAGGTGGGGGGGGGTCCCCCTGATTTCGCTCCTCACTTTCACTGCCTCAGGCTCTTGTAGAATTAGGGCTGAGGATAGCATGGGGAATGAGGGGCAGGGCAAGTTTTTCTTGGCTTGAACGCTCTCTGCATGTGGCAGCTGGTCACATTCTGGCTCCTTGTGACAAGGGGTTCTTTTATGACTTCCCCAGAGAGCCTCCCACTGGGGACAGCCCACAGCACTACTTTGTGGTCTGGATAATGATCCACCTGGCTCACCACTCAGGGCTAAGTCAGCCCTCTTCCCCACTAGCTTCTGTATCCAACCTCTTTCTGCTGGAGTAGACGGGCTCTCCGCAGAAGATTCTCTTATCCTGGAGTCCTTTTTTGGTTCAACAACTGTATCTGGATATGTGTAGCCGGCATACAACAGATTGCACGTATTTAGAGTTCATTATAAGTTTTGACTTTTTTTAAGTTTTTAAGTTTTATTTTTTAAGTTTATTTTCTTTTGAGAGAGAGAGAGAGAGAATGGGGTTGGGGCCGAGAGAAGGAGAGAGAGAATCCTAAGCAGAGAGCCCCATGCGAGGCTCGAACTCCCGAAGCAGCGTGAGATCATGACCTGAGCCGAAATCAAGAGGCGGATGCTGAGCAGAAGGAGCCACCCCCCAGGCGTCCAAATAAGTTTTCACTTCTGAAGGAGCCCTAGGAACCAAAATCAAGATAATGAACATTCCATCACTCCCCCAAATTTCCTCATGACCTTTGGCGATTCCTCTCTCTCGACCCTCCCCAACCTCCCCGGGGGAACCCTGACCAGCTCTCTAGCGCACTGTAGATAATATGAGGCTTTCTAGAATTTCATATAAATGGCACCACACACAGTTGGGCTCTAAGTGGGCCACGTCTACTCAGCATCATTCTTTTTCGCTTCTTCATGGAGGCCCTATTCAAATAACATAAGCCTGGCCACTTTCCATGGGCACACAGGGACCACCGGAAGGTCCCTGCACCTGTGTCCGGTCTCTCAGTGGAACTGCAGCTGTCCTGAGCCCCTTTACTTTCCAGGTGTGGCAGGCTCCGGCATGAGGCCACCCCCTGGGACGAAGCCAGGCTCTCCAAGTACTTGAAGGTCCCTTTCGCGGGGCTCCCCCCTCCCTTCCTTTGCACCTCAGGGCGGATGACTCAGGGAAAGCCTTCCCTATCCAGTCTCCTGTGCACGCCTCAGTTTCCCTTGCACAATCTTCAGTGGCTGATGCTCCGAGGGACCCCCACCAGTTTCTTGGATCACTTTAGGGAGTTCCACACAGACGGTTCCGAGCCTGTCTTTAGTAGGTACGTGGGCACCTGACATCCCGTGTTCTCAGCGTGGGCGGCTCGGCTGAACCAGAGACAACAGGGTAAGTTTCATGTCAATACCCTGTGTGATAATTCGGAGGCTCAGGGAGGCCCTTGTGTAGAAACGCCCCTATGAGGGTTCTGCACCCAATTCCAACATCGGGGTGGGAGGGGGGCCCCACCCCCCACCCCCACCAGCTGGGTTTCCTACAATTCAACTCAGTCTCCAACTACAGGTTATCACCTGCGCTTCTGCCGGACCTGCTGGAGATGGGCGGTTCCAACGACCCCCTCCTTGGGCTCGATTAATTTGCTGGAGAGGCTCACAGAACTCGGGGAAACGTCTGATTTGCCGGATTACCTAGGTTTATTATAAAAGGATGTAATTCAGGGCCAGCGGGAAAGAAGTGGGACAGGCAGGATGCGGGGGAAGGGGCTCAGAGCTTGTGTCCTCTCCAGGCACCACCCCCTCCCCCGCATCTCCGCGTGTTCACCAACCTGGAAGGTCTCAGAAGCCGTCCTTTTGGGTTTTTATAGCGGATTCCTTGCACAGTCAGGAGAGTCACGGTTGATTAAATTAGTGGCCTCTGGCAATGGATTCGAGCTCCAACCCTTTTCCCTTCCCAGAAGGTGGGGGTGGGATGAAAGGTCCAACCCCCTAATCACGTGGCTGGTTGTCCTGGCAACCGGCCCCCTCCCACAGGTGTATCCCGGGAGAGTCACCTCATTAACAAAAGAAAAGGCACCTTTTATGGCTGCCTTCATTTAGGATATTCCTAGAAGTTTAAGAAGCCCCACGCCAGGGGCACCTGGGTGGCTCAGTCCGTTAAGCCTCCGAGTTTGATTCAGGTCATGATCTCACGGTTCATGGGTTCCAGCCCCACATTGGGCTGTGGTGCTGACAGCTCGGAGCCTGCAGCCTGCTTCGGATTCTGTGTCTCCCTCCCTCCCTGCCCCTACCCCCCTGGAGCCCTGTCTCTGTCTCAAAAATAAATAAACATTAAAAAAATTTAAGAGCTCTGTGCCAGAAATGGGGTCAAAGACCAAACATACATTTTTATTATACATAACGGTATCTCAGTCCTTAACCCTGATGCCTCATGTTGGAATTGTAACCCAAGTGTGACAGACTTCAGGTCAGGAGATCACATCGCCCTTTAATGTCCAAATTCCAATAGCCCAGGGCGCCCCCGCCCCGCCCGCCCCATCACCGCCTCCCTGACCACAGACTTTTCCTGGGTTCTCCTCGCACAAGAGCCTACACAATTTCAACTTCAAATAAACAACAAATGGTTTTGCAGTGTAAGTATTTCCTGTGCAATATTAGGAACCATGCAATATTTGGGATGTACTTATGCTAAAATATTATCTGTTGTTGATCGGGAATGCAACTGTACCACAGCGTCCGGCATGTGAACTGGGAACCCTGTCCCCTCCTGGTGTCTTTCTGTGGCCCTTGTCACGTCCCCCCGTGCAGATTTCAACTTAATCTCCCACGGGGGGGAGTAACTGGGGGAAACCCTCCCTAGAGTCTAGGCTTTTCAGACCACAAGGCTCCAAGAACGAGAAATGGTTTTTCCCTTGGAGAGTCTAAGGCGCCTTCCAAGTTCCTATTTCGGGGACCCCAGGGTGACATTTATGGAAACATCCATTCCTTTTTGGGTAAACCCCACCCACACCCGGAAGAATGTGGTCCTGCTCTTTGTCCCCAAAGGGCATCCGAGCAATATTCTGGAATCAGCACATTTCCAAAAGTCTAGATGACACGGTTGTTCTAGAATAATGTGGCCTGGGGGAATTTTAAGGATTGACTCAGGTCATACCTATCTGTCTGCCTTTAGGGGACCTCTGCCAGCTGGCAGTGAAGATAAGCCTGTAGACATCTTTCCTGGACCCTCTGATAAGTGTCCCCAGTCTTGGACAAGACCACGTCCGTCACACGCGGTCCCAGTAGAAACAATTTGAGGCCCTGCCCTGATACAGTCTTCCCCTGCCCTTGGGGAAGACACTGGTTTACATTACCATGCAGAGAAGCAAAGCCCCCCGTTTCCCTAGCAGGGGACACGTTGACAGAATCAAAGACCCTTTAGAGGGTTTCCTTAAATGAATGCAGCAAGGTGCCGCTGCGTTAAAATCCCAGCTTCTGTCTACACAAGAGGACCACCCTTGCGTTTGAGATGGTGGTTTTCCCAACATTTGGGAAATCTAAGAGTTAGTCTTACCCAAGACTTCCCCTGCTCCCCCTGCTTGGGGAACACACCAGTGGTGATTCATCCAACTGATAGATTTTTTAATCTATCTTTGAATGCCTTGCTAGGCTTTTTGATTCAAAACATAATGGCGCTTGACATTTCAATTATAAATGGCTCTGCTGACACCAGATTCTTCAAAAACAGTGAAGTTTTCTAGGTAACGGAGGCTCATCTTTACAAAAACTGGACGCTTACTTTATTCTGGCCGTTTTGATTGGGGGTCTGTCGGAAATGTCACAGCGCAGTGCATCATGGTTTTTTTAGTTTTCCTGTCTCCTTTGTCCCCAGGCGATCCGATGGTTTAGCACTGTTGCTAACTGTCTGTCTTTAGCAGCCGCCTCCCTGTTATCCGTTTGTTGAGAAGGATGCATTAAACAAGAGTAAACAGAATTTCCAGGGCTAAACACTTTTCCCACAAATACAGCTTCTGGTCTTTAGCGCGAGACTTTATGAAGGTTATTCTAGGGGCTCCAAGGGTTTCCTTCTGCCTTGTGGCTTAATTTTAGATTTCCATCCTTTTGAAAGGTTAAAATTTCTTCCCTTCAGGATCATGGAGATGTTATTTTCATGAAATCCACAAGTTCCTTTAGAACGAGCTCCGAGCAGGCTGTAAAAGTTAGAGCCGTTGCTAAGGGAACCAGGCAAAGCTTGCCTCATGTATAAACCTGGTTATTATATTTAAAATTCAAGCAGCAGCTGGAGATTCCTAACGGGAGAGAGAAGTCGGCTCTTGAAGAAGAAAGTGGGAAATCACTCCTCTCTCATAGAACAGGGCTGTCCCCGAGGCTCATCTTTTGTGGCCTAGAATAAACTAGGTGACTACTCTTCTCTTTGTGGAAAAAAAAGGTGGAGTGATGGTGAAATTGCAATGGTGGAAGGGAAGGGAAGCCACGCCTGTGGTAGGAACGTAGGAACGTGGAAGAGGAAACAGCCCTGACTTCCCTGTTAGCAGTTTGCTGATTGAGGTGGGAAAGGCTGAAAGGGGCAGTGGGAGATGGCATTAAATCGCCCCTACTTCAAAAGCTCATCTGGTTCATCACACTTCATTAACCATGGCCGAAAGTAGGGACCGCAGGGGTCCTCCTCAGGGAGGCGCGGGAGTACTAACGCCTGACCCGGATGCCTTCCCACCGAATCATTTAAGGCAGGAATGTCCCTGGCAAATTTTCTCGCTTAAGAGGGCTCCCTCAGATCTAGAAAGAGCATCGTTTCCAAAGCATGTTCCGCAGAACCCTCGCCCAAGAGATGTTCTAGCCATCGCTTCTGGGTCTATGTTACGAACGTCAATGAACATCAGGGACACGGGGCTGACTGAAAGGGGACAAATATCGTATGATCCCACTTACGTGAGGTCCCTAGAGGACTCAGAGGGGGACGGGAGTTGAACGAGCAGCGTTGCCAGCCGGGAAGACGAAACCGTCCTGGAGAGAGAGAAGGTCATGGCCATCACACAAGGGTGTGAGCGCGCTTAAGGCTCGCGAGCCGCGTTTCGCCTTACGTGTGCCTCGCCTCACACACGCAGAAAGAGCCGTTTCCACCATTTTCGGGGTGTCACCAAACAAACCGGCCTGAGGACGTCTGAGTCCTACCCCCTCCAGCCCCCCACACGCCCCCTTGGTCCTGGCGGAGCGCAGCGCATTCATAAAGGACTCAGAGAAGTCCTAGATTGAAGGCTGTTGAATTCAGTTTAAGTCAGGCATTTCCTCCACTGACTACAGACGCTTTTCTTTTCACGGAAGACTGTTAATAGCCCGCACGCACGATGGTGCACACTCCGGGAGCCGCTGGTGAAGAGTTTTATACTGTTCAACATCCTTCTATCGATGCCTCGCTGGATGCTGTTGGCAAGCCTAAGGGTTAGACCCGGGTGATGTTCCCCGATTACCGTAAATAGTACAGTCTATCGATTACTTCAGCAGTAAAGAAATGGGGGCTCAGAGAAGCCAAGTCCTGGCTCAAGTTCAGCGGCAGAGACGAGCCAGAACCCCTGTTTCTGAAACCTGGATCTGGAGAGAGCCCCGCAGGCTCCCTGCTCGTCACCTGCTACCCCTTCTGCGTGCCCGGATGTGTGAGCAAGTCCCCCGAAGAGACTCAGAACCCCGGGGCTGCTGAAAGGCAGGTCAGGTGGGAGACACCACAGGTGACGGAAAGACCCCAGGATTGCGGGCTCCTGTCCCTCACAATGCAGAGCCCTTGAAAGGCCCGTGCTCCCAGGCTCTTCTCCTCTGTTCCTTTCTCCAAAATAGGGCAGGGGGAGTTTAGAGAGGTCCCGTCCCCTACAGCAATTCCTGAATTTTCTTGAGGGAAGACTCATCAGGGTACCGACTAAAACAGAGATGCCGGTGAACTAAGCCAGACACGGAAAGACGAATGGCACATGATCTCGTTCGTAAGTGGAATCCAGAAACCTCAGCAAACTCGTGGGAACAGAGATCAGATTTGGGGTTGCCACAGCTGGGGGTGGGAGGGATCGGGCGAAGGTGTCGAAAGGTAGAAGCTTCCAGCTGTAAGGTAAATAAATACTGCGTGACTGTGGTCAACCACGCTGTATGGTATATTTGAAAGTTGCCAGGAGGGTCACCCGGGTGGCTCAGTCGAGTGAGCGTCCAGCTTTGGCCCAAGTCATGATCTCACAGTCTGTGAGTTCAAGCCCCGCACCGGGCTCTGTGCTGACAGCTCGGAGCTTGGAGCCTGCTTGGGATTCTGTGTCTTCTCTCTCTCTCTCTGCCCCTCCCCTGCTGTGCTCTGTCTTTCTCTCTCTCAAAAATACATAAAAGTGTAAAAAAAAAGAAAGAAAGTCTCTAGGAGAGTAGGTCCGAACATTTCTTATCACAAGGAAAAGAGAATTTTTTGGTAACTGCTTAATATTAACCCACTGCAATCATCATTTTGCAACATATATGCACATCAAGTCATTATGCTGTACCCCTTAAACTCATACCGTGCTGTACGTTAATTATATCTCAATAAAACTGGGTACATAAATAAATAATGCTGGGGCGCCAGGGTGGTTCAGTCGGTTGGGCGTCCGACTTCGGCTCAGGTCATGACCTCGCAGTTCATGGGTTTGAGCCCCATGTCGGGCTCTGCTGACAGCTCAGAGCCTGCTTGGGATTCTCTCTCTCCCTCCCTCTCTCTCTCTGCCCCTTCCCTTCTTGTGTGCTCTCTCTCTCTTTCAAAAAGAAATAAAAAATAAACATTAAAAAAATAAGGCTTTAAGGCATCTACTGAAATCATTGCTTCACTATATACTAACTAATTCGGATATAAATTAAAAAAAATAAAAAATAAAGTTAAATAAAAAAAAATAAGACTTCAGTCTCCTCCTCTCTAAAAAAATATTAAATAATTAGTAAAATACAATACAGATTCTCAGGCCCATTCCCTGGAGACTCTGACTAGTAGGTCTGGGGCAGGACTTGGGAAGGTTTGAGTATCTCTGACCTTCACACTAAATGGGGTCAAAACAGAGCTTCTCTCTCTCCCTCTCTGCCCCTCCCCCCTCCCTCCCCAAATAAACAAATAAATAAACGTTAAAAACATTAAAGGGATCGTAACAGAATATCCTCTGGTTTCGTTCCCCATTGCACAGGTAGGAGGCTCAACAGAGCTGAAGTGATCGTCCAGATTCACACAGCTACTTTTTCTAACTTTTAAAACAGACACGGAAGCAAAATACTTCTTTCCTCCAGGAAAAAGATGCGGGTTCGTTAGGGTTTTATGATTTTATTGTAAGTGTATTTATTTCCTTTAGAGACAGAGAGGGACAGAGCGCAAGGGGAGAGGGACAGAGAGACAGGGAGACACAGAATCGGAAGCAGGCTCCAGGCTCTGAGCTGTCGGCCCAGAGCCCGACGCGGGGCTCGAACCTCCGAACTGTGAGATCATGACCCGAGCCGGAGTCGGAAGCTTAACTGCCTGAGCCACCCAGGCACCCTGGGTTTTTAGTCTTTAAAGAAAAAATGCGTCTGTACGCTCCCCTCTGCCCGTCCCAGCAAACCGGCCCCGGTCCATCCCTCCTGGCCCAGGGGGAGACCCTCTTTCTCTCTAGCTTCCCTGCCTCTTTCCTGCTCTTTCGGGAGGTCCACCCACCGCGGGGAACATCCAGGCCGCCATCTTCCTTGCTGGAGACCCAACTCTGCCTGGAGCCCTGACCCAACTTGCTTCCTGCGTGTTGATGGAGGCCACACGGTGTTTGACTCTGACTTCCTTCTGAGCGCACGGCTATCTGGGGCTCCAACTGTGCGGCGAGAGGGAGCCGGCAGCCCGGAGCTCTCCCTCCCCGAGGAGCTCACCCCCACCCACCCCGGCTGCAGGACCTGTGCCCCAGCAGGATGAGCGAGCTGGATGAGCCTCGGGAGGCTGGGCACACGCAGGGCATTGCATTCCTCGGCCGCTTGGCAGGGCTCCGCCGGAGAGCAGGTGGAGAAGTCTGAGGACACTCAGTTCCCCAAATTCCTCTTCTGAGAGCCTCAGCAAGTTAGAGTCTTTTCAAACGAGTTAAAACCCAGCTCCTCCCCACGCACATCTACACCAGTTCTCTTTATTTCGGGTCACAGGAGCGGCGTAGCTGAGATCTAGATCCATAGATCACTGATGCTGTGGAACTAGGAACTGTCCGCCTGCCTTTGCCGGGGACGCGCTGCTCCCGATTGGGGCCGGGGAGCCTGGGGTCAGAGCTGCTCTGTCCACAGGGTCTTCCCTGAGCGGGCTTCCCCCCACCCCGCCGCAAGGGCCTCAATGCTGCACGGAGCCCTGGGGTCCTTGCCAGGTAGAGGGACATGGCTAGGAGCCACAGACCGGGCTTTCAACCCTGGTTTTCGGGCTGCCTGGGGATAGCGCTGCAACGGTCTGCGGCTGGTTCCCATCTGGAAAATGGGCATAATGCTATCTGGTTCACGACGTATTACACGAGAGGCTGTGTGCCCCGTGCTGGGCGCCCCGCTGAATGTCAGCAAACAGCAGCGATGATTATTTCCTTGAGCTCTTGGAACACATCTCACTTTTCCACGGCTCCCCTTTGCTACGAGGAATGCCACCAAGTACGATGAGACGGGAGCTAGACTGTGGCCATCACGGAGCCTAAGTGATGACCATCCGGAAGTAATTGATTCAATCAAGTAAAAACTCACTGCACACATACACACACACACACACACACACACGCCATTGGGATCTTAATTTGTGGGTTTTCCAGTAAAATAAACTTGGGGGATGTAAGGGTACCTGGAATTTGACCCAAGAATGAGTAATTTGAATTTTTTTTTAATGTTTACTTGTTTGAGAGAGAGAGAGAGAAAGAAAGAGGGAAAGAATGAGTGGGGGAGGAGCACAGAGAGAGGGAGACACAGAATCGGAAGCAGGCTCCAGGCTCTGAGCTGTCAGCACAAGCCTGACGCGGGGCTCGAACCCGTGAACCGTGAGATCGTGACCTGAGCCAGTGTCAGATGCTCAACTGACTAAGCCACCCAGGTGCCCCCTTGCAGTTGGACTTACACCCATACAATCACAGAGTGACCTTATCTGGCTCCTGTTTTCTCAACTCCGTCCATCTCCCATCAAACTCTGTGCTCTCACCAGACATAACGGTTCACCCTGTGCACCCAGGCTCTCGCTCTGCTCCCTATCACTGTGCACTGTTCCTCTACCTGGAACTTGCTCCCCCGATCCACTCAGGACTCCGGCTCATTCTTCCAGCTCAAAGCTCCCTGTCTGTGAAGCCCCCTCTGAAGCCCACGGGGAGATGGAGACCCTTCATCGACTGCCGTGTTTTTTATGTTCCTATGATGGCGATTGTGTATCTGTTAACAAGTCTGTCTTCTCACTATGGAAGACAATTTGAGGATGAGGACTGTGACCTTTCCACTTTGAATTCCCATAACCTGCCACAGTACTTGGGCTCAAGGTCATCACTCAAGAGAATGTAGGGCGTCAAAGAGCGTAACTCGGACAAGGCTGGAAAAGTTGAAGCGATACCTGAATTGGAGGACAGAAGCAACAGAAAGCCAGGAACCGGATAAGAGGCCATGACAACATTTCGGGGCAGACAGAGGCAGGTCTGAATAAGGGCGGGGGGCTGAGGCTTGGGAAGGAGGGCACATTGTTGAGGGACGACGCACGGTTAGAATGATCAGGACGCTGAGGTTGGACAGAGCCAAAACTGTGACCAGGAGCTGGGAATTCTCATGGAATTTTCAATGCTTTTACGTGTTTTGTGTCATTTGCAAACATCGCAAGGGATGTTCCTGTGAAGTATAAATGAATTATCACAGTGTCACCGATGACTGTTGTAGAACCAGCTGAGTTACCCCAGCCAAGTCTTTGTCGCTGTTTCCTTGCCTGTGAAATGGGATCATCATGGTGGGGGGGGCCCCCCCCCCCTGCCATGGGGTTATGGTAAGGATTCAGTGAGTTAACCCTTGGGATGCTCTTAGAGCAGCGTCTTGCACACAGTCAATACTCCACAACTGTTGGCTGTTTGAAATATTATTATTCACACATTTCCATCTCAAGAGGCACCCATTCATCCCTGCTACGTAGCTCCCTACTTGTGACAAAAAGTGATTAGTCACTCAGTGGCTCCCAGAGACTTGCATGGGGCAACTCATCAAAGGCTTTCTGAAGGGTGTGGCTGGGGGACTGAAGGCCACATAGATGGAGAGAAAGGAGGCCACCCAAGCAAGAGCCACTCATGTCCCAAGAGGAAGGGCAGGATGCTATTTTTTCCACATGGCTCCCAATGGGCAAGCCTCCCAACGTGAGTTGAGAGGGAGAGACTGGAACTTGAACCCCTCTCGTTCTTCCAACCCGCCATTAATCCCGCCATCTTGCTCATGACAAAAGCGAACATATCACAGGGTTTTGATTCTGTCCTCTTACCCAGAACAAGGGTGAGAGGTGCCACTGTCTCGATCAAAGCTGCTATTGGTCCCTCCTTGTGAACGGAGGTTCAAACGTCAGAGACTCCGTGGAGCTATTCTGGAACTCTCCATCCGTTCTGCCCTTGCCTTCAGACTTGCCTGTCTCAGTCCTCCGGGACAGGACTCGGACGCTGTAAGGTCTTTGGTTAGCACTGCCATGTTTTGAGGGGGTCACACAGTTAATGCCTTTGTGTTGGAACAAGGTCTCCACTGTGCCTCTCTGGGTGAAAACAAAATCCCTGAGACACAGAGCTGACTTCCAGAAAAGACTCCCATGCTAAGTCAGCCAACAGACTCCAGAGCTAATCGGAACCAGATGTGAGTTCTTTCACTGAAATATATTGCAGATCACAGATTTATTTTTTGAGAGTACCTATAATAACAATTAAAATCATAAAATGTGTTTTCCCTAGATATTTTCTCCTAGTCAACCAAGCAATATAGCCCGATAAGTTGGGGCTAACCTGTGCCAAAACCAACATATTTGCTTTGTTAGAAATCTGCAGAATGTGTCTGTCTGCGGAGGTGTGCTGGTCAGACTAGGGACAGCCGCCAACATGCAAACAGTTTCCTAAAATATCCGTGCACACAGGAATGATAAGCAGACTACACGGGTTTGCGGCTGGGAGGTGGGGACAGAGAAAAGCCGGGGGGAGAGGCACACAGCAAGCGGCATTAAGCATAATTCGCGTAATGTGGCGATACTTCCTGCGTTTACAAAACGGGGTCTCCCAAAGAGCCCAGCGGCCGATGACTTTCTCCGCACCGGCCTCTGTCCCAAGGTCAAACGCTGGGCTCACGGCCACCCCTGGGAAGCACAACTAGGAGATTCACCAGGTCATCCCGTCGGCGGAAGTCTTTTACCGAGGCTCAGTTTTGTTTTGTTTTGTTTTGTTTTGAAGACGTGTTCCGCTTTCCCAGGAGCTGATCCCCCGGCCCCCCGAACAGGCCACTCAGCCAGCTGGGGTCAGCTGGCCCCGCTTGGGTCCCTACTTTAGGGACAGTGACCCAGCATGCAACTCGAAACACCAGCAAGCAGGGGCCTCCCGGGCCCCGCACCGTCTGGCCCTGGGGGCCTGTTGCTTGACTTGCTGGCATTCAGTTCGATTCCTCTGTTTCCCCTCCTTCCCACCTCCGGTCACAGCCCCTTGTCTGTATGTTGTTGTTTCCACACCCGCTATGGTCTTTCATGACTACTTTCTGTTCTCCCTGCTTTTGGTAACAGCCTCCCACCTCCATATAGAAAAGCAGCGCTCCCACTCTGAGTCCTGGGTCCCACTGGGGTTGATGACACCCACCCCTAACCCCACGCACATGCCCAGGCACCTTGGGTGGCACACACCCTCAGCCTGGTCAAAGGATTAATGATGGCTTCGGTGAAGGCGTGTGATCGGTGACGGTTTTAGACTTCAGGCCCTTTCTTTTAAATTTTTTTTTTTTCAACGTTTTTATTTATTTTTGGGACAGAGAGAGACAGAGCATGAACGGGGGAGGGGCAGAGAGAGAGGGAGACACAGAATCGGAAACAGGCTCCAGGCTCCGAGCCATCAGCCCAGAGCCCGACGCGGGGCTCGAACTCACAGACCGTGAGATCGTGACCTGGCTGAAGTCGGACGCTTAACCGACTGCGCCATCCAGGCGCCCCAGGCCCTTTCTTTTAAAATGTCCCCTTCTGGGGGCTGCCTGGGTGGCTCAGTCGGTTGAGCGTCCGACTTCAGCCAGGTCACGATCTCGCCGTCTGTGAGTTCGAGCCCCGCGTTGGGCTCTGGGCTGATGGCTCGGAGCCTGGAGCCTGCTTCCGATTCTGTGCCTCCCTCTCTCTCTGTCCCTCCCCCGTTCATGCTCTGTCTCTCTCTGTCTCAAAAATAAATAAATGTTAAAAAAAAATTTTTTTTAAATGTCCCCTTTTAGGGGCGCCTGGGGGAGTCAGTCAGTGAAGCATCTGACTTTGGCTCAGGTCATGATCTTATGGTTCATGGGTTCGAGGCCCGCACTGGGCTCTGTGCTGACAGCTGGGAGCCTGGAGCCTGCTTTGGATTCCTCATCTCCCTCTCTCTTTGCCCCTCCCCTCCCCACCCTCTCTCTCCCAAAAATAAACATTAAAAAAAAAAAGTTCCCTTTTAGGGGCCCCTGGGTGGCTCAGTCGGTTAAGCATCCAACTCTTGATTTCAGCTCAGGTCATGATCTCGTGGTTCGGTTTGTGGGATTGAGCCCTGAGTCGGGCTCTGGGCTACCAGTATAGAGCCTGCTTGGGATTCTTTCTCTCCCTCTCTCTCTCTGCTCCCCCCCTGCTTGCTCTCTCTCTCAAAATAAATACATCATCATTTAAAAAAAAAAGAAATTACTTAAAAACAATAAAAATAAAAAATAGTTTTCAAATAGTTAATACATTCACACGGTTCGAAAAAAAAGTAAAGTTTAAGAAGCTAAAGAAAATAAAATAGGGGGGCGCCTGGGTGGCTCAGTCGGTTAAGCGTCCGACTTCACCCGGGTCACGATCTCGCGGTCCGTGAGTTCGAGCCCCGCGTCAGGCTCTGGGCTGATGGCTCAGAGCCTGGAGCCTGCTTCCGATTCTGTGTCTCCCTCTTTCCCTGCCCTTCCACCATTCATGCTCTGTCTCTCGCTGTCTCAAAAATAAATAAATGTTAAAAAAAATTTTTTTTTTTTTAAATAGGGACCTACGAGTCTCTACGTTAAAAAACAAATGCATTGAAAATCTGAGATGGCACAGGACATTTTACATAGTCTCAGAGGACCTCCCCACGAAACACCTGTTCGTTACAAAGGGATAAAGAGTAATTTTACGGAGGAGAATCTCGGCAGACAACACCTTAATGAAGCCGTTAGAGTTGATGACCTCATCAGTGACGTGACAAATCAAAATCATGTGCCACCTGACGGGATGAGATGTGAGAAGATCACAGATCACTTTGGTGACAGCCCTGCTGGAGATTCCAGAACCCAAATCTAATCGTGAGGAAACGTCAGGCGCACCCAAGTTGAAGGACCTTCTCTAGGGCTACTGGCCTATAATCTCCATGTGTTCGAGCGCTGAGAAGGCTCTTGAGGACTGTTCTAGGCTCTCGGGGACTGTTCTAGACCGAAGGAGACCAAAGACAACTAAACAGTCATGCATGATTATGAACCGGATCCTTTCATTTCTAGGAAGGATGTTGTTTGGCCCTTGGCGAAACGTGAATGGCGGAAACGGGTCTAATGTTAATTTCTGGTTTTTATCGATCGTATCGTGGCTATGTCAAAGAAGGTCCTGGCCGTAGGGGATCCACCAGGGATGATGGAGGCATCCTATCAGCAACTTATTCTCTTTTCTTTTTAAGTTCATTTATGTATTTCTGAGAGAGAGAGAGAGCACAAGCTAGGAAGGGGACACAGAGAGAGAGGGAGACACAGAATCCGAAGCAGGCTCCAGGCTCCGAGCTATCACTGCAGAGCCCGACGCGGGGCTCAAACCCACGAGCTGTGAGATCATGACCTGAGCTGAAGTCGGACGCTCAAACGACTCAGCCACCCAGGCGCCCCTCGGCAACTTATTCTCAAATGGCTCAGGAAAAAAAAAAAAGTTTTTTTGCTTTTTGATTTTTTTGTCTTGTTTTGTTTTTTTTGTTCATTTGTTTTTCGTTTTTACCATACCTGCCGCTTTCATATAAAGTGGAGATTGTTTCAAAATAAAAACAATTGTTTGAAGCTACCTGGTAGAAATGTTGGCCTCTGATCCCTGACCCCCTCCCTCTCCCCAAGAGTAGGTAACCATATATCCTGGTGTATTCTCTAGAGATCCTCTCTCTCCTGTACGTGTAAGAATGAAGAAGTCAATGCCCATGGTTTAAGAGGCACTGTTTGCTACCAGGTTCTCTGAATCACAATCTGCTAGAGGGTCTTAAAACTTTGCCGGGGCTCAAGACCCAATCCTGGGTACCTTGTCCCTCATCCCCATGGCCCTTGGGGATTCCCAGTGTGGCGTGGGAAACATCTGGCTCACAGCTGACCCTTTCCAAGTCACCCTGCACTCTTGGTTAGCGCTCTTTATCTCCTCCGTCATCAAAAGTCACACAGCTTTGCAGAAATGAAAAGGACTCCGGCTCACATAGCTCATCGGTCCAAGGCCACCAGCCCACGGGAAACATATAACATGGAAGAACCTCATTTGGGGACACGGAGGGACACTTAGATTTTTTTTTTTTTTTTGAGTGCGATATTTCAAATTTTTTTTTTTTTTTCCAACGTTTATTTATTTTGGGGACAGAGAGAGACAGAGCATGGACGGGGGAGGGGCAGAGAGAGAGGGAGACACAGAATCGGAAACAGGCTCCAGGCTCCGAGCCATCAGCCCAGAGCCTGACGCGGGGCTCGAACTCACGGACCGCGAGATCGTGACCTGGCTGAAGTCAGACGCTTAACCGACTGCGCCACCCAGGCGCCCCTTGAGTGCGATATTTCAAAGAGTTCAACGTATCCAAACGTTGAATAACATTAGGTTACTTGAAACAGATAGAGTCACCCAAGAACAAGTTTTCACTCCAAGTGAAGAGAGAGACAAGGAAGGAAACAGGGCTGAGAGAGAAAAAGGTTGAGAGAAAATTTCCGGCACATCCGCAGAGGCCAGCGGCCCTGTCAACTGTCCTGACAGGACTGGCTTCCCGTTGGCTTCTTGTGCCATAACCTGGGGTGTGGAGAGAGGGAATTTCTCCTTTTGAGACTGAGTCACGGAGGCCTTTCCCACAGCCTCTCCCACAGTAGAGCTTTCTCTGTACCTCATCTGTGGTGATTTCTCATGGACTCCCAGCTCAAGAGCCAAATTACCATTCCTCAGGAAGGAATGCCTAGTGTGCAAATTCTCTCCTGTCAGAGGCCCGTCTCTAGGTCAGGCTCTTGGTACAGACGCTTCCTGGTGTACGAGTTCCTCTCAGACACGTCCTGTGATTTTCCACTGCACGGCTCCTCTTTGCGGCTCCCATCATGGCTGACCCTCCTGCCAGTTCACACTGCTGTCATCCCCTGGCTGGGGACCAACTTGGCCTTTCAGGGACCTCGCTCCTCAGGGAAGCAGGGCCTCTTTGTTTCAGTTTTTCATTCGGCAAATGTGTTCGGGAAGCCCTCTGTGTGCCTGGCGATGGCGAAATGCTGAGGCTGCCGTAGGGCAACAAGATGGCGCCCGTAGCCGTGGCCCCTTCATGGGGCCTGTCGGAGGGCACGGGAGGCCACGATTTAAACCACACATTCAAATATTTCATTACCAGGGTAGCCGGTGCCCTGACAAAGTGTCATGGGAGAGGCTCCTGACTTAGGTTGAAGACGAGACATCGGAAGGGAGGGAAGAAGGATGATGGGGAATTAGCTGGGGGTGTAGGAGAGGGAGGCGAACAAGGAATCGCTGAAAAGGTTTTCCACAAAGAAGGTTATGTGACCCAATTTATGTTTTTTTAATGCTTATTGAGAGAGAGAGAGAGGGAATGCAAGCAGGGCAGGGGCAGGGGCAGAGAGAGATAGAGAGACACAGAATCCGAAGCAGGCTCCAAGCTCTGAGCTGTCAGCACAGAGTCCGACGCGGGGCTGGAACCCACAGACTGAGATCATGACCAAACTGAAGTCGGATGCTTAACCGACTGAACCACCCAGGCGCCCCTAAAGTACCTTTAAAAAAATTTTTTTTTTTGTTTTTTCATATTTTAGAGAGAGAGAGAGAGAGAGAGAGAGAGAGAGAGAGAGAGGCAAGCATGAGTGGGGGAGGGGCAGAGAGACAGGGAGACAGAATCCGAAGTAGGTTCCAGGCTCTGAGCTGTCAGCACAGAGCCAGATGCGGGGCTCAAACTCATAAACTGTGAGATCATACCTGAGCCAAAGGTGGATGCTTAACCAACTGAGTCACCCAGGCACCCTGACACAATTTATGTTTTTAACAGATCGTTCTTTTTTTTTTAATGTTCATTTGAGAGAGAGAGAGAGAGAGAGAGAGAGAGAGAGAGAATATGAACAGGGGAGGGGCAGAGAGAAGGGGGGAGAGAGAATCCCAAGCAGGCTGCATGCTGTCAGTGCAGAGCCTGATGCAAGGCTCGATCTCACAAACCATAAGATCATGATCTGAGCCGAAATCAAGAGTCTGATGTTCAACCGACTGAGCCACCCAGGCGCACACCCCCCTCCTCCGCCCCACAACAGGTCATTCTTTTTTTTTTTTTTAATGTTTGTTTATTTTTGAAAGAGGGAGACAGAGAGCAAGCAGGGGAGGGGCAGAGAGAGAGGGAGACACAGAATCCAAAGCAGGCTCCAGGCTCTGAGCTGTCAGCCCAGAGCCCGACCCGGGGATCGAACCCACGAACCGCGAGATCATGACCCAAGCCGAAGTCAGACGCTTAACCGACTGAGCCACCCAGGCGCCCCTCATTCTTAATAAGAAGATAACCCAATTTTAACGAGCAGAAGACTTAAACAGACGCTTCCCTGAAGATACGTAGATGGCAAATAACGCATATGAAAGGGTGCTCAACATTATCAGGCGTTAGGAAAATACAAATTAAAGCAACAATGAAATATTCCACCAGAATGGCTGTAATGAAAAAGAGTGACGATAACCAAGTGCTGACAAGGACGTGAAGGAAATGAAACCCTTAGTCCTTGCTTGTGAGAATTACAACCATACAGTCACTTGTGCAAACAGTTGGGCAGATTCTTAAACATCTTTCTTCTTTTAATGTTTATTTATTTATCTTAAGAGAGAGCGTAATAGCGGGGGAGAGAGGCAGTGAGAGGGGGAGAGAGAATCTCAAGCAGGCTCCACGCTCAGCACAGAGGCCGACGTGGGGCTCGATCCCACAACCATGAGCTCATGGCCTGAGCCGAAATCAAGAGTGGGATGCTTAACTGCCTGAGCCACCCCAGGCACCCCAGATCCTAAAAGTCTTAACAAACCCACCAGATGACTTGGCAATCCCATTCTGAGGTCATACACCCCAGAGGAATTAAAGCGTGTGCTCATACAAAGTCTCATATCAAAAGTTCACGGCAACAACTTTCGTAATAGTCCCAAACTGTAAACAACCCAAATGTTTTTGTCAGCTGATGAAACATAAACAAAACGTGGGATAAGCATACGATGAGAGACGACTCAGTAATGGCATGAACACGACGTCAGGGTGAAGGACTGATGTATTCTACAACACAGAGGCCCCTCAGAAATAGGGCGCTGACCGAAAGAAACCGCGCTTATGTAAGACTACATAGGGTACGGCTTTATTGATATGAAATTTCTAGAAAAGACAAAACTATAGAGCCAGAAAGCAGATCAGTGGTTGCCTAGGGCTGGCGGCGGGAGCAAGGCACGAAATAAATATTTGGGGTGACGGGAAAAATTCTAGAAACTGGACTCTGGTGATGGCTGTACGGCCGTATAAGTTTTACTAAAACTTGTCTGACTGTCCCTTTAAAATGGGTGGGTTTGGGGGCGCCTGGGTGGCGCAGTTGGTTAAGCGTCCGACTTCAGCCAGGTCACGATCTCGCGGTCCGTGAGTTCGAGCCCCGCGTCGGGCTCTGGGCTGATGGCTCAGAGCCTGGAGCCTGTTTCCGATTCTGTGTCTCCCCCTCTCTCTGCCCCTCCCCCGTTCATGCTCTGTCTCTCTCTGTCCCAAAAATAAATAAAAACATTGAAAAAAAATTAAAAAAAATAATAAAATAAAATGGGTGGGTTTTACAATATGTAAATTATGCCTTCATAAAGCTACTTAAAAAGAAAAAATATTTAAAAATCATTGGGGGGCAGAGTTAAAGATAGAAGACAATTTGGAAGTCTCAGAGTTCAGAGTACCTTCTCTGGTGCTTTGTTCCTTAGACTCTCGTCTCCAGAAGTCAACCTCCCTTAAAAACTAAGCCCCAAACCACCTCTCCGTAGAAAAGGCCAGAATACTACCACATTCTTACACACTCTGATTCAGCAGACAAAGAGAATGGCACGAGGAACCCACCACAATTAACAAAGGCACTCAGGGCGTGTTGACCGCACAGCGTGTCTAAGAAGAGTGGGTGCGTACCTGCGTCATAGTCGCGCGACAAAGGGTCAATTCTAGCGTTGCTTGGCCAAGACAAACGATGATAAAAAGCAGTTGGTCTTAAAGAGAAGTTGCAAAGTCCCTCTTCGGTAACAGAAAAGTTGTTCCTAATTTTTAAATTGCAGACCCCGCTGCCACCCCCTCAAAGTTTCTAAATTCATAGACTCTCTTCTCCACCCCTCCTTACCCTGGTATTCCTCACTGCATCTAGCAGAGGGAGGGCAATGGCAAACATATATCAAGGACCAAGTGGTTGAGTTTTAGAATGTCTCTAATTCCACCCCCCACCCCCCACCCCACTGTCTGTCCCTTCTTCCCCTCAATCCATCTTTCCAATGTTGGTTCTATTTTTGGTATCACCCTTTTCTTCTCCTGGATTCTGTTATTGTTGGGTGGCCCTGGTTGTTGGGGCCTGGGCCAAGAGTATAAATGGAGGCCTGGTCTGTTATATGTCTAATTGTTTAGAAATTGCAAACCAGGGGCGCCTGGGTGGCTCTGTCGGTTAAGCATCTGACTTCGGCTCAGGTCACGATCTCATGGTTCGTGGGTTCGAGCCCCGCGTCCGGCTCTGTGCTGACAGCTCAGAGCCTGCTCGGGATTCTGTGTCTCCCTCTCTCTCTGCCCCTCCCCCACTCATGCTCTGTCTCTCTCTTTCTCTCAAAAATAAACAAACATTAACAAACACCCTTTTTAAATTAAAAATTAAAAAAAAAAAAAAAAAGAAATTGCAAACCAGCATGTCAAATTGTTCAATAAAATAGGTGCCACCCTTGAGGGCACGGACCCAGGCAGCCCTTGAAGTGGGCTTGGGGCCAGCTGGGCGGGTCATTTTGGAGTCCCAGTACCGAAAGTGTGGTCTACTAGGGAAGAGGGGAGGACAAGTCTTCTTGGCTGAGAGGAATCCTTTAACCTTTGGGGAGAGGGCTGGAGGTTGGTGGGGGGGGGGGGGGGGGGTGCTGTTGTCTTGGCCCAAGGGCAGTACTGATTGTCTCGACAGATTGTATGAATAGATTTCCCGATATTCATCCATCCTTGTGATTTTGGAATGAACCCTGCTTAGTCACGCTTTTTTATATACTGCTGGATTCCAGTCGCTAATGTTCGACATAGGAATTTTCCATCCATATTCAGAAGTGACATTGATCCCTAGCCTTCTGTATTTGTGCTGACGTTGTTGGGTTTTGATATCAGGGGCGTGCTAGTTTTGTTAATTGAATTGGGAAGCTTTCCATCTTTTTCTATGTTCCGTAACAGTGCTTTCTTTTCCTCTTAATATGCGAGGCATTTGTAAAAACATTCCCACTGTGAAAAATTCAAACCATACTGAAAAAGCAAAAATTCTCCTTGAGTCTCCCTTCAAATCCTAAGCCCCTGCCAGATGTGACCACATTACCCATTTGCTGGGTTTTCTTCCAGAACATTTCATTTCCATCCATACATGTACCTATATATAACATGTTGCCTTTTTTTTTTTTTTTTTACATAAATGGGATTAAATTCTACATACTGGATTGTAGACTTTAGGTTCTATGTGTTATTTGTTTGTTTTTACTTAACAACATTATATCTTGGAGAATTCATCATGATGTCAGTCCATAGAGACCCATTTCATCCTTTTAAGATTCTATAGAATATATGTATTTATTTAAAAATATTTATTTTTGAGAGAGTGTAAGCAGGGGAGGGGCAGAGAGAGGGGGACAGAGGGTCTGAAGCAGGCTGTGTGCTCTCAGCACAAAGCCCGACGTGGGGCTTGAACTCATGAACTACAAGATCATGACCTGAGCCGAAGTCAGACGCTCAACCGACTGAGCCACTCAGGTGCCCCTTACGTTTATTTGAGAGGGAGAGAGACGCAGAGACAGAGGGAGAAAGAGATAATCCCAAGAGGGCTCTGTGCTGTCAGCACGAAGCCTGACCTGGGGCTTGAACTCATGCACCCACGAGATCATAACCTGAGTCCAAAATCAAGAGTTGGATACTTAACCGACTGAGCCATCCAGACATCCCTAGAATAATTTATAGTATGGGTATTTTTAATATACATATTTTTAGACAGAGAGAGAAAGAGGGAGAGAGGGGCAGAGGGAGAGAGAGAGAGACAGAATCCCAAGCAGGTTCCACACTGTCAGCACAGAGCCCAACACAGGGCTCGATCTCACAAACTGCGAGGTCATAAGCCGAGCCGAGAGATCAAAAGTCAGACGCTTAACCGACTGAGCCACCCAGGCGCCTCTGAAAACGCTTTTCCTGATGCCCTGTTCTTGTTGTGTCTAAAACTGTGGTACACAGTAGGCACTCAAGAAACATTCACGGAATAAACAGGTGAACGAAAGACATTTTTGTAAACGGCTCTTTGGATGAACGGATTCTTCAGATTAGGTACCAAGCAGCGGGGCTCTCAAGTTGGGGGGGGGGCAGGCATTACAACTTCAGTAGATACTGTCCAATATCTCCAGACCCCCAGTCCGACCAATCTACAGTTGCAGCAGTACCTGAGAGAATTCGCTTCCTCTGTGGTCAACATTTGCCATGAACACGCTTGACTCTTTGTTCAATTTATGAGTGAAAAACAAAAAAGTATCTTACTGCTGTTCTAACTTGTTCTTTCTTTGACCATATTTTTATTTCTTGGCCACGTGGAAATCCTTATCTGCAAAATACTGTTCCCATTTCCCCCTGGTCATTGCTTGTACTTTTCTTACGGACTTGTTGGAGAGTTTTCTTTATTTTGGAAAAACATGTGGCCAGCATTTTCTCCTAACCTGTAGCTTTTGACTTAATTTTGTTTCGCCGCATTAAATACATTCTGTTTTGATGAGTCAAACTTGTGAGTTTTTCCTTTATGCTTTGGGGGGCGCGGCCCCCCAATTTGCATCTTGTCTAATATCAGACTCACTGCTGTGGATAACGAGACATTTTCATACTCAGGGAGCGCCTGGGTGACTCCGTCGGTTGAGCGTCCGAATCTCGATTTCGGCTCAGATCGTGATCCCAGGGTTATGGGATGGAGCCCTGCATTGGGTTCCATGCTGAGTGTGGAGCCTGCTTTAGGTTCTCTCTCTCTCTTCCTCTGCCCCTCTCCCCTGCTCACTCTCTCTCTTAAAAAAAAAACTAAAAAATATTTTCACACTCAGTCATAAAGATTACGTTTTCAAATGATAGTCTTTATTAAAAAAATTTTTTTAAATGTGTATCTTTATTTTTGAGAGAGAGAGAGAGAGAGACAGAGCATGAACAGGGAAGGGTCAGAGAGAGAGGGAGACACAGAATCCAAAGCAGGTTCCAGGCTCTGAGCTGTCGGCACAGAGCCTGACACGGGGCTCGAACTCGTCAACTGCGAGATCATGACCTGAGACGAAGTCGGACGCTCAACCGACCGAGCCACCCGGGCTCCCCACAAATGATAGACTTTCAATACTGACTATAGACTTTTATTTAAGAGGACAGAAAGGAGCTCTCTTTCTTTTCATGGCAGTGGAACGTGGCTTGCTTTACAAACCACATAAGGGACTTATCCTAGGTCCCGATGTCACAGAGCATCTTTGTGTTTTAGCATCATCTGTCCGTTAGTCCTCTCTTGTTCACGGACAGACTCACAAAGTATGAAAGTGACCTGTGGGACAACAGGCTTAGGTCTTGTAATAGAAGTCTGTTCTTTCTTACAGTCAGACTCTTGGCTCCCCGGTCTAAACTTTTAAGCCGGCAAGTTGAACCTGTTTTATTCCCCCCCCCCCCCAACAATGCCGTTCTAGTCTAACTTAGTGCTAGGTGCTCAGTAGCTATCTGGTAACAACTCCTCCTCCCTTCCCTTCCTCTCCCTGCCCCCTCCCTCCTGCCCTCTTTCTTCCTTCTTTCTCTCCTTCCTCCTTCCCTCCCTCCTATCTTCCCTTCTTCCTTTCCTCCTTATTCCCTTCTCTCCTCTCTCTCCTCCTCCTGTCCCTCCTCCCCTCTTGTGTCCCCTCCCACCCCGTCTCCTCCTTCCTCCCCTCCCACCTCCTCTCTGCCTTCTCTCTCCTCCTCTGGGATAATCAGCAGCCCTTTCTGAGAAAAGCCCAACTATGGGGTCAGTGGGTCTCAACCAGGGGATACACAGCAGAATCAACAGAGCAACTTAAAAAAAAGAGGCTCCGGGCTCTACCCTACATTTGCCAAACCAGAACCACCAGGGGCAAGGCCACGGATTCTGAAATGTTGCACATCTCCCCAAGTGACGCCGATGCGCCTCAAGGGCTGAGAAAACCCAGGTCCTGAATCTGAACGTATGCTTTTACCCTCGAGGGACAGCTAAGGCACTCAGTGAGGACACAGTCAGCCGACGTGGCTAATTCTACAGGACAGATGACCCCGTTTCTTCAACAACAACAGAACGACATGAAAACCAGAGCAGGAGGGCGGAAAGTGTCATAAATGAAAAGACCCAAAACATGTCACCCTGAGGCCGCGTGCAGACCTTGTCTGGACCCCGAGCCGAACAAGGCCAAAATAGGCATTTCTGAGGCCACCAGACGAAACAGAACACAGATTATTTTATCTGAAGGAATTACGGTTGGTTTTGTTGGATGTGATGATGGTATGATGGTTGTGTTAAAAACAAAACAAAACAAAGTCCTTATCTGCTAGAGATAAAAACTGACGTATTAATGGGTGAAATAATATATCTGAAATTCCCTTTAAATATTCCAGGAAAAAAAACCAAAACAAACAACCCGCATGTGAGGGGGTCATCAGGCAAGAGCTCGAGTGTTGCTAAGTGTTGAAACAGGGTGGTTGGTATGAGGGAGTTCTCTGTACTGTTTTCTCTGCTTTTGCCCATGTTTGAAAATTCCAAAGGGGCACCTGGGTGGCTCAGCCGGTTAAGCATCTGACTCTCCTTCCCTGCTCGGGTCACGATCTCGCGGCTCGCGGGTTCACCACAGGGAAGAGAGGCAAGAACCCTGGGAGTCTGGCCTCCATGAAACGGGAACAGGTTTTTTGTTGTTGTTGTTGTTGTTGTTGTTTTTAAGTTTGTTTTTATTTATTTTGAGAAAGATACAGAGAGCCAGTGGGGCAGGGGCAGAGAGAGAGAGAGAGAGAATCCCAAGCAGACTCCACGCTGTCAGCCCAGAGCCCGAGGCGGGGCTCGAACCCACGAACCGTGAGACCGTGACCTGAGCTGAAATCGAGTCAGACGCTTAAACGACAGAGCCCCCCGGGCGCCCCAAAACTTGGTTTTCTTGATTTTTAACTTAAGCATAAGACGATAAAGCATAAGACCTAAATTCCTCCTCCTTCCGATTTTGCTCAAAAGAAGGTAGAGGGGCACCTGGCGGGGGGTGGGGGTGGGGGTGGGGGCTCAGTCGGTTGAGTGTCTGACTCTTGATCTCCGCGCAGGTCATGCTCTCACGGTTTGTGGGTTCGAGCCCCACCTCGGGCTTTGGGCTCACAGCGTGGAGCCTGCTTGGGATTCTGCCTCTCCCTCTCTCTCTGCCCCTAACCCACTCACATTCTGTCTCTGTCTCTCTCAAAAATAAACAAACATTAAAAACAACAACAACAACGCAGAGGCAGGCTTTGAGACCCACTCGTCCGCAGCCCACGGCGGAGAGCATCTCTCTGCATGGCCTCAAGCACCCTCCCAGAACTGGTCTTGCCTGGGTTGGCCTTGACATCCCCCCAAAGACGGCCAGAAATAAGTCTGGTGTGTGCCCACCAATCGTGGTTTATAGGCACGCACGCTCTGGAATTGTATTCCAGTTCCCGCATGCGGTTAGTGACCTTGGCCAAGGGACTTAGCTTCTCTGGGCCCCAATTCTCTCATCTTTAAAGTGGGCAGGGTAGCACAAGCAAGTGAAATAACACGTCTTCAGCACCCAGCATCGTCATTGTCCAGTTGCGTCCCTACTGCGTAAATGATCTCACTGGTCTTTATAAAACTCGTCTGGCTCCAGACCCTGTGGTGGAAGAGACTGGGGTTTTAAGAAACTGGGAGGGTCGAGGAATGGGCTCTGGTAATTCAGGGCAGAGACGGGCGGGAGTCAGGATTCTTACTCCCAGGCTGGGGCTCGTCCTTCCTGACCAGCTAGGTCCCGTCTGCCTCCTGGTCAGTGGCTTTGCTTGGGGGACCTAAGGCTGGCCCGGCCTGCGATCAGGAGCTGGGGGCGGGGGGGCTCGTGCCCCAGGAAGCCCCAGCTTGCTTTGTGGCACGCACACATCAGGTCACCAGGACAGCTTGGGGAAACAGATATATATCAGATCACACGCCAGAGACCTACCCCAGACCATTACGTCACAAGGCATCAGGCCTGGACACCTGCGGCTTATAAAAGTTGCCTCCGGTTTCTCGCATGCAGAAGGCAGTGTGTATATCCTGGAACAACACGCCCCTGGGATTTGGAGCAAATTTAAAGACGGGGTCACCAAAGCCACACTTCACCCAGAGTGCATGTGCTCTGAAGCTGGTCTCTTCACACTGGGGGCTCGGCCGCTCCTGCCAACACCCTCAAACGTGCACCCACCACTCAAGAGCTGGTCTAACCTCGATCCGTCTGTCTTTGTTTTAGGCTTTTAGGCTTGGGTCCCCACCTGTAACGCGAGCCTGGTGCTCTGGAGGAGATCCGGGCTGGAGGTGCAAACCTCAGAAATCCAGAGACCTCAGGCTGGATGGAGAAAGTGAAGTCCTGACACTGGCTTTGGGGGAATCCCAGTATTTATTTATTTGGGTCTCTTGGAATTTCGGGGATTGGCTTCCTGTGCTGGCCTTAAAGCGACCTTCGGGTCCCTAGGAGGGCTGGAGTGCCACCTCCTGCTTGGTCAGACAGTCTGGGGCGGGGGGGGGGGGGGGAACACCACCCTCCAACATCTGGCAAGGGCAGGCTCTGGGAGCTGGGGGGGTTGTGTCCACACTTTGAAGCCTGCCCAGCCGTGGGCTCCCCTGCACCTGGCCAGCCTCACCTGGGCTGGAGGGGTGGGGAGTGGCAGGGGTGGGGGGTGAACGAGGAGAGTCAGCAGAGGGGGGCCCCTCTGCGGTGGCGGTGGCTGAGTGAGAAAGACTTCAGGGGGCTAGGAGGGAAGAAGGCGAGAGGAGGCGGGGAGGGTCACAGGATCAAGGAAGGGAAATGGCCCGCGGCTCTCTTCCCCCCACATTCCTGCCGGGATTTTTTTTCGGTTCCCTTGGTTATAGAATAGCAATTAGCCAATTCAGTAAAAAGAGCCAGAAATGGAGATTGTTTGCGCATTTGGGGGCCAACATGCATTAGTGAAGGAATGCGACCAGAACTATATATAACCCCTCTCTTGGCCCACCCACCTGTCCGGCCCAGTGAGCGATGGTCTGTTTGTTCTGAGCTGCTATGTAGCTCATTTCGCTCTGGGAGCCCACCATCTGGGCCCGGGCCTCGCTGCCAGTAGCGTTTGGTGACCATATATGGCAAAATGATATATGTGATAAAAAGAAGCCAAATTCTCCAGTTGCGTCAGCCCCCGGAGCATGCGGCCTGCCTGGCTCGAACCCCTCGCAGCCGGGCTCCCGGACTCCTGCCCCCACCCCTTGCTCCGGAAACCCCAGGGGCCCAGCGATTGGCTGGGGGACCGGGGCGGGGGCTCGGGAGGCCCCGCCCCGCTGGCCCAGGCCCGGGGCCCACTTCCCCGGGAGTTTGGGGTGGGATTGAGGACGGTTAGGGGAGGCTCCGAGCTGCAGTGTGTTTGATCCTGGCCCCAAACCAGCAAGTTTAGAATTTAGGAGTGATAAACCCACGTTCTTTCCGGAAAGCAGCCTGGTTGGGGGGGTGAGGGGGAGGAGGGTGCCGGTGTGTATGTGGGTAGCGGGGTGGGGGGCACAGTGCCCCCGCATCTCCAAGGATATGATGAACCCTCATTCCTCGGACATCCCTACGGTGACCTTGACCTTAACACACCAAGAGAAGGTTTAGGCTAGACTGTTTAGTGGGGGGAAAGAAAAGAAAAGAAAATATATATATATTTATAAATATTATATATTTATAAACATTATATATTTATAAATATTATAAATTTATAAATATTAATTATAAAATATAAATATTTATAAATATATATTTTATGTATATATATATATTTTACATATATTTCATATATATATATATAATTTTTTTTTTTACCCTCTCCAATTCTTTCTAATCCCAGTGCCCTGTCCCCAGCAGCCAAACCCCACAGCTACGTCCACCCCCTGTGCCCTGAGTTCCCACTCTGGGCCAGGTGCTGTTCTGGATGCTGGGGGGACGGTCACCAGCACAGGCAACGGCCTGGCCCTCCAGCAGCGCCCCCCCCCCCAGGTACCTAGCCATTGCTGTAGGGGACACCCAGCCCAGACTCAGGGGCTCCAGGAGGGTCCTGGGAGGAGGTGACACACAGCAGAGCCTTAAAGGACACCAGTAATTTGCCTAATAGTGGCTGGGGATTGGGAACAGAAATTCCAGGCTTAGGGGCAAGAGCTGGGGGAGTGTGGGGTGATGTGAGGCAGGGGGTGGGCAGGGGCCAGAGCAGGGAGGCCTCTTCCGGCCCCAGCCTCCTGTGGCATCTGAGCCCATCCCCCCCCCCCCCGGCAACACCGGCACATACCCCCACACCGGCTTCCGGCACGCGCACGCACACAGGGATATGCGCAGAGACACGCGCTCCTGCCCTCCCACCGCCCGTGACATTAACAAGGAAATTTAGCAGAAGGGAAGAAGAGGACATTGGAGTCCAAATGAGGACGGGAGAGAAGGCAGGCCTGGGGGAGGCGCTCTGCAGGAAGCGGGGCGTGTGGGCGGGAAGGCCAGGAGTCGTTGGAAGGGGGTGGACGTTCTAGCAGGCTGTGGGCTCCCCCTTTGGAGAAGGCACCGACAGGGAGGGAGACAGCTGGTCAGCAGAGGTGGGGTGGGGGACCCGAGCGGAGGCTAGTAGCTCGATCTCCTGACACTGACGGTTCAGCTCAGGACGTGTGTGTCTGTGTGTGGGCACCTGCTTTGGGACGGCCACCGCTCCTGGCCCCGAGGACTGTGGCCCCTCCTTCAGCTCCACTTCTCTGAGCTACGGCAGAGGCAGGGAGTCCCCGAGGAGCTGCTGTGGTGTGGCCCTGCAGGAAAATTGGGGCTGGGGGCCTTGGCTGGCTTTCTGCCCTCGGGGGTGCATACATTGACGAGAAGTGTCCCTGGGCATCCCGTCCTGAGGGGTGAGTCTCATCACTGAACATGCTTCAGAGACCTGTGTCCACTGAGCATTCGGAGAGGAGGATAAGACTTTAGGGTATGGTTCGATGGTTGCTTCCTCCAGGAAGCCCCCCCAGGGCTGTGCAGTGGGAAACGCCCAGCGGGAACAAGGGGCAAAGCGCGATGTCTCTTACGACCCCGACTGGAAGTCACACGTGATCACTTCCACTGTATTCTGTTGGCCTCAGCAAGTCACCTTGATAGGATATGGGAGGGGACTGCACCAGGGGCATGGTTACCAGCCAGTGAGGATCTTTCAGGGCCATCTTAGAGGCTGGTCACTAATTCTGGGATAACTCCTTATGCAGCCGTAGATAAGCAAACGGCGGATGCCCTTGAAAGGGTACTTGGGCCCAGGGTGACAGGCAGATAAGGTTGGGTGGGACGAAACTCTGGGTCTCTATAATTAGGCAGGATTCTTTCCATTACCAGAGGAAGAAAATTCACTTCGAAATGAAGTTTCGAGAGAACTCTATGGACTCACATTGCAGAAGAGCCCAGAGACGTAGTCGTGGTTTCGGGAGTAGCTGAAATTGAGATTTTGTGACAAGACGCACCATGGACTGCTGGCGGGGGGAGGGGTGGGGGTGCGGGCGTGCACAGACAGAGGTGTGCGGTGGAAGGAGGGGTCAGTCCTAGAGAGGATGACGGGTTCTCGGAAGTTCACGGCCCTACTCTCTCATCGCCCGCGTGTTCAAGCGTCTATCACGAAAGTGAAAAGGGGCAACAAGAAATCAGAGAGGGCACGCTTCCTACAAGGGCGTCACTTTCTCGATCCGTCTCTCTTGCTTTTCACGCATATGATCGACCGCACACAGCTGCACGTCACAGCCCTCAAAGCCCAGAGAGGTTCTCTGCATCGAGCTGCCCCAGAGACGTATCTGGACACACACACCCCCTTTCCCCAAAGGCCCCAAGACGTTCCCCATGACAAACCCTCCCCAACAGCCCTCTTCCTGGTATGGGAAGTCCGTTCCCCCCTGGCCCCCATATCCGTCACGTCTATCGGTCCAAACCGAGGGCACCTGCCTCGCCAAAGAGGTTGGGATCTGTCTTCTTGACTTTTCTACCTGCAGCGCTTAGGACCAGGCTTGGCCCATGGCACATACTCCATAAATATCTGTTGGACGGATGCGTGAGATATTTTCAAGAAAAAGGGGGACTCCAGAGGGTCCAGAACTGGAAGTCAGAATGGAACTGGAAGGGCTTCCAGAACTGGAAGCCACCCCAGGGACCACCAAGACTCCGCTGCAGACTTTCCCCCTCCCGCCGCTGCCCCGCTCTGTTCCCTCCTTTCCACTGCCTCTCCCCTGCTTCCTCTGCTGGCTTGTCTCCATCGCACGGCGCCTCCCTCCTCGTTCTGTCACCTCCGGTTTCCAGGTCCCGCCTTCCAGGAACCTCGCATTGTCCCTGACCGCCTTCTCTTGTGCATTTCAGCCCTTGCCGTCAACATCTGAACGTTCTCTAGCTTCTCCCGCCAAAAGAGCACACGAGTCGTCTCTACACACACATCGTTCCCCTCCAGGTAGACAGCCTTCTTCCCCTCCCCGCCAGCGTCTTCAAAGGGTGTCCGAACATATTCCGCACTCCTGTCTCCACCTCACCCTCAGTTCTTACCCCTTCCACTCTGGCTGCCTCCTCTGTCGATCCACTGACATACTGGTGACGTCTGGTGACGTCCTCATTGTTCTCACCCTTGTCTTACGTGACCCCTCATTCACGTCGGAAGCAGTGGGCCCATCTCATCATGAACATATCCGGTCCCAACCCCACCCCTGGTTACCCCATCTTGGCTTCTGTCACGGGCTCATCCCCTCTCTCAGGGTGGTGGCATTTTTTAAGGCCAGGTCCCAGGGTCCCCGTGTTGTCCACTCTGTCCTCTCTCACTGGGCGAGTCACTCGCATTGGGTTATTTAGGCTCTTCTGTCACTGTGTATAGGGCTGTGGCTCCTGAGAGAGTCACTGTCCCTTCTCCCTGGCTGAGCACATGTGAGGACTTCCCCATCTCCTTGGGACATGGTCATGAACATGAGCACAAGTGAAATAGGTCATTTCAGGGCAGAAGCTTTAAGAATCGGTATGCAATTCACCATGTCTCCTTTCTCTGCCGTGATCCTAGTGAAAGCAGGCGTCAAGATGGGTGTTTCATCCACCTGATCCTTGAGTGTCTATGACAAGCACAGCCTTCCTGATGACCTATTTCTGGATAGGTAGCATAGGAAGAAATAAATCTTATTGAACTGAGATATGGAGACCTGGATTCTGTCCATCCATCCATCCATCCATCCATCCATCCATCCATCCATCCACTTATAATCTCTTTGTTGTTTTGGTGTCAGGGTATTGCTGGCCTCATAAAATCAATTCAGAAGGGGTGCTTGGGTGTCTCAGTCGGTTGAGCGTCCGACTTCGGCTCAGGTGATGATCTCACAGTTCACCAGTTCAAGCCCCGCATTAGACTCACTGCTATCTCCCTCTCTCTGCTCCTGCCCCCCCCCAAAAATAAATAAACATGAAAGGAAATAAAAATAAATCAGGAAGTGTTCCCTCCTATTCCTTTTTTTTTTTTTTTTTTTCCTGACAGATTGTGTAAGTTTGGTATTATTTCTTCCTTAAATATTTGAGAGAATTCACCAGTAAAACTATCCGGGCTTGAAGTTGTCCTTTGCTTCTGTTTGTTTGTGGGAAGGGTTTTGATCATGAATTCAATTTCTTCAATAGATAAAACTATTTGGATTTTCAATTTCATCTTGCATCAGTTTTGAGAGGTTGTAAATTATTGTTTAAAAAAATTTTTTTAATGTTTATTTATTTTGAGGGAGAGAGACAGAGCATGAACAGAGGAGGGTCAGAGTGAGAGGCAGACACAGAATGCGGAGCAGGCTCCGGGCTCTGAGCTGTCGGCACAGAGCCCGACGTGGGGCTCAAACCCACAAACCGCGAGATCTCCTCCTCTCTCTCCCTTAATCCATCTAGTTAGGAATTTACCAATTTTCTTGATATTTTCAATGGATCAACTTTTTGGCTTTGTTAATTTTCTGTTCATCTGTTTTCCTTTTTAATTCTTTTTTTAATGTTTATTTTTGAGAGAGAGAGAGAGAGAGAGAGAGAGAACAAGAGGGAGCAGGGGAGGGACAGAGAGAGGAGACACAGAATCGGAAGCAGGCTCCAGGCTCTGAGCCATCAGCCCAGAGCCCGATACGGGGCTCGAACTCACGGACCGCGAGATCATGACCTGGCTGAAGTTGGACACCCAACCGACTGAGCCACCCAGGCGCCCCTCTACTACAAATTTTGATGGACTATCTTTCCGTGTATCATTCAGCTCAAAATATTTATTTTCTTATTTTCCTTGTCTTAAACACAAGACAACAGGCTCCATCCAAACTGAGCTGTTTATGCTAAGCCCCGCGTCCCCAAACCAAGATTCAACTTTTTTAAGGAATTTTTTTAAAGTTTCCTTATTTATTTTGAGAGAGGGAGAGAGTGCAAGTGGGGAAGGGGCAGAGAGAGAGAGAGAGAGAGAGAGAGAGAGAGAGAGAGAGAGAATCCCAAGCAGGCTCCACGCTGTCAGCACAGAGCCCGACGTGGGGCTTGAACTCATGAACCGTGGGATCGTGACCCGAGCCGACGTTAGACGCTTCACCGACGGAGCCACACCCAGGTGCCCCCAAGATCCAACTTAATTCCAGTCTCGGCTCTCCCAGAAATGGAATCTTGGGCCAGTCAGCCAAGAACCACCTAATCAGCACCGATGGTCATCTGCCTGGTAGATCCCAGCCACCCATGAAACGAAAGTGACCCGGTAATAACCAACCCACTTCTTATTTATTTATTTATTTTTGCCAGTACAGAACTTCCTTTTTCCTGCGCTCCTCTGCGTATAAAAGTCTTTCGTTTTGTACAGCAACTCAGAGCTCCTTTCTCTCTGCTGGATGGGACGCTGCTGGATTCATGAACTGTTGACTGCAGCCAACGAGACCTTCCAGATTTACTCCGTTGAATTCTGTTGTTCAACAAGAGGCAGATCCCCAAGTGATGTGAAGGGGGCAGGGAGGCGTGGGGAGCCTCTAAGTGGGGAGAGGGAAGGATGAGGTTCAGATTACACTACGGCCTTGAGAGCGTCCCCACCGGCAGGTGGCCCCGCCACGGTGTCCCCCGCTGTGCTCCCTCCTTGGCTAGCAGCTGCCTGGGGAGGGAGCACTCGGTGTGAACACTGAGGCTGAAGGTGTGGCAGCTGGGGGCCACCAGCCAAGTACGTCCCTCGCAAGAGGGCCTCTGGAAGGGACAGGCGAGTGGTCCCCCTCCATGGCCGCATGGCTCCCTACGCTAGATCACGTTCCTCTGAAACGTACCGTCACAGAACCCTGTCCTTTCCCTTCAGAGGACTGACTTTGGCTGCAATGACACCACTCGGGAGCATTATTTTTAAGGCGTGTCTCTCCCGGAGAACAATAGATTCGCTCGCCACCGTGTCTCCCAGACAGGGCGCTGTGTTCCCTCAGTGAACGAGGGACTGGTGATCCAGACTCTCCGAATGCCCTAGGAGCAGTCTGGCCACCCGGGGGTGACGCTGGGGAGGGCAGTGGAGCGGTACGCATCTGGGTGCACGGTGGATGTTTCTAGAATGGGCATCTTTGAACCTCCACAAGTCTTTGTGTGTCTTTCTCCTTTGTGACCTCCACCTGACCGGCCCCAGAGACCGGTTCCGGTCGTGAGGAGCAGCGGAGATGTGAGTCCCCGTCCCCGTCACAGCTGTGAGCCTTTACACCTGACTCTACATATGCCTAACGTGTCCCCTTACTCTCTCCTCTCCTTCCCGCCAAACCCGCCCTTTGTTCTGTTTCCTCTGAGATGTCTCGGCCGGGACAAAGGCAGCCTCCCAGGGCCCGTAACTTCTTTCTGGAACTTACTAACATGGGGAGAAAAATAGAGCATCGTGTTAGGCACGTGGCCTCTGGATTCAGATCCCGACTCCTTCACGTGCGAGTCCGAGACTCCTTTTCTCATCTGTAGAATGGAAATAGCACAATGGCAAAACCACAGTGCTATGAAGGGTAAGCAAAATGTCTGTGGCTCTGTACTCAAGGCACCTTAGCCTTAAAGGCTCTGAGAAGTCCTGCAGCAAAGCAACCTCGCTTTCCCCAAACGTATCGGACAACAGGTTGACGAAGGCCAAGTGCATTTGCGATCCTGGTGTTCCGCGGAGAGCAATTCGGGAAACTCTGCTCTAGAAGGTTAGGACGGACCTTCAGAACGACTGCAGATGGGATCCAGATGGGCCTGGTCTCCCACAGAATTGTTCTGGGTTGATTTTGGAGGGTTATGCCTCTGGATTTCCTCGAGGGATGCTGGAACTCGGTATGTGACATCACTGCTGCTCTCAGGGATGTGTGGATGGCATTCTGTGATGCTCCTCTCTTTGATTATTAAAGGACCATTTCTTGGGTAAAAATGGTCACGCTCGTAGAGGCATGGAATTTTTTTTTTTTTTTAAGTTTATTTATTTGAGAGAGAGCAAGTGTGAGCAGGGGAGGGGGAGAGAGAGGGAGAATCCGAAGCAGGCTCCGCGCACTGCCAGCGTGGAGCTCAGTGTGGGGCTTGATCTCACGGACCGGACGGTGAGATCATGACCTGAGCCAAAATCAAGAGCCCGCTGCTTAACCCACCGAGCCACCCAGGCGCCCCGCAGGCACGGGCCGTTTCAAGCGGGGCGCGCCGTGGGGGTGGAGGCCCACCCGTCCCACTCTTCGTTTTAGACTAGAAGGGACTAGGAGGTTCTTAGCTCCTTCTCCCAGCCTGGGCACGTGGAAGGAGGCGACAGAAAGGCTGCTGGCTGGAGGTCGGGGGTTAATCGGCCTGAGTCCAGATGGCAAGCAGCTGGCCGAGGCACAAACCAAGGACGGCTTCCTCCCCTTCCCGGCGATTGCAGAGATGAGAAGACAGGGCAGGAACTTGCCACAGATGGGAGAGAGACTGGAGGAATTTGGAAGGCGCCCAAGGGGCCCAGCTCGGAGATAGCGAGGGCGACACGCTTTCTGCTCGGAGAGAACGTTCTTTACTTGAAGAGCAGGCACCGGGTCCTGCCCGGGTAGCCTGGTGAGGCTCTGGCTGAGGCTTCTTGGCCACGACCTATCATACCCGTTCCCGTTTCTAAGACAACCGGAGAACCAAATAGGAAGAACGTGAATGGTGATAAGTGGCTGTTGCAGGCTGGGCCGAGCCAGGCGAGTCGAGCTCAAAGATCAGAAGTTTTGAGGCCGGTTCTAAATTTAGAGCCCGATTTTGGAGGGAGCCAAAATGCGCTCTCTGTGCACAAAGTGTGTCAGGAGAATAGAAAATACAGATCCCAGGGAGCGACCGGTACAGAGGGGGGTGGGGACCCCCCTTTCAGCCAACGATGCTAAGAGTGAGATCAACCAGGCTCTTTCCCCCTTTTTTTTTTTTAAAGTATCTTTTCAAAGTGAAAGCTTTGCAAGCCCTGTGTATCCCACCCCCTCTTGTCTCTTCCCTGCCGCTTTGAAAAAGTTTTATTTAAATTTTTTTACACATGTATTCATTTTTGAGAGAGAGCGAGCGAGCGAGTCGGGGAGGGGCAGAGAGAGAGAGGGAGACACAGAATCTGAAGCGGGCTCCAGGCTCTGAGCTGTCAGCACGGAAGGGTACCCTGTCACCCCCCGGGGCGGGCTCTTTCTGTTGACTCAAGCCGAGTCACCCCCTCATTGGACAGCGCACTGGACCGACAGCCATGCCAGGCTGGTGCCATGTGTCCCACACTGAAGTCAACGGAGCCCCGACTTCCCTGCTTCCCACCGCGAACGCTCCCACTGCACTTGAATGCATTAGGGGTCATGAGACCTGGACCCCGGGCCCCCACCCTCCGCTTACGCTTTCACCCACGGGCCTCTTACCCTCTGCCTTTGCCGGTGGCTTTGCTAGGACATCCCAGAGCGTTGACCTCTCGGAGTCACGATTTCCTCACCTGTTAAGTGCCAAGTTGCAGGGTTAGGTGGGATCCACCCCGGATGTCTCCTGCATACACACCCGCCCCTCTCTTCCCTCCTGTGCTATCCCGGTCAGATCAGAGAGCATCACTCCGGCAGTGTCCGCATTCACCGGCCCGCCAGTCTCCCAGTGTCCCCAGGGCACGGTCCTGGACAAGTCCTTCCGCTCCGGACCTTCTCGCAGCTTCCCACTGCCTACACGGTCAAGTCCAGACAGCTTAGCCTGGCACTCAAGGTCATCCGCGGCCTAGCGTTTTTGCCTCATTCTCGTCAAGCGGCGACCTGAACGGTTACGCTCCAGGCTCCGTCGTACGCGAAGCTTCTCCACGCTTCTGCACGTCTCACCTGCACCCCGCTGACCGCCCACAGCCTGCTTATTAGCGGTAGGACGTCGAGCAAGTTACTTAAACCCCACGTTGGCGTAAGATTGTTTCCAAAGATGACCAGAGCAATCCCTTCCATCCCACGTGTCTTTTGCCACATGACTTTGCCGCTCCTTGCCTGTCGACCGAATCCCTTCCCCTCGAACCCGGGCTGGCTCTGCGCCAGTCGCTGACCAGCGTTGTGAATGTGGCGGACGCGATGCCGTGCCACCCAGTGGAGCAGAGATGAGCTGTCCCCGCTGAGCCCTGAGTTCCTGACCCGCCCAATAAACAGTAAGATACAACGGTTGCTGTGCGAAGCCATTACATTTCGGACGGGAGGGGACTGCTGTGCAGCCACAGGCAAGTGAAATCAGTCTCCTGACCCGCAAAATGGGGGCGTCGAGGGTTTCCGGCCTCACAGAGGGCAGGGAGGACTACGCAGGTCAGTCTGGGTAAAGCCCTTAGAACAGGGTCAGCGGGACGGAAGCGTTCAGTGAACATTAGCCCCTCGTAACCTGCAGTACCTCGCTTAGCTCTTTCTCGTTCGTCCCCAAGCCCCTCGGGCATATAGTAGGTGCCCAGCAAACACAGCCGAATATCGAATGTCCCCTCCTTCACGAAGCCAGCTCTGATCTCTTTCCACCAGAGGGAGATGACCCTCCCTCCCCAGCCTCCGGTGGCGTAGATTACATTCGGCCCCAGCTCCGGCCACTGCTTTCCGCTGGGGACCGTGAGTTCCTTGAAGGCAACGCTTTGCCCGTAATACACGCGCGATGAATACTTGTTGGATGAATGAAAAATCCGCCCTATCAGCCTACCTGGGCTTAATGGAACTCAAAAGGAGATCAATAAGCAGGTGTTTGGGCGCCTCTGTGCTGCCTCGGGAGGAACCTCTCTCTGCTGCTCCTGTCTTCTGGTCCCACCCGGGTGACCTTTGTCCTTTAGGGCAGGAGAGAAGGCAACACAGGATTCTTGACGGAAGTCTCCCCATTTCCTGCCCTAATTGCTGGCTGACCTCCCAGGTGGCAGAAGAATGGGGCGTGATGTCACAGACCTGGGAAGAAACTGGCGGCCTCCCCAAGTCCCCTCCCGTTGTTGGCGGACGCCTGAGTTTCCACCACTCGGTGGAAAAACAGTTGATTCCTAAACCATGATTCAATCACACATCAGTTTAATATCTCTAAGCCTTGCCTGGTCCACAGCGGCCGTCAAGTAGGGAAGAATGCTGGATCCCATCTGGCTCAGAGATCTTTAGCTTTAGAAATGACCTGACTAATCTTTTTTTATTTTTATTTCTTTGTTGTTAAAAACATTTTTTTAATGTGTATTTTTGAGAGAGAGAGAGAGAGAGAGAGCGAGCACGAGTGGGGGAGGAGGAGCAGAGAGAGAGGGAGACACAGAGTCAGACGCAGGCTCCAGGCCCTGAGCCGTCAGCACCGAGCCCGACGTGGGGCCCGAACTCACGAACCCCGAGATCATGACCTGAGCCGAAACCAAGAGTTGGATGCTTAACCGACTGAGCCACCCAGGCACCTCTGGCTTTAGAATTTTAAACTGAGAATTTCTTAAACTTATCCATAGTATTGGAACATTTCTGAGAACTCAAATTGATTGATTTGAGTTTAATTTATTGGGTGAATAATGTGAATTTAAATACTTGGAAAGATTTTGTCTTGTCACACCATTAAAGTACACTAAGAGGAAACCGAACACAATAGATGTTTGCCCGCAATTTAAAATGTTTACGGGAGTTTAACTTGGTCACTGGAATCAAACGTTCAAACTCCTTTTAGAAGTGAGAGTTAAAATATGTTGGGCATAAATAGAATAAGATTTGTAAGCCGGAGCTTAAGGAAGAGAGCTAGATGTTTTGAATTGTAATTTCAATAAATTAAATACGAATTTTAAAAGTCAGCTAAACCTCTGAATCATCTTTGTCCAGAAAATGAGATTTACGATAAAACCCGCCTGGCAGGATTATTAAGAGGATTACATTAGAGACACCAGGTTTAAAGGGTTTGGCATCATGACTGTTACACGGGGTGCATTTATTATGACATGCCAGTGATTATTAGTACTATTAACTCTTTTTTTAAATGTGTATTTATTTGGGGGGGGGGCGAGAGGGGCAGAGAGAGAAGGAGACACAGAATCTGAAGCAGGCTCCAGGTTCCGAGCGCAGAGCCCGACGTGGGGCTTGAACTCACAAACTGTGGGATCATGACCTGAGCCGAAGTTAGAGGCTTAAGGACTGAGCCACTCATGTGCCCCTATTAACTCTTTCTTAAAGGGGAGTATAAAAATGTTCCGGGGTAAGAGGGATGTTCTGAGATACAGGATGTGAGGCAGAACATCATGGTGCCAGGGATAAGAGTCCAGCAAATACCGTCATCCCTCAGTCCCTCTCTGGCTAGCAGGGCTCGCCCTCATCCTGTCCGGGTCTCCCCGAAATGTGGCCAAGTTCTCCAGCAGAGATGGCGCGTGGCCCATTATCATTACACCACCCAAGGTCCCCTTTGCCAGAGCCGCTGGGAGGCACATCTCTAGGCTCGCGCCCAGCTTGCAACCAGCCGCTGATGTTTGCTCCAGGCGCTGTTCTAGGCAGTAGAACGTTGCAGAGAACACAGACCACAGCCCTTGACCTCCGAGGGCTCCCATGCTAATAGGGGAGACACATACTACTCAGAATCGAAGAGGTTCCAAGAGGATACTTTGTGTAGAAACATCTACAGGGCAAGGGGATGGGAGAACCAGGGGGGGGGGGGGGGGACTGAAGTTCAAGAACGGGTAGTCATGGTCAACCCCCTAGAGGAGGAGCCATCTGAGCCAAGACTTGAAGGAGATGAGAGCAAATTGGACACACAGGGAACAGCCAATGCACCTTGGTGGTGCCTCGTGGCCTCCGTGAGGACTTTGTCTTTTGCTCTAAATGACGCCGGGAGCCATTGGGATAGTTGGAGAAATTCATCAACTGTATATTAGATATTAACCCATATCGAATTCACGGGTGCGATAATTCCTATTTTTAGTGTATGTGCTGCCGTGGCAAATACAATGGGTGTCATAAATCCTAATAAACTGAAATAAAATTATCCAGTGTTACTGTTCTTAGAAAAACACGCTAAAGTATCTGGGCCCGAAGGGTCACGATGTCCGCAACCGGTTTTCAAGTGAGTAGGGAAAAAAAAGAAAAAGAAAACTAGTTCTTTGTCATAGTTATCTGCGGTAGGTCTAGGGAATACGTTACCTCAGACTTAGGGGCGTAAAAGAATATCACACGTATTTTATGAGGGGTTCGGGGATCACCACTGTTCATTTTTCACTTCGTTACTGTCTTACAAAGTTATTTTTGTCCTGGAATGTTAAGCGAGCTCTGATCACGCTCCAGCTACTGCGTTCAGAGTCGTGGAGATGCGAAGATCAACACAGATCCTTCCGTGAAAGAATATACCTTTCATTCGTTTGATTCACCCCCCAAACACTTAATGAGTACCTACTGTGTACCAGGCACGGCTGCCCACAATGCGCACACACCTCTGAATACGCCAAAACCTATTCCTGCTCTTGTGGAGCTTAAATTACAGTGGAGCTAGCTAAAAACCATGAACAAAGAGGAAAGTTAAGTAGTCTTAGGTGGTACAAAAGAGTATATGGGATTTGGATAGTAGAGAGTGATAGGGTGGCTGCTTTAGACTGGCTGTCAGCCAAGAAAGGGCTGAGAAAGTGAGATCACGACAAAAGAAAAACAAAAAAACCAAACCCCAATAATATGATTTCTGAGGATCCGAAATCTAGAGCAGCTTAACTGCGTGATTCTGGCCCCGGGTGTATCATGAAGTGTAGTCAAGATATTGACCAAGATCTTGGTCCGAGATCTACTCACATGGTTATTGGTGGGGGAGGACTTTGTTCCCCGTGTAGACTTCTCCACCAGGGTCGCTTGCGTGTCCTCATGACATGGCAGCTGGCTTCTCCACAGACTGAATGGAACTGAGAGAGAGAGAAAGGAGGAAACCACAGTGCTTTTTATGACCTACTCTTGGATGTCAGAAACCCTTACTCCCGCCATATTCCTTTCTTCCCAAGCGAGCCGGGAAGCCCAGCCCACACTCAAGGGGAAGGGAATTAGCTCCACCTCTTTGTAGAGCAGAGTATCAAAGCCTACTCTTTGCAAGTGCTATACAAGCTTTGTATCTATAATGATTATTAGAAGGAGTATTTGAAACTCTGCTGGTACCTCCCATGAGGAGGGGCACTGTGTGGACCGTCCGCTAACCAGTCCTCAGCTTGCTCTCTCTAAGAGGCAGAGGGGATCCTGGAGGGCACATGCAGGAAAAAATTGTGGGGAAGGAGAAAAGGATGGGCCAAAACTTGGCATAAATACCACCCTTACCCTCTGTCTTCATCACTCCTGCTGTGTCTCAAGAAAGAAGAGGCCACTAGGAGTTACCTTCAAGTTTTCAGCGATACCTTCCCCCAGCAGGGCTGGGGCAGCATGGGGAGGTGGGTGATCACTGTCTCAAGCATCCCCTCTCTGGTGCCTCAGACCCACACTTGGAGGGGACTGCAGGCACTCAACATGCACACGATGGCAATGATGCTGGAAGTTCTCACCCTTGCTATTTGTTGACGCGGCTGAATCTTCCCATCTGTGTGTTCACTCCTGACACTCGCTCGTTAGTTAAGGACCACAGTGTTGATGGAGACAGGCATCCTGGTCCCAACCTCCAGGCTCCTCTGGAGCAGAGTGAAACAGAATGATGGCTCGTGAATTCTTTCAATCACCGGAATCACAATGACAGAAAATATTCCAGACTTCCTATGTCCCAGGTACGTAATATGATGTATGTACATTAATTATGTCAATTATGTCATAGCATAATTGCATATGTCATAGCATAGCATAGCATAGGTTGTCATAGCAATCCTATGAGCTGCTTGTGAGGCTCTCCGTTTTACAGATGGGGAAACAGAGGCACAGAGAGATTAAGAAACATGCTCGAGGTCATGGCACTCAGAGTTTATGAGTCTGCATTTAAAACCACGACGCTAGATTGCCTCTTAAAAATTGCATCCTTTTAAAAAAATTTCTTAAATGTTTATTTTTGAAAGAGGTTCAGAATGCAAACAGGGGAGGGGCAGAGAGAGAGGGAGACACAGAATCCGAAGCAGGCTCCAGGCTCGGAGCTGTCAGCACAGAGCCCGACGCGGGGCTCGAACTCACGGACCGTGAGATCATGACCTGAGCCGAAGTCGGACACTTAACCGACTGAGCCACCCAGGCACCCCCCAAATTGCATCCTTAACGTTGTAAGTAATAAAAATTCAAGCAGGAGATGGAACTTAAATAGTATATAAATAATTGAGAGTTAAGATTTGGGAACCCAGAGAGTCCAGGTAACATGCAATGCTAAGCAGGCAGGAGCCTTCAAAATACTGAAGCCAAGGAAGTTTCCAACTGGATTCTGAAGAGCCCCAGGCTTCCTGAGGCATCCCAGGATCTGCTGTCAGGAGCCGGGAAGATCTGTGGACCCTCTGCACCCCGGTCAACCCACAAAACCCCACTTGGATCTGTCGCATTATTGTTGCCCTGCAAGTCCTTGGGATTCTCTCTCCCTCTCTCTCTGCCCCTCCCCTGCTCATGCTCTGTCTCAAAAATAAAAACATTAAAAAATTTTAAGTTAAAAAAAATTATCCCTTAGTAACATGGTCTCCTGCGGCCACTCGAGCCACTTTTTTTTTTTTTTAAGTGTACTTATTTATTTAGACAGAGAGTGCGTGAGCACATGAGCAGGGGAGGGACAGAGAGAGAGGGAGAGAGAATCCCAAGCATCCTCCGTGCTGTCAGCACAGAGCTCTATGTGGGCTGGATCTCATGGACCGTGAGCTCACGACCTGACGGAGCCACCCGGGCCCCCCTGGGCCCCCTCCTTTTGTGCCCATCCAGTTCATTCTATACACTCAGGAGGTAGAGCCATCTTTTCCAAGGGCAAGTCTGACCATGCTCTTCCCCGGCTTAAATCTGACATGCTGTGTAGACCACACACAGAAGTGCAGGTCTGGCGTGCGCTGAGACATATGAACTGTCACCCTGGGCCGGGCGCCCTGCCTGCCATCAAATGGTGAGGACCCCGTGCCCACCTGACGAAGCTCGGATCTCACCAGACTTGCCTTCCCGGCACAGGACAGAGATGGTTTGTGAGTTTTGTTTTTGTTTTTCAGGTTTAAAGACCTACTCCTTTTCTCCTTGCCCAAGCCTCATTCCCCAGATCCTAGATTGGGTGCCAAACTGGGTTTCTGAGCCTGTCACTCTAGAACAAAAAAACAAGAAAACTTCTGCTCATAGCGCAGTCTTCGGCCTCGTATTCTTTATTGTGTTTCTTTAATAAAACCCTCTACATGCCCTTCAGGCTAGAATAAAACACAAGATCCTTGGAAAGACCTCCCCATGAGCCCCAGCGTGATCCCACCCTGCCTATCTTCTGTCCTTGCTGTCTCTGGTCCAGTGACCCCAGCCCTTCCAGACCCAGGGTGTCCCCATGTTGTGTTAGGACAACCTTCTTCTCGTTGTTCCTCCTCCTCCTCACCATCATGTGACTAACCACTGGTTTAATGTCTCTCCCAAGAGACCATAAGCTCCAAGAGGTAGAACTCACATCAATTGTTTCCCCATCTGTCCCCTTAGCTTCTATCTGGGCTTGGCACATAGGAGGCACTCAATGTCACCACTATCTGTTGATTGACAGAAGCCCGGGTGTGAGGGGGGAGGGTGGGTGGGAGCAGGGATGCTGCCCGGGGTGGCTGTGAAGTGAATTATGGGTAGGGGAGGGTGGCTTCCTGGTCCCTAACTCACAGTCCAGCCTCCTTCCTTGGATTCTGGATGGCACGTAATTCGGCATCTCATTCATTGATCTTCAACTGTGTCCTGGGCCATTGTTTCACCAAATTCTGGGTTTTCTTCTGACTCTTCCTGGCCAGCTGGCCTTCCTTTTTGCTAATTTTCCATTACTCCTTGATACGAAAGCACTCCCGGTATCTCAAGATGCAGTAGCTCCCAATAGTTTAGCCCTTCCTAGAAAGGTTAAACAGAGTTCCTGCATGGAACCAACAGTTTGTCTCCTAGGAACGTAACCCAGGAGAGATGGAAACTGATGTCCCCAGAAAACCTTGCACAAGAATGTTCCCAGCAGCACTATTCACAAAGCCAAAAAGGAGAAACAATCCCAATGTCTGTCAACTGATGGCTGGATATGAAAACGTGCTGTGTCTATACAATGGAATATCATTCATCCATAAAAAGGAGTGATGTACCGACCCATCCTATGGCGTGGACAAACCTTGAACACATTATACTAAGTAAATGAAGCAAAAGGCAACAGAGTGATTCCACTTATATGAAAGGCCCAGAATAGGGCCCCCCGGGTGGCTCCGTGGGTTGAGCATCCGACTCTTGATTTCAGCTCAGGTCATGATCTCACAGTTCGTGAGATCCAGCCCCGTGCCGGGCTCTGCGCTGACAGTGTGGAGCCTCCTTGGGATTCTCTCTCTCCCTCTCTCTCTCTCTCCCCTCATCCACTCTCAAAATAAACATTTTCAGAAAATGCCAAGAATAGGAGATCCAGAGAGTAGATTAGTAGTTCCTGAGTGCCAGGGTTTGAGAGAAAATGGGAAAGATTGCTGATGGCTATGGAGGTTTTCTGGGGGTACAGTGATGAAGAGGTTCTGAAATTGGGTCGATGGCTCCACGACTGGAGCCACTGAAATGTATACTTTCAGTGAATGAGTTCTATGGTATAGGAGTTCTATCTCAATAAAACTGTTAATTAAAAGAAAAAAAAAGTACTTCCTAGTCTTGTTAAGATTCTTGGGAGAATCTACCGAAAGATAGGGAATTTCTCCTGCCCCCCCAATCCCTCACTCATGAAAAATCCATACATGCGTGTACGTAAAAGTTTCATGAAATGTCAGGAGATTCCCAGACTGACTCAAGTCCATTCGTTGACCCCCCCCCAAGAAGGCAATAAGCCCCAGGGGAACCCCAAAGCTATCACTAGCGCATAAATGGGAGGTCAGGTCCACATCTGAAAGGGTTCCTGCCCTCCGTGCCTCATCTGGGCCTTCGACACCCCGCCTTGTCACGGTCCCTCTTGTTCTGAGGTCTTTTCTTGATTAGTGCGGAAGACAAAGTTTTAACACGGCTGCTAAGACTATCACCCCCCGGTATGACTCCCATGTTACATGGCAAGGGGGAGATGATCTGGATGGGCTTAACCTAATATCATGAGCCCTTTACATTTTTTTTAATGTTTATTTTTGAGAGAGAGAGAGACAGAATCCGAAGCAGGCTCCAGGCTCCGAGCCGTCAGCACAGAGCCCGACGCGGGGCTCAAACTCACGGACCGCGAGATCGTGACCTGAGCCGAAGTCGGACGCTTGACCGACTGAGCCACCGGGGTGCCCCTCACGAGTCCTATAAAAGCAGAGTTTCTCTGGTTGGGTTCAGAAGAGGAAGCCAGAGGGATGGAAAGCAGGACAATGACTCCGCTGCTGGCTCCAAAGATAGAGGGCATAGGACAAGGAATGCGGGCAGCCTCTTGCCAGAGAGCCAGCAACCAGCAAGGAAATGCGGACCTCAGGCTCCCAGCTGCACAGTTATTCTGCCAATAACCCGAACGGGCTTGGAAGTGGGTTGTTCCCTAGACTGTCCAGGAAAGAGCTTGGCCCAACCAACATTGTGACAACAGTCCTGAGGGCAGAACCCGGTGCGTCCTCGGACTCCTGGTCTACCTGTGAGATCATTAGTGCGTGTTGGTCTAAGGCTCCAGATCTGTGCACAGATTGCACACGCTGGAAAACAAACACAGTTTTGCATCTCTGTGCAGCTGGCTTTCGCTCCGTTGGCTGTTTCTGGATCCAGCTCATGGCCCTGTGCCCTCGATCACTCCTGGTCTACATGGGGAGCGGTCTCAATGTCAAAATGTTAAATTTTCAAAGGGGGAGGGGCACCTGGGTGGCTGAGTCAGCGAAGCCTCTGACATCGGCTCAGGTCATGATCTCAAGGGTCATGAGTTTGAGCCCCACATCGGGCTCTGTGCTGACAGCTCAGAGTCTGGAGCCGGCTTTAGATTCTGTCTGTCTCTCTCTCAAAAGTAAATAAACATTAAAAAAAAAAAGTTTCAAAGGGGGGAAGGCACATGGGAACATCAGGCCATTGGGGGTGAGTTTCCCAGGCGAGGCCTGCACTCAGCCAGCGTCACAGCGTCTTGGTGTGGGAGAAGCAGAAGAGAAGTTCTGGAGGCCTGGGCCTGGCGGGCACTGCTTGCCCACGCCATCCTGCTACGCGCACGCACCTGCTTCCCATAGAGATTGCTAAGACTGAAGGTCCTAGAGTCGGGGAGCTTGCTCAGGTACCTGAGTGATCCACCCACAGCTGGCTTGAAATAAGAAGGTTCCAGAGCCCCCCCAGCCCCCTCCCCCTTTTCCGGCTGGAAGGGCTAACAGGCTCCATGGGGATCGGGGTGCTCTAGCACTGAGAGGAAGTCTGTGAAGGTCTCCCCTCCTCTCGCCTCCCTTTACCCACAAAACACGGGGAGCCCTGCTTCCTGCCTTGGCTGATGAGAACCACTCATTTCTGGAACCAATCCGTTCTTTCTGCTTTAACGAGCTGGTGTCTTTTCTAGTTGGGAACGCTCTAATCAGGCCCTTTACTCCAGCTTTTCCTTGGAAGGTGATCTCATGCATCTGGGAGCCCAGCTCTCCCCTAATCGGGCAGGCCTTGGACTTCTTTCTGGGGGTCCAGGGCCCAGGGCAGCCGGTGCCGAGGGGCTGGGGGAGGGGGGGAGGGGGGAGGGCCTGTCCCCGGCTGCCCCAGGCGCTCTTCAGTGAGAGAGTCCTTGTGAGGATCCCTGGGCTTTTCTGCATGTGCTCTGCCCCTTTCTGTGGGCTTGGGAAGGAGTTTGCGGGTTTGTGGCTTTGCTCGTAATCAAGAAATCTGCCTAGACCCACAGAATTTCTTCTCCCCGGCCGGGGCTGGGCCCCTTTGGAAACCTGAAAAGTGCAGTAGTGTTGGAGTGATTTGTACACACATGTGCACACACGTGCGGGGGAGGTAAACCTGAGCGTGTTCAATTAAGCAGGAAACTGGACAGTCCAAAGATGAGGAGCAGGGGGGAGGGAGGGGGGGAGAAAGACAGGGAGGGAAGGGGAAATGGGAGGAGGGG